>NW_011888855.1:7852764-7872767 GCF_000151845.1 Pteropus vampyrus
GTGCATTCACATGCAGTTGTAAGAAATAATACAAAGAGTTCTCTGTGCCCTTCTCCCAGTGGTAACATCTGGCATAACTCTAGTACGATATCGTGTCCAGGAAGCTGACATTGACATCATCCACTTACCTTATTCAGATTTCACCCGTGTTTATGCACTCGTGTGTGTGCGTTGACTTCTGTAAAACTTCATCACACAGTTGAGATACAGAAAAGTTCTGTCACACTAATCCCTTATGCTGCTCTTACAGTCACCGCCACACCGTCCCTTTCTCCTCCCCTAACCCCGGGTGACCACTGATCTGTTCTCCATCTCTATAATTTTGTCATTTCAAACCTGCTATATATATAAATGGAATTACACAGGATGTAACCTTTTGAGATGGCTTTTCTCCCCAATCCATCATAATCCCCTGAGGTCTATCCAAGTTGTTAAATGCCATTTTTTTCCTTTTTCGCTGAGTAGTGGTGCAGAGCATAGATGTACCCCAGTTTAACCATTCACCTGTGAAGGACATTTGGGTTGTTTTCAGTTTGGGGCTAGTTTATGAAGCAGCTATGAACTTTCGTGTACAGGTTTCTGTGTGAACCTAGCTTTAATTTCTCTGGGATAAATGTCCAAAAGGGCAATAGCTGTTTTCCAGAGTGGCTGTGCCATTTCGCATTCCCATCTGTGAACATTTTTATAGGTGTGTGTAGACACACAAGAGCACCCCCAGGTATATAGCCAAGAGTGGACTTGCTGGCCTGTGGCTACACATCTTCACCTTTGCCGGATGACACCAGGTGGTTTTCCAAAGCACACTCAACACTGTTCCCTTCAGTACATATGAGCTCTGTTCACTCCCTGTTCTCACTGACACTTGATAACGTCTGACATTTTCATTTTCTCGATTTGGGGGAAGTACAGAATGATATCTCACAGGATTAATTCACACTTCCCTAAGCATTTTTCATATATTTATTGCCATTTAGTTTTCTTCTTTAGTGATGTCCTGTCCAATTCTCTTGCTGTGTTTCTTTTGAGTTGCTTGTCCTTCGCCTGGTGATTCCTGTAGCCAGGATACTAAAATGTCATCAGATATAAACATTCCAAACAGCTCGTGTTCGTGGTTTTGTTTTTCATGCCCTTTATGAAATCTTTTCAGGAATAAAAATTGTTAATTTTTAATGTGGTCGAACGTATCAGTGTTTTTTATAGTTAAAGTTCTCATGTCTGTTTTATATTCTAAAAGTTTTATAGGCTTCTATTCTCTATTTAACCCACTTTTAATTTATAGGCATGGTGTGGGGTGGGAATCCAAAATCACTTTTGTCCAGATGGATACCAAGTTTTTCTGATACTCTATCACATTCCATGCTCCATTCCCAGTGATTTGCAGTGTCTGTTTCATCATATGTCAAGTGTTCATTTAAATGTGGCTCTGCCTCAAGATCTCTGTCCTGTTATCATTCGACCTGCTAACTACATGGTGCCTTCATTACTATAGCTGTATAGTAAATCTTAATATCTGGATGAGTGTATCTGCCCTCCTGCCCCCAGTCTGTCTTTTCTTTCCCAGGATCGTTTGTCCATTCTTGGCCCTTCCCTGTACAAATTTTAAAATGACTTATAAAATTTCATAAAAGTTTGGAAGGACTGGAATTATATTAAAGCTATGTAAGGAGAAATGCATCTTTATGATTATAGAGTTCCAGCCCATGAATATGGTATAAGGCCATTTATTAGATCTTCTGTGAATGTCTTTCAGTAGAGTTTGCTAACATAACTCCAAAAAAGTCTTGTACGTCTTTTAGTTACTTTTATATAGGTAACGTGTATTTGGTTACTATTATAGATGGTGTATTTATTTATTACATTTTCTAAGGGTTTTCTAGTATGTAGAAATGCTATTAGATTGCTAAACCTCTTTCCATGTTGCCCCAGTACTTCTTTCTTTCCTGCTTTATCTTTCCCTATCCTTATCACTTTCTAACATACTATGTAAATTTCTTATTTTGTTTTTTGTATGTTTTCCTTTACTAGGAAGTAAACTATGTTGAGGCAGGATTTTTTCTGTTTCATTTAATATTGTATTTCCAGCATTGAAAATACTGTTCTGCTTATAGTAGGTGTTCAATAAATATTTATCGAATGGGTGACCTCTTATTCTAGTAATTTGTTATAGATATGGGGGGGGCATTCCATGCAGTTATATCATATTACATGTGACTAATAACAGTTTAATTTCTTCCTTTCAGTCCATTTCTTTTTTCATTGTCTAGTTTCTCAGGTTACTTCCCTTTATATAAGATTAAAAAGAACTGGTGATATTGGTGATGGTGGTATTCTTTTCTTGCTTCAGATTTTAAAAGTAAAACTTCTGTTATTTCTCTCTTACATATGGTGTGTGCGTGTATACACACGTAATTTTTTTGAGGAGGAGATTATCAGCTTAAAGTTGTTTTTTCACTTCTAGTTTGCTAATTAAAAAAAATATTTTAAAATAACTGGATATTAAATTATTTGGTGTATTTTATCTGTATCTATTGACAAGACCATGTGGTTTTTCATCTTTAATTAATTAGTATGCCAAATTGGATTAATGATTTCTAATATTAAAGCAAACTTACCTTCCTGGGGTAAGCCTGACTTGGTCCTACCATGGTTTACTTGGGATAAATCTGATTTTTTAATACTTAGTATGATATTATTTTCTTACCTTGCTTTATTTGGTTTCCTAGCACTTATTTTTAATGAATTTCACATCTATGTTTATGATAAGATTGGTCTATAATTTTTTATTTCCTGTAAAATCCTCCCCTGGTTTTGGTGTCAAGGTTATGCTAACTTCCTAAAAGGATTTGGGAAATGTTCCCTCTTCTTTATTCCGGAAAAAGTTTGTATAATATTATAATCTGTTTCTTTAGTGTTTCATACAATTCTTCTGTAAAATCATCCGAGCCTGGGTATGCTTTAAGGGGAAGGTGTTATTTAAATATTTAAGTTTTTCAACACTTCTTTTTTCTTGAGTCAACTACTGTAGTTTATACTTTTTACAGGAAATCTCTCATTTAATCTGGGTTCTGAAATTAATTGCATAAAGTTCATAATTATTTAAATTGCTTTTAAATCTCTGCTTCGTTTATGATTATGTCCTATTTTCATTCTTAATACAGATTTGAATTTTTTTCTTCTTTGTTCTTGCTGGATAATTTGTCGATTTTATATATTTTAAAAGAATCAGTATCAATTGACGTTTTTTCAGTTTCATTTTTCCTGTTGTGTATTTTTCCTCCATTTTATTAGTTATTCCTAAATTCCAAACATATGGATTTTTTCTTTTTTCTTTTTTTTTTTAGTTATCGACTTCTAACTTCGAACTCATACAATGAGGTCTGTGTGATATTTATTGCTTAACATTACTGAGCTCTCCTTTGTGGCCTGGTTTATGCATGTGTTTTCTCATAGAGAATTTAGTTTTACTCCTGTCTATTAAATCCACTTTTTAATTATGGCTTTCAATTCTTTTATAGTCTTACTCTTTTTTCCCTTTTTTGACTTATGAGAGAGGTGTGTTTTTAAAAAATTTGTTACAGCATTGTAGTGCATTCAAATTTTTGCTCTATAGGGTTTAAAGTATGTTATTAGGTATATACAAATTTTAAATTCATATTTTTGGAATTTTTCTATTTTGTTTACTGATGTATCTAGTATCTAAAATAGTGATTAGCATATAGTATACTCTAAAATATGGCTTTCATTAATCCTGGAAAATTATAACTCTTTAAATACTGCTTTTACCCTTTTTCTCTTCTTGAACTTTAAAAAATATTGGAGTGAATGAATTGAAATTTTATGAATACATATAGTAGTCCTATAAATCTTAGTAATTTCTTTTTTATAAAGTGTATTTTGTCTGAAAGTAATGTAGCTATGACAAAATTTTGGTTTGCGTTTGCTTGATATACTTTTTCTATTTTCCTCTTAAGTTTTCTAAATCCTTATATTTTAGCTATATTTTATATAGAGCACATACCTGGATCTTAATTTTTATCCAACCTGACAGTCTGTATTTTAACTGGAGGGTTTAGACCATGAATACTGACTGTGATTACTGATATATTTGGAATCGTTTCTACTACCTTATTTTTTTGGCAAATTCCTTTAAATTTTTTCTTTTTATCTCATTTCATACTTACCCTTCAACTAATTTGGTTGTCATACTTTTACTATTTTAGTGAATGCACTAGAAATTTTATATTTACATTTCATTTTATAAGTCTAAATTTAATAAATATATTCTTTTTCCTCAAATGAAATAAGGATCTTAGAATGTTTTAAATCTTTCATTCTGATATCGCGTGCTTTTACGTTCTAGGATATTAATTCGAAATGAACTTTTATAGTCATACAAAGTACAAAATAACGTTTTTGTTTTGCACCATTAATTTTGGTTTAAATTTACATGTCTTACTATTTTCTGTGCTTCCATGTTTCTTCTTCCATCTCCAACCTTTCTTCTGGAATGAATTTTCCTTTTTCCTGAAGCACATACTTGAGAAGTTATTTTAGCAAAAGTCTGTTGATAATTAACTTGTAGCTTTTGTTTGTCCAACAATATCTTTATTTTGCTCTTGTTCTTGAAAGACAGTTTTGTTTTGTTTTTTTTTTTATCTAATCTAGAGTGGCAATTATTTTTCTCTTGGTGCTTTACAGATATCATTGCAGTTTTGTCTTACACTGTTGCTCTTTATAATGTAACTAGCAATCTCATTCAGTAGTTTTCAAATAGTAGCCCCTTGACCAGCAGCATCTGTGTCATTTGGGGGCTTATTAGAAATGCATTTTTTTCAACCTTATTCCAGACCTACTGAATCCATACTGTAGTTAGAGCTCAAGAATGTGTTTTTAAAAGTCTTCCAGGTGATTTTAATGCACACTTAAGTTTGAGAGCTGTTGATCTAATTGATATTTCTCTGAAGGAGAAGGGTAATCCACCTTTTCTCTCTGGCTGCTTTTAAGGTTTTTTCTTTGTCTTTGGTGCTCTGTAGATTATGATGAGTCTTGAATTGATTTATCTTTATTTGATTACTATTTCGTGAGCTTTTTGAATCTAAGGATTTGTGGCTTTCATTAATTCTAGAAAAATTTAATTTTTTAAATATTGCTTTTACCGTTTTTTCTCTTTATATTCTTCTGAAACTTAGACGTACATTGGACCTTCTCACTTCATACGTCATGTTTTTACTATTTCCTCATAGCTTATGTATTTTTATTATCTTTACTATATACTCAGGGTCATATCTTTCGCTAGCCCCCAGAGATTTGTATTTGTTTCTGCTAGGGGCACATTAAGTTTGATTTACATCTTGGAGTTTTGGATCACATAGATAGTATAAATTCTGCCCTTAAACCCATGTGAATTCAGATTGTGTTAGAAATTCTCATGCGAATGTTTTTTCTTCTCTCTTTGTCAATCTACTCTATAGTGACCCAAGGCCAAGACTTGCATATATACCACTCTCCCCTGATTTTCTGTTTTTTGTTTGTTTGTTTTTAAATTCATCCACTGAGGTTACTGCCTTGTGAAGGTGTTGACTTTCCTGGAGTTTCTGAGCTTACCCCCATCCCGTTGAGGCCTAGTCTTTGTCTCTCATCTCCTGTACCCATAGACTATTAAAACACAGCTTGAGATCATCAAAAGATCAGCAAAAATGAGTTCCAGTATTAGCTATTTGTTTTTTTTCCTGCCAATTGAAAAAATAATATATTGATTAATTATATGATCAATTATAGCTTAATGGATGAGCTTTCAGAATTTTATTCAGTATTTTGGGAAATACTACACTAGGAATGTTTTCTCTGTGCATCTCGTCAGCCTTATTACCAAACATTGAGATCACTGGAATTGTTTATCATAACCCCTCTGAACACTATCTATACTCTTCATCGAGTATCCTGGACCTAGTGACTGGGCTGGCCCCAGTACTCAGTGGAGAGTTTGAAGAATTCACTTACAGACTTGGGAGATGGGGTGGGTAGTTGGCAGGTTCACATGCCTTGGGCGACCTGTAGGGGTTTTGTCCAAAAGAGCCCAAGCCTCACCCTGTCTTCCCCAAAGCTCCCTGGTCTGAGATAACCTGGCAGCCACCTTATAGGGAATGGCCTTGTCCCTTCTATCTCAGCTCAGAGCGAGCAGACCCAAATGCCATCAGGGAACCACGAAGAAGATGGGCTTCATGTTAGAAGCAGTGAAGTAGAGAGAACAATACGCTGGGTGTCCTGGATCTAGTGAGTGCAGAAACCATAGATATGGACCCAGAATTTGGAAATTCACTCTGTTCTGATCTGTCGTAGAAAAATAATCAACTAATATAGTATGAAATCGGAGCACAAAAACACTATTTGGGGAATAGGTGAGTTCACAGAGATTTCTCCGAGCCTTGGAACCTTACTGGAGTTTCTAGTCCAATTGATTGACCCTGATTTATTACTGTTTCTCTGTTCTTTCAAGATGAGTTTGTATTGAGCATCTGTCATGTACTGTGTTCTGTTCAAGCTACATTAGATAGTAAAATAGACTTGATATTTACTGTGAGGAGCTTATGATGTGTTCAGTTCAGAAAACACTCCGTGAGCATGCACCAGCCAAAAGGCCCAGGGCTGTGCTTTTGTGGAGCAATGGAGAAGTGGCACCTTCTGATGGTTGAGGGGGACATAAGAGGTGACTTGGATATTCTTGAAAGATGTCAAGTATGAGGCAGTGCTTTAGTCAAGCACAGAGATGGGAAGAAGAGGGAGCATTCCAGAAACAGAGAAAACTGCTGTAGGGTACAAGTAAAGCAGATCGAGAGAAAGAATTAACAAGGAAAAGGAGGTCACTCAGGGCTGATGGTGTCAGTACACTGAAGAGAAGTTGTGGAGTTTGTGTATTGTTTGTGTAGCAAAAAGGAGACCCAGGCTTCTGACCAAAAATGGCCCAAGATATTTTCATGTTAACAGAGGTCGTTGACTAAACCTATGGCCAGGCCAGACAATTTACGTTGGGAATGGGGATTTCAGGATATCCCAGGAGTTCCCCCAGGAGTGATAGGTGTGGTTGGTTTGGGGTGAGAAGGTGCCATTTGGTGTCAGGAATGGCTGTCTCCCATGGCCAGCTGGCTGTGACATTATATAGTGTCATTACATTAAATGCGATTCTGGAAAGTGGCTTTATTGCTGTTGGTTAATGTTAGTCAGCTCCTAAATCCTGGCGTGGTGCTCATCCAGTTTGCTAAGATCCTTTGTTGGTGAACTATTTGTTAAAGTATAAAACAGCTCAGGAATTATTCTGCAGAAAATGTCAGGCGGCAGAATAAATAACCATTCCCCTCATTAATCCCTACGGGCAGCGTCTGTTTGAGAGCTTGGCTTTTCCATAATGAAAATATGTCAGCCCTGAATATATGTTTGCGCTATAGAGACTGAACAGTGAAATGAAATGAATTCTCCACTCAGCCACAAGTGAAATATGGCAGCTTGCGGTGAACGAGGCACCAAGTGCTGTGAAGTTGAGATCCTGACTTGGAGAAATGCGAGGAGAATAAGATCAAGTGAGAGCAGAGAGGGCGATGTGCGATTAAAGTGTAAAGCAATTTTAAGCAAAGTTCATCTTGATTCACTCCATTTATTAGCGAAAGCTACACCAGATAGTATAGCTAGGTGTTTAAGAAGTGCGTGCAGCTTTGGTGTTCTGAAAGGTGTGGAAATCAGCTGAAAGCCCAGGGCTGAGGATTTGATGTGCAGAAATGGTGTCACTCAGGACACCACGGCCTCAGGCTACCGGTGAGTACAGACTCATGGGACCTCAGAGGCCAACAGGCACAGCCCATTCATTTCACGGGTGAGAAACCTGAGGCCTAGAAAGGGAAGGGACTTGCCTCAGGATTCACAGGAGCCAGTGGAACATTCTTAATTCACGACAGCCCGTACTCGGGCCAGCCTGTTCACTGGGCTCTGAGCCCAGAATGCCTAGCTTTCTGTCTGTCCCCTGCTCTAGCATAAAAGTCAGGAGTTCTTTGAGGACAAGGTCTGATTTCCTCGTCGTATAGTGCTAGGTACCTGACATCTGATAAATGTGAATTGGTGTATTGCCAGACCTTTTGCAAGGTCCAAGGTGTCTTTTTTTTGTTTTTGTTGTTGTTATTGTTTGTGTGTGTGTGTACTTACCTTTTATTTACCTATTTATATTTCATTTTTTAAGTCAGAGAACATAGCCCTACAGCATAGTAGTTAAGAACATGGGCTTTGCAGACACACAGCCCATCTGGGTTCAAATCCTCACTCTGCCATTTACATGCTGTGTGACTTTAGGCACGGTACTTAACCCCTCTATACCATAAGAAGAAAAGTCATGCCTACCTACAGAACTGCGGTGAGACTTCCACGAGATAATATAGATACAGGTAAGCAGCTGACACTCAGTGTTGGCATCTAGTAATAGTTAACATTATTTCTCTCTCTCTTGTCCTGACTCATTCCCGTGCCAGTTCTCCCATGCAGGGGCTGAACTGCATCCATGGCGACACAACATTCTCCAGTTTTGTGTTATAGTGCTGTCGCTCTTCCTAGCACACACAGGTGGCTCCAGTCATTTTTCTTCTGAATGGGGAAGAGTGTGTAGACTTGTTAGTTTTTGAAACCAACTTGTCTTCATTGGTTTTTGAAAATGAGCACAGAAGACCAGGAGGCAAGTACAAGCTCCATAAGCCACAGGAACAGAATCACCCAGGTCTCTCTATTTTAAGAACTGGCCATATTTTACATAAGAACGAAATAAGATTTAGATTTTAATTACTTTTCTTGTTGCATTGTTTCTTTTGTGAGAATGTGAGAAAGTGATTAGTAGTACAGCTTTTTAAATTTAAGGTTAGATTTATATGAATAGAGTTCAAATTTATGAAAAGTGGGAAGAAAACACTCTTCTGTATAATCAAATGGTTTCTAAGTCCTTAAAGTGTGAATAATAAAACTCGGAATAGTAGGGTGGAATAGTAAAAACACAGCAGGCAGGAAGAAACAATCCTCTCGTTTGGAGGAGCATGTGTTATTGAGAGTCTGAAAACCCACCGTTAAAAAGACTTGCAAATCGTTATTTGGCACCAGGTTCGCCATATGAATTGAATAATAGAATTCCTTGACATGGTGCATTTGTCATCAGTAGTCCTACACAAAGCCTACGTGTTATAGGATTCCATTTATATGAAATGTTCAGAAAAGGCAAATCTATAGAGACAAATCTGAAGTGGTTTAGTGATTGCCTGGGGCTCAGGATGGGAAAGAGGAAGGACTGTAGCTGGACGTGAGGTTTCTTTTTCATGTTATAAAATTAGATGTAATGTGGTTGACAACTCTACAAATTTAATAAATGTCAGCTTAAAATAGGTAGATTTTATACTAAGTAAATTATACCTCAATAAAGCTGTTAAAAAAAATCCAGCCTGTACAAATAGATGGGAAAATTCAACCTGTGTGAAGGTATTGATCAAATGTCATCCTTCTTGTGAGGTCTCTTAAAAAAAAAAAAAAAACCACTTTCCAGGCAGAATTTACTAGTCATTCTTTTTCCTGTTTTCATGTGCTTCTATCCAGTATTCAAACAACAGAGTAACTGGTAACCACATAGCGGGGGCGCCGAGGAATGAAAGCAGGCTAGGAGAGCTCTTGCTTTATTTTTTCCTTTTTTTTTTTTTTCCTTTTTCTTTCTTTTTTTTTTTTTACTGTGGTAAATATATATATAACATAAAAATTACTATTTAACCATTTTAAGGGTACATACAGTTCAGTAAGACTGAGCACATTCACACTGTTGTGCAAACATCACCATCCATCTCTAGAACTTTTTCTGTATTCCAGACTGAAGCTCTTTCCGTTAAACATTAACTCCCCATCCCCCTGGTCCCCATCCTCTGGCATCCTCTAGTCTGTTTCTGTCTCTGTGAGTTTGTTCTAGGTATCTCATATGCATGGAAGCATACAGTATCTGTCCTTTTGTGTTTGGCTTATGTCATTTAGCATATTGTTTTCAAGGTTCATCTAAGCTGTAGCCTGTGTCAGAATCTCATTTTCTTTACCCTCAATCCACTAATGGACATTTGGATCAGTGCCTTTTGACTGTCGTGAATAATGCTGCCCCGACCATTGTTGTACGAGTATCTGTTCAAGTCCTGTTTTCAGTTTTTTGGGGTGTATACATAGGAGTGAAATTGCTGGATCACCTGGTAATTCTGTTTAAGTTTTTGAGGAGCTGTCATACTGTTTTCCACAGTGGTTGCAACATTAACGTCCCCACCTGCAATGCACAGGGTTTACATTTCCTTACATCTTTATCAACACTTATTTTTTATAACAGCCATTCCAAACGACGTGAAGTGGTATCTCATTGTGATTTTGATTTGCATTGCCTTAATGATCAGTGATGTTGAGGACCTTATCATGTGCTTAGAGGTCATTTTTATATATTTGGAAAATGTCTATTTAAGTCCTTTGCTCACTTTTTAATTGGGTTCTTTTGTTCACTTGTAGGTGTTCTTTATATAGTCTGGATATTAATCCCTGATCGGGTATATGGTTGTAAATATTTTCTCCTATTCCAAGGGTTGTTTTTCCACTCTGTTGATAGCGTACTGATGCATAAAACTTTTTAATTTTGGTGAAGTCCAATTTTTCTCGCTGCCTGTGGTTTTGGTGTCATATGCAAGAATTAGCTAAATCCAATGTAATGGAGTAGTTTTCCTCATGTTTTTTTCTAAGAGTCTTATAGTTTTAGTTCTTAAGTTTAAGTGTTTGGTCTATTTTGAGTTAATTTTGCATGTGGTATAAGGAAAGGGTCCAACGTTATACTTCTGCACATAGATACCAAGTTTTCCTAGCACCTTTTATTGAAAATACTATCCTTTCCCCCATTTAATGATATTGGCACCCTCGTTGAAAATCATTTCACCATATATGCAAGGGTTTGTTTCTGGGCTCTCTGTTTTATTCCATTAGTCTATATATCTGTTTTAATGCTGGTATCTCATTGTTTTGATTGCCATAGCTTTATAATAGGTTTGAAATCAGGAAATGTCTCCAACTTTGTTCTTTTTCTAGATTGTTTTGCCTATTCAAGGTCTCTTGAGATTTCATATAAATTTGAGGACGGATTTTTCTATTCCTGAAATAAATATTATTGGGATGTTGTTAGGGATTGTGCTGAATCCATAGATCACTTTGGATAACAATGACAGCTTAACAATATTAAGTCTTCCAGATGTCTTTCCACTTATTTATGTCTTCATTAATTTCTTTCAGCAGTGTTTTGTAGCTCCCAGTCTACAAGTCTTTCACCTCCTTGATTAAACTTATTCCTATTTTATTGCTTTTGATGCTGTCGTAAATGGAATTTTTTCCTTAAATCTCTTTCAAATTGTTCATTGTATGTGTGTAAAAACATAGCTAATTTTTTATGTGTTGATTTTGTTTCCTGAAAATTTTCAGATTTATTCTGAGTTTTTTTGTGGAATCAATAAAGGTTTCTACATATAAGATCATTACCATCCTCAAACAGGGATATTTTGACTTCTTCCTTTCTCATTTGGATGCCTTTAATTTATTTTTCTAACCTGGTGGGTACTTTCTATATTATGTTGACTAGGAGTGGTGAAAGCAGACATCCTTGTTTTATTCGTGAACTTAGAGGAAAAGATTTCAGTCTTTTATTATTGACTTTGATGTTAGCTATGGCATTTTCAAATATGGACTTTATTAACTTGGGGTAGATTCCTTCTATTCCTAGTTTGAGTTTTTAAATTATGAAATGGTGTTGGATTTTGTCAAATGCTTTTTCTGTGTCTAGATAATCATGTGGGGCTTCTTCCCCTTCATTCTGTTTTTAAAAAACTGATTATTTTTTAAAAATGGAGTATTATTATAATAAGTATTTCCTAATTTTCCAATTACTTTTATTTTTCATTAAGTCTTTTGACTAAGGTTTATAATTTGAATTTACATTTTTTTTCTACTTTTTCAATTAAAGTCAACCTACAATATTATATTCATTTCTAATTTACAAACAGTGCTTAGACATTTAGATAACTTATGAGTGGCTGTCTCAGTAAGTCTAGTACCTGACACCAAAAATAGTTATTACAGTATTATTGACTGTATTCCCTATGCTGTACTTGATATCCCCATGACTGTTTTTATAACTGGAAATTTGTACAATTTAATCTCTCCCCCTTTTTCATTCATCCTCTCGATCTCCCTCCCATGTGGCAACTATCAATCAATTTGTTCTCTGTATCTGAGTTGTTTCTATTTTGTTTGTTCGTTTATTTTGTTTTTTAGATTTCACATTTAAGTAAAATCATATGGTATTTGTCTTTTTCTGTCTGACTTATTTCATTTAGCATAATACCCTCTAAGTCCATCCATGTTGTCACAAACAGCAAGATTTCATTCTTTTTATGGCTAAGTAATATTCAGTTGTATATATGTACCCTTTCTTTAGCCAATTGTGTATTGATGGGCACTTTGGTTGCTTCCATATCTTCGCTATTGTAATGCTGCAGAGAACATAGGGTGCATATGTCTTTTTGAATTAGTGTTTTGGATTTCTTCACATAAATACCCAGAAATGGAATTGCTGGGTCATATGGTAGTTCTATTTTTAATTTTCGAGGCACCTCGGTACTGTTTTCCATAGTCGCTGTACCAATTTACAGTCTCACAACATTGAACAAGGATTCCCTTTTCTCTACATCCTCGCCAACACTTGTTTGTTGATTTATCGATGATAACCATTCTGACAGGTGTGAGGTGATATCTCATCGTGGTTTTAATTTGCATTTTTCTAATGATTAGTGATGTTGAGCATCTTTTCGTATGTCTGTTGGTCATCTGTATGTCCTCTTTGGAGAAATGTCTATTCAAGTCCTTGTCCATTTTTTAATTGGATTGTTTGTTTTTTTCGGTGTTAAGTTGTGTAAGCTCCTTATATTTGTCAGATATTAATCTCTTATCAGATGTATCTTTGGCAAATATCTTCTCTCATTCAATAGGTTATCTTTTCATTTTGTTGATGGTTTTCTTTGCTGTGCAAAGCTCTTTAGTTTGATGTCCCATTTGTTTGTTTTGTTTCTCTTGCCCGAGGAGACATATCCACAAAATTATTACTAAGAGTGATGTCAAAGAGTTTACTGCATACATTTTCTTCTGGAAGTTTTATGATTTGAGGTTTTACATTTAAATCTTTCATCCATTTTGAGTTTATTCTTGTATATGGCATAAGAAAGTGATCCAGTTTTATTCTCTTACATGTGTCTGTCAGATTTTCCCAGCATCATTTATTGAAGAGATTGTCTTTACCTCATTATATATTCTTGCCTCCTTTGTCATACATCAAGTGTGCATATAGGCGTAGATTTATTTTAGGGCTCTCTACTCTGTTCCATTGATCAATATATCAGTACCATGCTGTTTTAATTACCATAGCCTTGTAGTATAGTTTAATATCAGGTAGTGTGATGCCTCCAACTTTGTTCTTCCATATAAATTCTAAGATGATTTGTTCTAGTTCTTGTGAAAAAATCTATTGCTATTTTGATAGGAATTACATTGACTCTGTATATTGCTTTGGGTAGTATGGACATTTTAAGAGTCTCATGATCTACTGACTGAGCTAGCCAGGCAAATGATGTTAATTCCTCCTATCTATGAGAGAGGTATATACTTCCATTTATTTGTATCTTCACTTTCTTTCTTGTCTTACAGTTTTCTGAGAACAGGTCTTCTACCTCCTTGGTTAAATTTATTCCTAGGTATTTCATTCTTTTTGATCATTTATAAATAGGATTGTTTTCTTAGTTTCTCTTTCTGTTAGTTTGTTATCGGTATATCAAAATACAACCTTTTTCTGAATATTAATTTTTTATCCTGCTACTTTACTGAATTTATTAGTTCTAATAGTTTTTTGGTGGATTCTTTTAGGTACTTTATATATAGTATCATATCATCTATAAATAATGAATTTTACTTCTTCCTTTCCAATTTGGATGTCTTTTATTTCTCGTATGGTTACTGTGGCTAGGATTTCAAATACTATCTTGAAAAGTGGTGAAAGTAGATATCTTTGTCCTGTTTCTTATCTTAAAGAAAAAGCTTTCAGCTTTTCACCGTTGAATATGATATTAGCTGGGTTTTTCATATATGGTCTTTATTGTGTTGAAGTATGTTGCCTCTGTCCCCACTTTGCTGAGAGTATTTAATCATAAATGGATATTGGATTTTTTGAAATGCCTTTTCCACATCTATTAATATGATTACATGATTTTTATCCTTCATTTTGTTTATGTTGTTTATCACATTAATTGATTGGTAGATATCAAACCAGCCTTGCATTCTGAGAATAAATTCCACTTGATCATGGTGTATGATCTTTTTAATGTGTTGCTGAATTTGGTTTGCCAATATTTTGTTGAGGATTTTCGTATCTGTTTCATCAGGGATATTGACATATTTTATTTTTTCATTGTTTCTTTGGGTATGGTATCAGCATAATGCTGGCCTTATAAAAGAAGATTGGGAGCCTTCCCTATTCTTCAGTTTTTTGGAACAGTTTGAGAAGGATCAGTATTCTTCTTTAAATATTTCATCAAATTTACCTATGAAGTCACCAAGTTCAGGACTTTTGTTTGTTGAGAGTTTTTTTTATTACTGATTTAATTTCTTTAATAGTTAGCAGTCTGTTCATATTTTCTGTTTCTTCTTGACTCAGCCTTGGAAGATTGCATGTATCTAGGAATTTATCCATTTCTTTCAGGTTGTCCAATTTGTAAACATATTATTGTTCATAGTATTCCCTTATAATCATTGGTATTTCTGCAGTGTCAGTTGTCACTACTTTTCACTTCTGATTTTATGTATTTGGGTTCTTTCTTTTTTTCTCCATCAGTCTGGCTAAAGTTTTATCAATATTTTAAATCTTTTCAGAGAACCAGCTATCAATTTCATTGATCTATCTTTATTTAGACTCCATTTATTTCCACTCCGATCTTTTTTATTTCCTTCCTTCTACTTTCTTTTGGCTTTGTTCATTCTTTTTTTTTTTTTCCTAGTTCCTTTAGGTGTAGGTTAGATTGTTTATTTGAAATTTTTTTATGTCTTTAGGTAGGCTTATATTGCTATAAATTTTCCTCTTAGAACTGCTTTGGCTATCTCCCATAGATTTGGGGTCATTGTGTTTTCATTTTCATTTCTCTCAAGGTATCTATTGATTTCTTTCTTGATCTCATTGTTAACCCATTGTTTAGAAGCATGTTATTTATCCTCGAAATGTTTTTTCAGTTTTCTTGTAATTGATTTCTAGTTTCATACCACTGTGATCAGAAAAGGTACTTGATATAATTTCAGTATTAAATTTATTGAGACTTGTTTTATGGCCTAACATGCGGTCTGTTCCGGAAAATGTTGTATGTGCACCTGAGAAAAATGTATATTCTGGTTCTTTGGGGTAAAATGTTCTGAAAATATCAATTAAGTCTGTCTGCTCTAATATGTCAGTTAGGGCCACTATTGCCTTGTTGTTGGGTATGTAGTTGTTTTGTGATTGTTTTGTAGTTCTCTGTTCCTTTCTTATTCTCTTGCTCTCTTTTCTTGTATGTTGATGACTTTCTATAGTGTCATGTTTGGATTTCTCTGTCTTTGTTTCCTGTATATCTCTTGTAGATTTTTAGTTTGTGGTTACCATGTGCTTCCTATAAACCAAGCTATGTTCTTAGCAGTCTATGTTAAGTTGATGTTCACTTAAGTTCTAACACATTCTAAAATCACTACAATTTTTACTCATTCTCTCCATGTTTGTTTTCCTCATTATTTTTTACTTATTATGTGAGTGTGTGTTTGTGTGTACCTCTTAATTGTTATAATTACACATGGGCTTCCTACTTTTGCCTTTTAACCTTTGTTAACCAGTGAAGCTATATGATCCAGGGATTTTCTTCATTGGGAGATTTTTTTGATTAGTGATTCAATCTCCTTACTCGTTATAGGTCTATTCAGATTTTTTATCCATGATTCAGTCTTGACAGGTTTTGTGTTTCTAGGAAATTGCCCATCTCACCTAAGTTATCTGATTTGTTGTATAATTGTTAACAGTATTCTTATAATCCTTTTTTTTTCTATAAAATCAGTAGTAATGTGCCCCACTTCCATTTCTAATTTTAGTAATTTGAGTCTTCTCTTTATTCTTTATTTTAGTTAAATTTCATTAGTCAATTTTGTAAATCTTTCAAAAAACCAACTTTTGGTTTTGATATTTTTTTATTCTCTTTTATTTATCGCTGTTCTAATCTTTATTCTTTCTTTTCTAGTTTTGGGTTTATTTTGTTTGTTTGTTTTTCCAGTTAAGGTATAAAGCTAGGTTGTTAATTTGGGATTATTTTTTAACATAAGCATTTAGAGCTATAAATTTTCCTCTTAGCAGGCACTGATATCATTGAACTCTGTAAGTTTTGGTATATTCTATTTTCATTGTCTCAAGATATTTCCAGTTTCCCTTGTGATTTCTTCTCTGACTCATGGGTTGTTTAGAAGTGTGTGGTCTAATTTCCACACATTTGTAAATTTTCCAGTTTTGCTTTTGTTATTGATTTGTAGTTTCATTTTGTTGTGATCAGAAAAGATACTTTGTATGATTTCAATCAGTTCAAATTTATGCCATTTAAAGTCTTAAAACAATAAGGCAAGTTTTATGGCATCACACAGAGGTCCCCGACTTTTCTGGCACCAGGGACCGGTGCGCCTGTGAGAATCTAATGCCTGATGATCTGAGGTGGAGTTGAGGCAGTGAGCTAGCACTGGGGAGTGGCTACAAATACAGATGAAACTTTGCTCACTTGCCTGCTGCTCACCTCCTGCTGTGCGGCCCAGTTGCTAACAGGCCACAGTCATTAGGTACCAATCTATGGCCCTGGTGGGGGACCCCCGACCTAACATGCGGTGTATCCTGGAGAATGTTCATGTGCACTTAAGAAAAATGTGTATTTTGCTGTCGTTGGGTAGCATATTCTGAATGTCTGTTAGGTTTAATCAGTTCATAGTGCTGTTCAAGTTTTCTTTCCTTATTGATCTTCTGTTTTTCTCTTTTATTGAAAGTGATATCTCTGATTATTATTGTAGAGCTGTCTATTTCTACTTTCAAATCTGTCAATATTTTCTTATATTTTGGAGCCGAGATTTTGGGGGCATAGGTGTCTATAATTGTTGTATCATTTTGGTGAAAGGATACTTTATCATTATATAATGCCATTCTTTGTCTCTTATGTTATTGACTTAGTCAGTTTTATCTGATATCAGTATAGCACCTGTTGCTCTCTTTTGGTTACTACTTTCATGGAATACCTGTTTCCATTCTTTCAATTTCAATCTATTTTGTCTTTATATCTGAGTCTCTGTAGATACCAGTAGTTGGCTCACATTTTGTTGGTGTTTTTAAATGTGTTCTGCTAATCCTTGCCTTTGAGGAGTTTAATCCATTTATGCTTAAAATAATTACTGATAGAGACTTACTTTTGCATTTTGTTATGTTTTTTCTTCATGTCATATAACTTTTTGTCCTATTCTTCCATTACTGCCTTTCTTTGGGTTTATTTTTTTATAGCAACACATCTTGATGCCTTTATCTTTTCTCTTTGTGGATATTCTATAATATTTTATTCGTGGTTACAAGGGGATTCTATATAACATCCTAAAGTTACAAAAATCTATTTTAAATTTATAGCAGCTTCAATTTTATACAAAAATTCTCATAACTCCACTACTCTTTTATGTTATTGATGTTATAAATTACATCCTTATCTATTGTGCACCCATTAGCATAGATTTATAATGACTATGCATTTTTTCTTTTAAATCCTTTAGAAAATAGTGTTACAAACCAAAATTACACAGTACTGTTTTCTGTATTTGGTCATGTATTTACCTTTATCAGAGAATTTTAAATCTTCATATGGTATCAAGTTACTGTCTGGTATCCTTTCATTTCAACCTGAAAGACTCAATTTAAAATTTCTCAGAGGACAGATCTAGTGGTAATGGACTTTCTCAGATTTTGTTTATCTGAGAGTCTTAATTCCTCCTTCATTTTCGAAGGCCATGTTTACCAAGTATGGGATTATTGTTTGACTTTTTTTTCTTTGAACACTTTAAATTATTTTGTTTCACTGCCTTCAGGCCTCCCAATCAGCTCATAATCTTACTGAGGATACCTTGTATGTGACTTCTGTTGCTTTCAAGATCTTCTCTTTGGCTTCGACTTTCAGTATTTTAATTATGATGTGTCTTGGTGTGTGTCTCTTTGGATTTATCTCCCTTCGGGTTTATAGAGCTTCTTAGATGTGTAAGTTCATGTCCTACTTCAAATTTAGGACATTTTCAGCCATTTTGTCCTCAAATAATATCTCTACTCCTTTCTCTCTTCTCCTTCTGAGATTCTCAAAATGTTTCATTTAGTCTACTTTATGGTATTTTGTAAGTCTTCAGGCTCTGTTTACATTTCTTCATTTTTTTCTTTTTATTCTTTAGACTTTGTAATTTAAAATCTCCTGTTTCCAATTTCACTTTTTCCCCCGCCTGCTCAAATCTGCTGTTCAACTCTTCCAGTAAAATTTTATAACTATTGTATTTTCCAGCTCCAGAATTTCTATTCAATTATTTTATTATAAATTCTCTTTGTTCAGATTTGGCTTATATATCTTTTTCCTGATATTTATTATTTCTTTGCTCATGTTTTCCTTTAGTTCTTTAAGCATATTTATGACAGTTGTTTTAAAGTCTTTGTCTGGAACATCTATTTCCTGCACTCTTTAGAAACAATTTTTGCCACTTTTCTTCCTTTGAATAGGCTATGTTTTCCTTATGGTTTATGTAGCTTGTGATTTTTTGTTTAAAATAGGGCTTTTGAAATAGAGAAAAAACTACATCTCTCAGTCTTTGCAGACCAGCTCTGTGCAGTCCTTCGCTAATTAACTGGGCATGTCTGAGGCTTGAGACCAACCTCAGGTGAAAATGTTTGGTTTTCTCATGCATCTTTCTTGGGCCTCTGTGTGCCCTCCTCCCAAGTACACAGCTGCTTTTGAATGTTTTAATTTCCCAAATAGTCTCACTTCAGCTTTTCTTCAGAGCCTTAGGTGGTCTATTGTGTGCCTTTTCTCATAATCTCATGTCCCAGGCCTATAGTCTCCCTGCAGCTTTCATCAGCAGAAGCTGCTGTTCCCCTGACCTGAGACTTGAGTTAGGTGATACAGAGACCAGTCCTTTAGCTAGACTCTATACAGGTTAGGATGTTGAAAGGAAAAAAAAAAAAAAAAGCTCTTCTCTGTTCACTCTGGTGTGTGGGATAGAATTGGGACCTGGGCTGCCACCTCCTCCAGAACAAGACCTTGCTGCACTGGGGAGAGAGTGGTCTAGAGCAAGTAGAAACACCATGAAATTTCCTACCATTTTGAATGTGTAGTTTTGTTGATCGGGTGTTCACTAAAAGTCATTATAGACTTTTACCTTTTTATAGAGTTCCCGTAAGGTTATTTTAGTTTGTTTTGAGTTTTTTGTTTTTGTTTTTGTTTTTGTTTTTTTGTTTTTGTTTTTGATGTCTCTGTGGGGAACAAAGGCTTGAATCTTCCTAGTCTGCCATTTTTTTCTATCTCTTACTTTCGAAGAGTTTATATTTGATGAGATCATTAGACATGGCAGTTACAAAGCACTGGGTGCTAGCGGAAAAGATGAGGAATGCCTACTTCTTCTAGGAGCAGTTGAGAAGGGTTCCTAGAAGAAGAATAATTGAGCCGACTGCCATAGGCATTTTAAGTAAAGGGACTATCAAGAACATAGGCAGAGGCTCGAGAAGGGTGGAGGTGCTTGGGGAAAAAAATTGAATTTGAAGTGAGGAATACAATGAGACAAAGAGATGCAAAGGGATAAATTTTTTAAAAGCTTGTTTGGTCCTG
>NW_011888855.1:7873257-7896643 GCF_000151845.1 Pteropus vampyrus
GAGGAAATTTTGAACAGGCAGCTGATATATTTTTAAATCATTAATTTTTAAATCACACAAAACATTATAGCGTATTGCTTTTGTGATTAAAAAAACGAAAGTGAAACAGAGATGAGGCTGATGCCCCCATTGGCCACTAAACCCAATCCTAGTCTTTTCCTCAGTGGTTATTACTGCTACCAGCTTGATGTGGGCCCTTTCAAGCCTTGTTCTGTGCATTTCCATACTTACCTGGAGAAAATTGATAGTATGACCTTTAGATATATAACTTAATATTTGATGCACTATATATCACTTGATTTTTTCCTCCTCATACAGCTGATATTTTAGAAGTTTTGCTAAGTCAGTGTGTATGGAATCACTTCATCTTTTTTGATGGCTGCATAGCATTCCAGAGAATAGAGTAACCCTGTGTGCCCACTGATGGATATGCAGTTTTGTCTCAGATTTTCTTTTCTAACAAATGATACTGCAATGAATATACTTTTACATGTTTGTAAATTAGTGATTTTTTCCCTCTAGGAGTAGTTACTAAGAAGTGAAATTACTGGGTCCTAAGGTGTATACTTTTGACAGCTATTGACAACCTGCCTTCTACATGGCTGTTCTGACTGTACAGCGTCCAGGAGTGTTCTTTGTACCATACTTGCATCAACACTCGACATGATCAAGATTTTTTTCTGAGTGAAAATTGATAGATCATTGCTTTAATTTGTGTTTCTTTGACCATGAGTAAGGGCAGGCATGGTTTCCTTCACATTTGTGTCTTTTATGAATCACTTGTTTTTATCTTTTCCCCATTAGTCTGTTGGGCTATATTTTTCTTAGGAATTTGTAGTTTAAAAATTTTTTTATAGCCAATCCTTCATCTGTTTTTTGTCATCAGTATATTCTTTAGTATCTTGTATATCTTTTAAGTTGGTTTATGATGTGTTATTAATTTTGATGGAGGAAAATTTATCAGTGTTTGTTCCTTTATGGTTCATGTTTGTTAAAACTCATTTAAGAAAAGTGTTTCCGATCCCTGGTATCATAGGCATATGCACTCTATGTTTCATTCTGTCATTTTGATTTTTTTATGGCTTGAAATTGAGGTATCAGTGGGAAATTTGAGTAGAATTATCTAAATGGCAGGTGATTATTTCAGGATGGAATGGAAGTCGAAACCAAACTTGAGATATAGCTTAGGGGTTTCTCAGTGAAGGAGATGATGGAAACCAACTCTGTAGACAAGACTGTCCAGAAAAAAGCATGTAAAATTAGAGAAGTGGGCCAGGGACACGGACCTGGGGAAGACCAATATTAACAAAAGTGGATGAATAAAAAGATGTACAAGAGACCTAAAACTAATGGCCAGAGAGGTAGGAGGAAAACCAAGGAATGATGGGTAAAAGGAATGAAGAAAGACAAGCTGACACAAGGCTGCAATAGCCATTGGTGTCAGTGACGCTATCAACCTATATTGTAACAGTCATTTACTTACTTGTTTTCAAGGATATAATAACTTCACAGAGCAGGCACCAGGTTTTATTCTCATTTATATTAGAACTGATTGGGGGATCTGCCCATCGTGGCATTCATCCATCCAACATATATTAATTTATAAATCTAATAAAATCCTTAAAAGCTTAATGGATAAATTTTGAAATCTTCCTCTTTCCTTGAACTAATTTGTCAAAGAAAATCTTACAATAGAATGAGAATTGTGAGGCAGGCCATGACCTTTCTGCTCACACAACATGTCTGAAATGGAGGAACTGGCTTCCAGATCTCCTTCCTTTGGTCCCAGCCTTTAACAGACCATGGCGACATCTGTGAAGGCTCGGCTTGAGGGGAAACTTGATGTTTGACCTGTTCAGCCGCTAGTTTGGGAGGAATTTGGAGTTTGTCCACAAATGCCAACTTCTCTTTAATGTACTCTGCAGCTACTCCAGGGGCTTCAGATTGGCCATTGTTCTCCTGATATTAGTGAATTTATGAAGCACCTTTCCTTGAACTGTCAATCTGTGGATTGTCTATAAAATCCAGTCCATGGGGTAGAGGAATTAAATTATTCATAAGATAGATTCTTCCTCAGCCTATGGTGAAATTACTCAGGGTATAATAAAGTCATAGACACACTGGCCTAAATGTGCACAAAGGTGGAAAGGAAGTAATTTCTGTTCCAGTTTGGGTACTTTCTGATATTTGACAAGCATCTGGTATATTAATCCATGAATTAGAGAGAACTCAGAGACCCTGTAAAGGAGAGAGATTTTCTTTTTCTCCTCCCCCCCCCACCCCCGAATTAGAGAACAGCTGAACTGACTGGGGCGTGGAGGAATAGGCAGAATTGAAAATGGTTAAGGTTGTAAGCAGGATGACAACAGTGAAATCTTATCGGTGAGGATTACGTAGTAATGTTGAAGCCTGAGAGAGGTGAAAACAGAAAAAAGAGAGGTCGGGTGATATGATTGTAGACTGTGTGGGCACAGGGCACGCATGTGCCAGGGTTCGCTGAGAGGGGCCAGGACAGCCAGGACCACCATCACGCCGACCTCCCTGCCACGTACAGAAGCCTTGGCAGAGGGGCTCACCCTTCGTGCAGCTGTACTGCTCTCCAGAGCTCATGGCCAATCCTTCATCTGTTTTTTGTCATCAGTATATTCTTTAGTATCTTGTATATCTTTTAAGTTGGTTTATGATGTGTTATTAATTTTGATGGAGGAAAATTTATCAGTGTTTGTTCCTTTATGGTTCATGTTTGTTAAAACTCATTTAAGAAAAGTGTTTCCGATCCCTGGTATCATAGGCATATGCACTCTATGTTTCATTCTGTCATTTTGATTTTTTTATGGCTTGAAATTGAGGTATCAGTGGGAAATTTGAGTAGAATTATCTAAATGGCAGGTGATTATTTTAGGATGGAATGGAAGTCGAAACCAAACTTGAGATATAGCTTAGGGGTTTCTCAGTGAAGGAGATGATGGAAACCAACTCTGTAGACAAGACTGTCCAGAAAAAAGCATGTAAAATTAGAGAAGTGGGCCAGGGACACGGACCTGGGGAAGACCAATATTAACAAAAGTGGATGAATAAAAAGATGTACAAGAGACCTAAAACTAATGGCCAGAGAGGTAGGAGGAAAACCAAGGAATGATGGGTAAAAGGAATGAAGAAAGACAAGCTGACACAAGGCTGCAATAGCCATTGGTGTCAGTGACGCTATCAACCTATATTGTAACAGTCATTTACTTACTTGTTTTCAAGGATATAATAACTTCACAGAGCAGGCACCAGGTTTTATTCTCATTTATATTAGAACTGATTGGGGGATCTGCCCATCGTGGCATTCATCCATCCAACATATATTAATTTATAAATCTAATAAAATCCTTAAAAGCTTAATGGATAAATTTTGAAATCTTCCTCTTTCCTTGAACTAATTTGTCAAAGAAAATCTTACAATAGAATGAGAATTGTGAGGCAGGCCATGACCTTTCTGCTCACACAACATGTCTGAAATGGAGGAACTGGCTTCCAGATCTCCTTCCTTTGGTCCCAGCCTTTAACAGACCATGGCGACATCTGTGAAGGCTCGGCTTGAGGGGAAACTTGATGTTTGACCTGTTCAGCCGCTAGTTTGGGAGGAATTTGGAGTTTGTCCACAAATGCCAACTTCTCTTTAATGTACTCTGCAGCTACTCCAGGGGCTTCAGATTGGCCATTGTTCTCCTGATATTAGTGAATTTATGAAGCACCTTTCCTTGAACTGTCAATCTGTGGATTGTCTATAAAATCCAGTCCATGGGGTAGAGGAATTAAATTATTCATAAGATAGATTCTTCCTCAGCCTATGGTGAAATTACTCAGGGTATAATAAAGTCATAGACACACTGGCCTAAATGTGCACAAAGGTGGAAAGGAAGTAATTTCTGTTCCAGTTTGGGTACTTTCTGATATTTGACAAGCATCTGGTATATTAATCCATGAATTAGAGAGAACTCAGAGACCCTGTAAAGGAGAGAGATTTTCTTTTTCTCCTCCCCCCGCCCGAATTAGAGAACAGCTGAACTGACTGGGGCGTGGAGGAATAGGCAGAATTGAAAATGGTTAAGCTTGTAAACAGGATGACAACAGTGAAATCTTATCGGTGAGGATTACGTAGTAATGTTGAAGCCTGAGAGAGGTGAAAACAGAAAAAAGAGAGGTCGGGTGATATGATTGTAGACTGTGTGGGCACAGGGCACGCATGTGCCAGGGTTCGCTGAGAGGGGCCAGGACAGCCAGGACCACCATCACGCCGACCTCCCTGCCACGTACAGAAGCCTTGGCAGAGGGGCTCACCCTTCGTGCAGCTGTACTGCTCTCCAGAGCTCATGTGTGGACGTGGCCTGGGGAGTGCACATCCAAGCTAATAAAATACAAACACTCAGACGCTGCAGACAAATTAAAATTTATTGAGACAGACAAAAATGCACCTACTCAGGACTACAGTTAAGCAGTTACTAGTAACCAAAGAGTCATGTTCACATTCCAGATAAGTCTATGTGGAAAAGCATTCAGAATTTACTAGGTTTTTCTACTTCACTATTTCATCTACAGTAGGGACAACAAACTGACACTCAGGATTTGGTGGGCTCTCATTACAATGCTACACATATAACAGGGACAAACATCAGTGACTTTGAGAAAAAGGTATAAAAAGACCAAAACCACCCACTGTAGAAAGGGCTCTTGGATGTCACTGTACAGTGTGGTCAAGGTAAAAAACAAATGTGAATGGCATCCTGGGAAAAGCAGAAGGGCAGACCTGGACAGACGCACTGTCACCGCTGGGCCTGGGGAAACTGATGTAAAACCTCAGATTCAGTATTAAGGTATTTCCATGCCTAGGACGTTTGTGGAAACAAAAAGACGTTAACATGGCAGATGACAAACCATGGTGGAAGAAAATTCTGAGATTTAAGTTGGATGCTAAGGAAATGGTATCAAATAAAAGAGCATTTATGGAATAAGAATAAAACTATTAAGGAGTTTCCAAAATCGTGTTAGTGAGATTCAAGTCACAAACAAGGGCATGGATGATCACAGAAGTATGTTTTTTTTTAAATAACAATTTTCATGAATACCTTGTCACTGGCTAAAGAACTCCTGCTAAAAGGAAGAAAACAAAAATTCTGCTTTTAGGATAAAGTAACTAAAAACTCTAAGTGAAAAGTATTAAAGATTTTAAAAATCTCATGCTGTCATGCCAAAGTGAGGCATGAAAAGTGGCCTTAAAGTTGCTCCATTGATTTGGGGTTCCGGTCGTAGGAGGGCTTTTGATTTAATGTTTTAATGAATCAAAACATCTTGGAATCTCTCTGTAAATGAGCATCTCATTACCTTCCGAGAAGTGACTACTGAGCACTCTTCTCCATCATTAAGTTAATGCCGAAGATCTTTAAGTGTCATCTTAATTTGACACTTGTCATAAGATAATTAGGCAAATTAAAATCAGTGGTTCACTCTGTTCCTAGAAGTCTCTCTAAGTGAAATCAGTTCGTCAATTTTAATATGTTCTCTTGTGCATTTTTCCAAGCTCGGAGATCATAACAATGGTTTTCTTTGAGGGTCTAAACTGAGATTTTTTAATGTCTTGATTCCTTCATATACTCTATTATAATTTAGCTGCAATTAAGCACCTGTTTTCTAAATTATGATCTCAAAGTTTTGTGCAAGGTAGAAAAAAAATACTAAAACAGGTGACGGGGTTGAGATCCCAGTGCAGAGCTCGCCTACGGCCTCCTGTACCTAGAGTCCTGGTTGTACTATCTGTCGGGCCTAAGGAATTCCAATTCTATCAGGCAAGTTCATGTCCCACCTGAGACTGTCTTCAGGGATAATGCCACTTTGTCCGGCCATTGCAAGGATTGGAAAATGCTGGTTTGAGGCAGGCTGGTAAAGTACAACGGAAGAGTCATTTGGGGGTGGAGGGTTGGTCAGCTGCCACTGTGATCATGGTCTGGCCGAATATATTTTATGCCTGAGTTTACGTGGTCTTCTCATGGACTGGCTGGAGCTCATGGGGAAAAGGAGAATGACAAATGTTGGCCAGAGAGCCTTGCTGGGGGCGCTGAGTAGGTGGGGACCAGGTGGGGCGGGAGCTGAAGGAAGCGCGAGCACTGAACTAAACAGGGCCACTTGGAACACTACTCTTTGGTCCTTGTCCTTGTATCTGGGAGAGAAATACAGAGAGAAATCCTAAAGAATGTAGAGATGATGGCCCTAGCACATTTGGAGACGGGCTCTAATAATGAGTTTACTTAGGGAAAAGAAACGCAAACGGTGCAGGACTTTCTTTCTTGGTATCTTAACACTCATGCGGGTGAGGGCATGGAGACAGGACTGGCTCCTAAAAATCCAGCCCTAGCTTCCATGTGCCACTACCAAGTTCTTTCTAGGCCTCCATATGGGATTCTTCACAAACGATAAAGGATATAAAATCTGTACCGCTTTTGTGCCCTCATCATGATTTGTCGGCTAGCAAGGGGGCAAGAGCAAAACCTCGAGTTAAGAATTCTGAATTTCCTTCTCCTAAGGAACACCGTGGTACTACTTCTCAGCGAGCACGGGGTTGTGCGTACATGCCTCAGAAAAAGCCCTTGAGTAGAGATTACATAGGGAAGGGAGGAGGCTGCGGCAGACAGGACCGTTGCAGGGGCTCTGAGCTGAAATGAGACAGATGGCTTGTGAAGCTGCCCACGTGGGAGTCGCATGGCTTGTGTGAGAAAAGTGATTTAGGCAGACAGAGGCTTATCCAAATCAAAGAGGCTTCCAGTAACTCTGCCGATGCCTAGAGAAGAGACCTCCCCCCTCCTGCAGGCGACACGTGCCGACTGTTAGTGCAGAAAAGGACTTCGATTCACATTTTTATTCCAGAAATTGTGATCCAGGTCTGGACAAGCTGACAAATTTATAATTGTTTTTCAAGTGAGTTTTTTTTTTAACAGATACCCACCCAGTTTTTCCGAGAGGAGTGCATACCTTCCATATACACATAGCCTCTTCTGTACATATATACATATTTATGCATGTACAGAGAGAAGTATCCAGACGCCGTATTTTTAATAAAGAAAATCAGTTCCCCAAAGGGATTCTTGACTGAATTAAGGCTGTTGTTTGTAGGAAGCCAGATACAGTGATGTGAATAACTAATTTTTAATAATAAACAGCAGGGGCGGTGGGGAGCAAAGGGAATAAAGTCCAGTGTGGTGTGTTTTCCACGACATCTACAAGACACAAGAAAAGCACTTAAGACACCGTAAGGCCGGGAACCATGCTGTGATAACCACCAGTGTGGGTAGTCCAGAAAGGGTCTTTGACGTTTACAGGGTGGGGCTCCCCGCACTGCCAGAATCCCACATAAATCACATGCTCATTGCAAAAGTCTCATGGGAGGGAAGGAGGCTGTAATTCAGCCAGCCATTCCACTGTCTAAAAACATAACACAACACAACACCCTTCTTCCCACACAACCGTATGCAAAATCAGAATGCTCTGGGAACGAGGAGCTGTCTTCCAAACCTGAGGTCGGGCATAGAGAGCGACAATGGAGAACAGACCTTGGTGCCGTGGAGTCTTAGATACAAATGCAGGAACAGGAAGTGACTTGCAATTTTGTGCCAACCTCATGTCCTCGTCCTTGCGGAGACTACCATATGTACCCAACCTCATCATCTTTGTCGTCGTCCTCATCCTCATCATCCTCCGTCACTGCCCGGGTATGCACCCTCAGCTTCCCCAATCTGTCCTTTGGTTCCAGCTCCCGTTCGTCCTCCAGGTCATCTAGCAGGACCACAGAGCCGCCACTGCCGAAATCTCCCGAGGTTTCCTGTTCCTCTTCTGCAACATTAAGAAGGAACAGATCTGAGGTTAGTTCCTGCTTACACTTCATAACCCATGTCAGGGGTTCCCTTGCATGTGACTTAACTGTATTTTTCTTCCCAAACATGGGAGCTTCCCTCTCTGGGTGGGGTTAGTCTACGTGGAATGGACCCCAAGCTTTGTTCTGATAGGAACCCCAGAATTCTTGAGATGCTTCTACTTTCTTGGAAGATTTATAATCCTAATTGAAAAGTGAAGGCAACCTAAGTGGCTCTTGGCCTGTGTCAATTCCCAACTGTCATAAACTGTCGTCCAGCTCGGTGTTCATGGTGACTTCCTATCTGCATAATCTCACGGGTTTCCACTGTAAACTCACTCACTGTAGACCACAGACACCTTCTGAAATTCTTCTGCTCAGACCCTGACACAGTGAGGACCTACAGGTGGCAGAGATCATTACAGGGCTGACACAGAAGGCCTTACTCACCACAGCTCACGGCGCCCTGTTTCCTGGAGCCAGCCAGCTCATTCCCGTACTTGTCCACACACCAGCACTGCCCTGTGCTGCCGTGGCACTGTGTGGCTCTGTAATAGCCTTCCTCATTACACCGAGGTATGAATGCTCCTGGGGGACCAGAAGTGCAGAGATATTCTGGGTTAATGCCCTACCCCCAGACAGAAGGGGACTGATGTGTAATACGAGGTGTCTGCCGCCGGACTAATGGAGAGAATCAGGTGGGTTGGGCATTACTTAGATCACAGGGCCATGGGACTTGCTCAGGTTAGACAGGACTTCTAGTCCTTCTTGGATGAGTTCTTATTTTTCTCTGTAAATTATGAATATGTACTACTCTTACTAATAATTTTTATTTTTTATGCTTTTCCAGTTTTATCAACATGTACAAAATTAATATAGAAATGCATTAATGTTGAAGTGCACAGCATAACGATTCGGCCTAGATTGTGACACGATCACCACAGTGGGTTTAGTTAACATCCGTCATCTCATAGAGATACAAAAGTTTTTTCCTTCTGATCAGAACTTAGAATTTACTCGTAAAAACTTAGATACATACCTTACAGTGTGTTAGCTACAGTCACCGTGTTGTACATTACATCCCTAAGTACTTATTTATAACTGGGAATTTGTACTTTTTGACCCTGCTCCCACTGCCTGTGGTGACCATAAATCTCATCTCTCTCTCTGTGAACTTGGTTTTGGTTTTTTTTTCTATTCCACATAGAAGTGAGATCATACAGGATTTTTGTCTATCTCAGTCTGACTTATTTCACTTAGCATAATGCCCTCAAGGTCCATCCATGTTGTCACAATTGGCAGGATTTTCTTTGTTTTTCTGGCTGAACAATATTCTGCTGTGTATATATACACCACATTAGCCATTCCTCTACCGATGGACACATAGGTTTCCCTGTCTGGGCTACTGTTAAGTAATGCTGCAGCGAACATGAGGGCGCAGATATCCCAGCGAACTGGTGTTTTCATTTTCTTTGGATAAATACCCCAGAGTGGGAAGTGCTGGATCATGTGGTAGTTCTAGTTCTAATTTTCTGAGGATCCTGCACACTGTTTTCCATAGTGGCTGCACCAATTTACATTCCCACCAACAGTGCATGAGGGTTCCTTTCTCTACATTGCAATCAGCAGTCGTTGTTTGGTGATAGTCATTCTAACAGGTGTGAGATGATCTTGTCGTGGTTTTGATTTGCATTTCCTTGATGTTTAGTGATGTTAATAAGCACATTTTCATGTACCTGTTGGCCATCTGTAAATCTTCTGTGCTAAATGTCTATTCAGTTCCTTTGCTCATTTTTTAATTGGATAATGATGATTTTTGCTATTGGGTTGTATGAGTTCTTTATATATTTTGGATATTAATCCCTTATCAGATATACGATTTGCAGATATCTTTACCATTCCATTGGTTGTCTTTCCACTTTATTAATCATTTCTTTTGCTGTACAGAAGCTTTTTAGTTTGCTTAGTCCCACTTGTTTCTTTTTATTTTGTTGCTTGTGCTTTAGATGTCATATCCAAAAAATCATTACCAATATCTAGGTCAAGGAGATTTTTTTCTGTTTTCTTCTAGGCGTTTCATGGTTTCAGGTGTTATGTTTAAGTCTTCAGTCCATTTTGAGTTAATTTTTTGGAGTGGTATAAGATGGGAGTCTAGTTTCATTCTTTACATGTAAATATCTAATTTTCCAGCATCCTTTATTGATCCGACTGTCTTTTCTCCATAGAGTATTCTTGGCTCCCTTCTAAAATATTAGTTGACTCTATATGCATGGATTTATTTCTGGGCTCTTGATTGTATTCTTTTCCATTGGTCTGTGAGTCCCTTTTTATGCAAGTACCATACTGTTTGGATTACTAAAGCTTTATAATGTAGCTTAAATTTAGGAAGTATGATGCTTCCTGCTCTGTTCTTCTTTGTCAGGGTTGCTTTAGCTATTTGAGGTCTCTTGTGGTCCCATAAAAATTTTAGGATTTTTTTCTACTGTAAAAAATGCCACTGGAATCTCGATAAGGATTGAGTTGAATTTATGGATGGCTTTGGGTAGTATAGACGTTTTGACATATTCTTCCAATCCATGAACACAAGATATCTTTTCACTTATTTGTGTCTTCCTTGATTTCTTTCATTAATGTTTCATGGTTTTCAGTGTAGAGCTATTTTGCTTTCTTGGTTAAATATATTCTTAAGTATTTTATTGTTTTTGAGGCTATTGTAAATGGATTTTATTCCTCTTTCACATAATTTGTTGTTAGTATGTAGAAATGCTACTGATTTTTGCATGTTAATTTTGTATCCTGCAAATTCACCAAATTCGTTAATTAGATCTAACAGTTTTTTTGGTGGAGTCTTTAGGATTTTCTATATATACAATCATGTCATCTGCAAATATTAACAATTTTACTTCTTTCCAATTCTGATGTCTTTTTTTTTTTTCAATTTAATTCTGGCTAGGATTTCCAGTACTAGGTTGAATGGGGGTGGTGAGAGTGGGCATTATTGTTCTGTTCCTAATAGTAGAGGAAAAGCTTTCAATCTTTTACCATTGAGTATGATGTTAGCTGTGGGCTTGTCATATATGGCTTTTACTATATTACGGTATGTTCCTTCTATATTTTGTTGTTTTTTTATCATGAATGAATGTTGAATTTGTTAAGTGGGTTTTCTGTGTCTACTAAGATCATATGATTTTTATCCTTCATTTTGTTAATGTGGTATATCACACTGGTTGATTTGCATATACTAAACCATTTATCCCAGGGATAAATCCCACTTAACCATGGTGAATGATCCTTTTATTGTGCTGCTGAATTTGGTTTGCTGTTATTTTATTGGAAATTTTTGCATCTTTATTCATCAGGGATATTGGCCTGTACTTTTCTGAGTTTGGTAGCAGGATAATGTTGGTCTCATAAAATGAATTTGGTAATGTTCCCTCCTCTTCAATTTTTTGGAAGACTTTGAGAAGGATTGGTGTTAATTCTTCTTTAAATGTTTGGTAAAAGTCACCAGTGAAGCCATCTGCTCTCTGGTCCTGGGCTTTTCTACCTTGAATACTGATTCAATCTCCTTACTAGTAATTGGTCTGTTCATATTTTCTACTTTCTGATTTGAGAACTTTTTAAACAACTGATAAAACATGTTTTTTGGTATCCTTTACATTTATTTTTGTTATTTATTTGAATAAGATAAATTAGTAGTGGTTCACTTTGCATCTATATTACTGACAGAGGCATATAATTTTGTTTTTTCAATTTCTGTATGAAAGCAATTAATTCAGAAAATGATTCAGGTATTTTTCTATACTTGACATTTTTGTATAAAAGAAGAATGATCTCTTCCATGAAGGAGTCACACATAAAAACGTTTTGGGCCTGGTGCCCATTTTGGGGAATGAGAATGGCATTCTGATTCAAATTAACTTTATGGTTTTTAAATCTAGTTGGGTCTTCCGGTTCTTTGTGACTCAAATGTGGTAACTCATAGTATCTATTACAACTAGATTTTCATAATTGTTATAAGTTGGTTTGTGGCAGTAGTTTTCAGAGTGTTCATACAGGACCAGCGGCTGCAGCATCACCTGGAAACATCTTAGAAAAGCAAATTCTCGGGCCCCACCCAGACCTACTGCATCCGAAACTGAGAGTGAGACCCAACGAACTGCTTGAAAAACTCTTCATGTGATTCTGATACATGCTGAAGTTTCCAGTATTCTCTTATATCTGAGGTTACATCCCACTTTTAAATTCATTATAGTATTTGAGCCTTTTATATGGCCAGAGGTTTGTCTACTTCATTGTTTCCTGCTTTAGTCTGTCATTCCAGTTTATTGTGTTGTTCTTACAGCTTTCCTGATTTGAAGCTATGAATATTCCTCTAAGATTCACTTTAGTTGCTTCCCTCCAATTTTGGTATACTCTGCTTTCACTTTCAGTCGGTTCTAAATGTTTTATAGTTTTTACTTTATTTCATCTTTGACTAATTCTTTTAAAAACCCCAGATGTATGGGGTTTGGGCATTCTCATTTTTGACTTCTTTTGTGTCGTTGCAAGTAAATTTAATCTTTTCTTTTTTGAGATTTGTTGAGTTTTCTTTTGTGGTATAATCCATGGCAAGTATTTCATTTGTGTTTGAAAAGACTCGATATTCTATGCTTATGTGCAGGAATAAATATATATGAATATATGTGTATATAAATCATGTTCAGTTCTATGTATATATTTTGGTCTACTTGAACTATAAGTTTCAGGAAGTGGGTTATTGAAGTCTCTGATTATGATTATAAGATTATAAATATGACACCTTGCAAAGGTTATGAGTATACCAATTTTTGATATAATATGATAAAAGTAACATTTCAGCAAGGTGATAACTGTTTTTAGAATTGGAAGTATTTGCTTTTGTCAGACTTTAACATTATTATAAAAATGAGTCTTTATTATCTTTTAATTTCAAGTTTCTGTGTAATTGTTTCATATGAAACTCTAAAAATACCAGTTGATAGTATCTAGTGAGTTAGACCCAGTCACATGTTTCATGAATAGATATGCTTGCTTTTATTTCCACCACTCTATTTTGGGTTTTCTATTTTCCCTCTTTCCTGCCTTTTGTTGAAATTGTTTTTCCTTCTATAGTTCTAAAACTACATGTTCTATTGCTATTATTACCCTTAAATCCACTGAGAAGCATACCTTTCCTAATATCTAATCTGTTTTCTCCTGAATAAACCAGAAATTTAACACATTTTTACCACCTTTTTCTCATTGCCCTCAATAGTCTGCAGTTTTAATTTCAGCTTACTATCAAACTATTTTTATAGGTCATTTATTTTGATTTAGCAGATTTTTTTTCACAGTTTCTTTTGGGGTCATTTATCTTCTGTAAATCTTTTAGTGAGACTTTACTCAGTCTAGGGTTACTAAACTTAATGCATCTATGATTTGAGAATATCTGTCATCACATTAGAATACTCATTAGGATACGTTTAACATGCTAGGTTCAAAGTGATTTACTCTGAAGGTATTTCTCTTAAACCAGTGGTGCCTATCGGATTCTCATGGAATAGACCCCAGAAAGAAGCACGGCAGGGGAGACAAATTTTTACTATTTTGAACCTGGATTTAACCTCTGATTCCAGCTGATTCTCTGTAGAGGGGGAAGCAGAAAAAATGGTGCAATAGGTAGAGCGGGTAAGAGGTGAGGAATAACAGCATTTTTGCATGTGTGTTGGGTTCTTCTGCTGCCTCCCCTCATGACTGAGAGCTGATCTTCCCTCTCTGTTTTTATGTTGATGAAGATGCTCTAGTACTGAGAGAAAAATCAGTGATGTAGGAGAGAAGCGGGGAGAGTTTTTGGAGCCTGAATACGAAAGAGGAAATAAGAGATGGCTTTGAATTGAAGTAAAAGTCACAATCATCTGAAAACTAGTCTCATTTTAAGCTCACTACTGCTAACCTCAAGGTGGTACCTAGTAATCCTATCTTACTCTATCCGTTCATTCTCCAGGATAACTCTTTTATACCTTTTTAAATCTCTACCCCATCCCCAAATTTAGATGACCATGCCATCATTTCCATTTACTAGCACTCAACAACACACCTACACAACTCTTTCGCACCCATATACTTTGCCTACCTTCCTATTACGTGGAACTGCTCAAATGCTCAGCTCTCAAGGCTATTCCAGGGTGACCTGGCTCTCAGCAAATGAGGTCATGGGTAAGAAAACCATTCCTAAGTGATAGGCAAGTCTGCTGATGCCACAGTGAGAGGTATTACCCACACTCTAACTTAAGGGCTCAGCACCCCTAGTCTGCAGGAAAAGTAAGTGCTTTCAATAACCAGAAGGCAGAGAGATTTGTAAACAGATTCTCAAGATCTGTGGAGGAGGAGAACCAGTAGAGCTGGGGAACTGTGGGTCCTCCTCCTTGACCTGCAGTTGGAAAACAGCACTTAATAAGCAACAAACAAACATATTAGGCTGAACCCCAAGGTTGGTAAGAAGCAGGTGCTGCTCAAAATCTGTAATAGGATTACCACTCTAGGCAATAATTAGAACTGGTAGTAATTTATTGCTTGTTTTACTTATTTTTTGAATCAAAATGCCCCTGAACACATGTATATTAGGAGATTTCACCATGTGAAAAACAACTTGTAAGCGAATAAATTGTATCTTTATGAAGCAGCCAGAGTAATCTCCGTATGTTCTCTGTGAACCTCAGACACATAACTCAAACTCAAAGTAACCTCCCGCATGGGAGAATCAGATCAGTAAGCACAGGGCCTTGTACTGGACAGAACTATGGCAGAGGGATATAGCCACTCTGCCTTCAGATCAGAAAGAGGCCTTTATACTTTTTCACACAGGAGAGGAATCTAGGCCCAGACCTAGGAATCTAGGTCAGAGTTACAGCTTTGGAGTTCTGAGTTGAACAGAGTGTTACCAGATGCCAAAAGTCTGGGACAAGCCAGTAAAATAATTTTCAAAAGCAGTAGGAAGGAGAATACACTTTGAGGTGACCCCAAAATCAGAAGAGACATCACCAGAGCTCACAGACCACCTACATCTGACAGTCTGCAAAAAAAAACTTGCCCATCTCTATCGAGTAAATAAACTTCTGAAATGGCAGGCTGCTTAGGGAAAGCACCTGCTCCTGAAAGCTTAACAAAAATAACTCTGAATTACTGTGTTACAGCTGGTCAGCTTTTTTCAAAAAGCAACGCAGATTCCTTTTCAGCAAACAAATGAGGTTTATACCCTCTCAGGGACAGCCTAGTCTGAATGCCACAACACCCCGAGTGCTGGAAACAGAACAGCTTGGAGCTAAAAGGGAACAAATGCTTCAGCAGGTCAGCATTTGTTACCTTGACTTTGTCCAGACTCACACGTCAGGGAAAATGCATTCATGTGACCCACTTGCTTCTTCCTTACCATGCAGACAGAATGATAAGAGAAATGTGCAGTGTCTAAACAGCCTTATACTTTCTTCAGAGACCATGCATGGGACACTAAGAAACACATGCAAGTACACATATGTCTTTGAATCCTATCTGATAGATTCAGATGGGAGTATGGCTCATCTTCCTCAAGTACACAACTTGATCTGGGGAATACAGGAAATTTATAGACCTTAGAGTTGGATACTGGAGAGCTCCATTCAATGGCGGTGCTTGAAAGAAGGAAAAGCTAAGATCCATTGGAGCCAAAAGTAGGAAGAGATTACAACCCTGGGTGACATTTGACCTCTCCTCTCGCTAATTCTCGGCCAACAAACTGGTCCTCAGATTATATCCAGCTGCCTGAAAGAGCCCTGTCTGGGGTAAAGTGAGGCATTTCTTTCATGAAGCTCTGGCCTGTAATTGAGAACCACTGCTGTACTCAATATTACAAGAGACATGATGGTTTAATTAGTTGTATAAATGAGTGGCAAGAAATTGTACTTACCCAGTAGGCTTTTCCCCTTGCTCAGCTTCTGAATCCTGTTCATTTCATTCTGGCAAGGGAGACCTAAAAAATAATTTGTGAAAGTTAGTTTCCAGATGGTATGGGATATAATCTCTAATGATTGGCTTCACTTGTGACGTGAAATGTAGACAGTGACACACCTGGGAGTGGAATTACTCCATATGCTGTGGCTATGTGGCAGAACAAACTCAGGCCATTAGTGTTACTAATTAAAAAAAACAACTTATACCACGAGGTACTTAAAATAGTATTTGGGGGCTACATGCTTCGTACAGGAATTTTTCTCCCCACCACCAACTCAAGCAAATACCAGGTGTTTAATAGCTGATTTGCTAATACTTTTTCTTTTATATAGGGAAGCAAATAATCAGCTAAGATTTCGATGAGCTGAGAACCAGGACCAAAGCTTACTAGTAGGTCAGTGTTCTGAATCCACAGGCCAGACCAACTGACCAGAGGGAAGGTGACAGACACTCTCCCCTAGGTCTTGCTAGAGGAGAGAGAGAGGATTAGAATGGCTGCTTCAAGACCTTGTGGCTCACGACCCAGGAAAGTAAAACACAGACCTCAAGGGGCAGCTATGAAGATATACAAGAGATACAGAGAGAGTGTAGAAGCTTGAGACCTCAACTCTGTCACCTCATAGCTGAATACTTTGGGCAGGTTTCCTTCTCTCATCTTCTGAATCCTCAGTTATGTTGTTATGAATGAGCACAAAACTGTCAGTTCTCAATGAAGGACTGATATGGTGGAGCCGCATGGCCAAGTGGGGCACATAGAAGTGTGTGATACTTTCTTACCTCCCAAGAGAAGAGCTTTCTTCCATTACAAGCAAAAAGAAAGGTGACTTCACTAGTCCAAGTCTTAACTTGCTTTTGCAGATCCTGTGGCTCTAGGGGGTGGAGGGGGGAGCTCTGCCGTTTGTTAATGGCCCTCCAGGCATGGACAGAGGTGTTCTAATTCTCAGGGCACTTATACTACCTCTGTATATACATGTGTACAGCCTGTAGAAAGTACCCGAGTCCCTATTTACATCTATTACCCTGAGGATGTCACAATGCCACCTGGTCCTGCTGCTGGTTCCTTGAGAAAAACTGGTTGTAAAATATATTATGTTGATTTCTGCATTTAAGATACCAACTGAAAACAACAAAAAGGGAAACAAGTTCCATCTTTGATGATTAAAAGTAGTATGTACCCGATAGTGTTCTAGAACTTTACATCTTCACAACAACCATATTAGGGAGGTACCAGTATTATTCCTATTTTGCAAATGGAAATGTTCATTTTTATAACCACACAGAAACATAGAGAAGAAACTGTAAGGCATTTAGAAGCCTGCTCCTGAAGAGAAGGAAAAGTCAGTCAGTCATGTAAACACTGTTTCCTGTGAAATAAGTTTCTAGTTGTAAGACCCCTGAAATTGTCCTACAGTAATTTTTAAAACTCTACTGATTGAAAGATAAGGAAAAATAAATCAGACTAAGACCTACTAAAAATTGTTGCAAGAAAACCAGAAGAAAAACAAGACAAAACTCCAGATGAAAAATTCGTTAACAGAAAATGTTTGCTGCTGAGCCAGTGAAAGTAATTAACAAAGATTTCTCTAAGTGGTCAAGGATTCTAATGGAAGAGTTATGTGAGACCAGAGCTAAATGCACAAATGCCAAGGCTCAAGGATAAAAATGACATAGAAAGAAGCTACAAAATGAATGATCCTAAGAGACTAATCAAATGCAACAAAATAGTTTTAATGCTAGAGCTCAAGAGACCATACGCAGCGTAAGAAAAGTAATACCGAGAAAAACGAAGACATGTCCCAGGAAGTTTGTGCCCTTAAAAGGTAAATCCTTTTGACTTCCAGGCACAATGGTTAGTTACATCACTAAAGGGAGAAAAATTGGTATGGGTTCACACATTATTCCATAGTTACACTCAGTGGTAAGCAAATAAAGTTTTAAGAAGATCAAAAAGCTATGACTCCAGACAGTTTATACTTAGCATCTTTTTTTTTTCGTATAAAGAAAATAGAAATATTTTCCAGATATTCAAGAACTAATTCAAAGAAGAGAATTCCGATGAGAATTTTTGAAAAGATCTAAAACTCAAACTTAGTAAAAAAACTAAAGAGAATAATATCAAAAGCAGTCAACAAATAATCCTACTACATGAAAAGTTTAAAAGTACACTCTTATAATTTCCTTGGGCCAAGGAGGCACTCAAAGCCTTAACTGTAGAATTGCCTACAAATTAACTATAATGAAAGTACCAAATATCAATACCTAGGGTCTATAGCTAAATACTTTGGCAAAAAAAATTAGCCTCAAGTACACGCCTTAATAAACAGGAAATAATGAAATGTGGAAGTAAAATAAAAATTTCAGAACTGGTTTGGGTCAGGGACGGAGGTGGTAGGACTCCAACAAAAAATAAACTTAGAAGAAATGCACAAAATGGAGAACAGAGAACTACAACAAATTATCTCGTTCAGCTCCACCTGGGTACCCTGTCCTGCCACAGGTGGGGATCCTGGCTTCCTTCGGCAATTGCTGAAAGGGCAGCCTAACCAGAGACATGCTGTGTGGCCGGGTAACCAGCTCCGTCTCTTGGTTAAGGCAGTAACGTCACCCCTGGGGCCCTGGCATTACATATCCAGGTGATGCGTTAGCACTGAGCCTCTGCTTTGATCAAGCTAAACCTGAGCTAACCTTGACTAAAGTCACATGGTTTTATATAAACTCAAGCCCAAAGCTATCATTAAGCTTAATGCTGAACCACTACAAGCATTTCTACTGAAGTGAAAAACATGGCTATTATTTAATATCGATTTGGAAGTACTAGCTGGTGTGATTAGAAAAGAGAAAGAAATGAGGTATAAAAATCAGAAGGGAAGAGCAAAAATCATCACTATTTGCAGATGACATGATTGCACACCTGAAAAAAATCCAAGGAAACCAACCAGAATAACTATTTAAACAAAACGAGAATTTAGTAAGGTAGCTGGGAACAAAATTAATATTAAAACAACCACCAGTGAGGAAATATAATATCTGAGAACAAAACTTATAACTCTACTGGTTAACAGATTCTAGGATAAAAGGATTCAATATTATAAAGCTATCAATTCACTCTAATCTAATTTTGCATGATAGTAAAAAAAAAAATACCAGTAAGAATTTTTTAAGTTTGCATAAACTGATTCTAAGCTCGAAAAGTTAAATATATATAAGAATATCTAGGAAAATTCTGAAAAAAGATTAATGGCAGGGGAGAGTGGCCCCACGAGATATTAAAACATATTGTAAAACAACTAATTTAAACAGTTTAGAACTGATTTATGAATAACTGTTCTATTAATAGGGCAGACTATCTGGGAATAGATAGATGTAAGAGTTCTATGTATGATAAAGGAAGCATTTCAAATTGGTAGGAGAATAATGGATTTGTCAATCAGTGACAAGCGCACTGGACAACCATCTCCAGGGATTAGGTGGGGTGGGAGGGGCGGGGCTGGGACCCTACATGACCATCTAAAAAAATCTAAACTGATACAAGATTTCAATAAACAAACACTCAATGTAATCCCAAAGATACTGAACAAAACACACAATAGAATTACTATCGTTAAGTGGGAAATACCTTTCTAAGCTTAATGTAAGCTTTATGGCTTCTAAGAGGCCACAGAATAAAAGATGGAGAAATTTGACTAAAACTTAAAGTTTCTCCCTAGAGTTGAAGTTGGGGGGAAATAGAGAGTTGAAGTTGGGGGAAAATTTGCATCATATATGTCTAGAACAGTTCTAGTGTCCTTAGAGAAAATTCCTATAAGACAACAACAACAACAAACCCACAAGAACCTGATAGGAAAAAAGTGTATGAAAACTAGACATGTCAAGGAAAAGGGAACTCAAGAGTGTCTCAAAAATGCTCAAGCTACATCATAAGAGAAAATGAAATGAAGCCTATAAGGAAATATAATTTCCCTCAATTTGGAACTCCACAAAGTTCGACAAAACCATGGGAAAATAGGTATTCTTGTATATTTTTCATGAGATTAAAAATTGTTACAACCTCTTTGGAGGGCAAATTGGAAACAGTGCTCAAATTTGAAAATGCACATGCCCTTTTGACCAGCAATTCCGCTTTTAGGAATGTATCTTATAATCCTACAAACATACAGACATTCCTACTTTGCACTGAGTGCCCTTCTGTGAGGCCTACGTTTTCTGCTGTTTGTGTTGTCTGAACGTGCATACACACACAGACAATTTAAATGCTTTAATGATAGTAGCTACCTTCCTTTCCTGGAGGTGGGTTCTGACAGCCAGGCCTAACCAGTGCTACCCTGGAGCCCTGACTTACACTGGACCAGATTTATCTGGGGCTTGGAAGCCAGTCTCTGCTGGTCCCCTGAGCTATGGGCCACCACACATGCTCATCCCTCCCCAGGAAGCTGAGACAAAGGGAAGTAAAGCCAGACCCCGGGCCCCTCAGGGAGGCTCAGAGCTCCTGCCTCTGGATCCTGGAGTCTTCTGGTCTCTAGTCTGCACAACTGCAGGCTGACCCTCCTGACTTTGTGCCACATGAGATACCTCTGTATTCTTTCCATTTACTTCTCAAATCTTGTCTCTTTCTTCAGTTAGCCAGAGTTTATTTATAACCAAAATATCTTTGTCTAAGACACTCAGTATAAATCCATACTATCCTAGAAAAGCTGACAAGTGTCTCTGTTTAAGGGGAACGGGGAGAATTCATGTGTGATGGGAATTACGCTACTTTACATTTGTACAGTATTACAGTGATCTTGGGAATTATGTAGCAAATGTTTCTACATCCATTTTACAGATGAAAAGTCTGAGGCAAAATATGGTTAAGAGAGTTTCCCAAAAGGAAGACTGAAATAACAGACTCTTTGATTATGCTCTTGTGTTTTCTAACATACCATGCTAAAAATGGAATTGTAAAAGAGGAGAAAAAAGCCTTTGGGCCTGCCATTAAATAGGGTGACTGCTTTATTCTCTAGCTGTGTCTTTCTGCCTGCTGGTCTCCACCTGCCTCCCCAGGAGGTGGTGTGTGGTCCTTCTACATCTCTGCCCTGGGCTCTGGACCCCACCTCTCTCCCACCTTACCCCCGGGCTTCTGGAAGCAGTAGCACCACTCATTGTTAGAGAGCTTCCCGTCCTTGAAGGAGTCACAGGAGTTGAAGAGAGGCTTGATACAGGGCTCGTACTTATCCAGGTAGATGGCATTGATCTCTGAGGGGTCAAGCAGGAGGTCGTAGTTCATGTCCAACTTATTGAACATCCAGCCCAGGGAGTCCTTGCAGATGGGCAGGATGCTGGTGTCAAACCCTGCCGAGGGAAAGACATGCGTCAGCTGCCGCCAAGCTGGGTCTTTCCTGACCACAGAGGAGGCCCAGGGTCCACCCCCACGGCCTCCCCTCACCAAAGGTCTGGTCCCGGAGGCACTCCCCTAGCATATGATCTTGGTGGTGGCGGTTTTTAAGTGAAACAATTTAAAATGCACAAAAACATAAGTCAGCATTTGAGGAAAGTAAGTTCTAATGGGAACAAATCCCCACTGCTAATTTATCTGTGATGTATAATGGTTTTTTTCATTTACTGGACTTGTTCAAAACAGAGTATGCCTGAAAGGAAGCATACAGTGAGCTGTGGAGCTAACTGATGATTCTGCAAACTATGCTTTTATATTTAAGGGGAAAAAAAAATTATTTGAAAGGCCGAAACAAAGAAACTGTTGTAAAAAGGATGGCAGCAAGGTGAAACCACAGTCCAGAAGCACTGGTCCTGCCCCAAAGGACAGATAAACCCAAGCAGTCTGACCATGAGTGGGTCCCCCAGGCCCCCGCCTCGGTTCCACATGCTACCCTCTGCAGTCCCCTTCAGAGGTACATGATGCGGGACCCAGACTGACTCAGACAATAATTTCTTTCTTATTTCCTGGTGGGGAGGAGGGGTAGTTTTCTTAAAGAATTATTTGTTTCCACAATGGAAACTGTATGCACTCGAATAACGACACTTTGCTTAACACTTGGGATCTTGCGTCTACTATAGCCAAACCCCAGAGAGGGCACGCGCCAAATCTAAAACTGAATTTCTTTCAGAATCCAGAGCACCATGCATTTTCAAGTTATTCCACAAGCTGGATTTCTAGGACTGGCTTTATTTTCCTGGAAAATTGATGATTTTACTTTTGTCTTAAGGCACTCTCCTAAGCACTTTATACTTAATCATCTCACTGGATCCTTGTAACAGTCCTATGAAATGATGCGATATCCTCCACTCAGGGCTTAGGTTACTTGCTCAGGGTCTGACAGTGTGGACCTGGGATCCAGACCCAGGAGGCCCAACCCCAAGTGTGCATTCTCAACCCTCCACTCTCAGGTGCTTCTGCCTCGCACGACACATGGCCCTCCTGCCCTGAGGACCTCCAGTTGGCTAGGGTGCCATTTTGCGGGGTGGGGAGTGCAAGGAGGTTACGGTGACTGTAATTAAGGGTCTCGATAGGGTCAACTGCCCACTCCTGGGGTTCCTACCCACATCCTGGTCATTGGGTTGCAGTACCAGGAACCCCTGCTTAGTCAGAGGAATATAAGGTATAGCAACGTGTGCCTACCCTTTTTAAAGCTGTCTTCCCAAGGGGTCTTAACCGTCAAGTAGACGGCCTCCCTCACTGAGCTCTGGCAGAGCCCCGTGCTTTGGGCGATCGAAAGGCCTGTTAGACTCTCAGCCCTGGACTCCAGGCACACACTGCGCTATTTCCTTCAGTAGCCTCGGCCAGGACAGGCACATAGTGGCTGCTCCCTAAAAGTATTTGTCGAGAGTTTTCTAGCTATTACAAATTACCCCATCAAACATAACAATCTTTCCACGTTTAAATATATTCCTTTCACTATCTTAGAACATCCCCTTTTTCAAGAACAGAGACTGTGGGAACATAATGTGGTCTCTTCTTTGATTGAAGGTCATGATTGAACACTCTCGATGATGTCCTCAGGGGCTAAGTAAAGGAAGATAATTTACTCTGGCACTAAATGGCTCCACACTTTTTGTACAGAATATTTTATGTCACATGCATCAATTTTATAGGGTGTTAACATTTTGATACATTGGAAAGAGGAGCTTACTGCTGACCACCAAAAAGAAGTGCCAAGCTCGCTGGGCAGTAGTCTAAAGGTCAAGTCCACTGCATATCCATTTGGAAGGTTCCAGGAAAGAGGCACCTGCATCTGATGTGTAGGGGAGGAGGAGGAAACAGTGGTTCTTCTGACTGGCCCCAAGCATGTGGGACTTGTAGGGTTCCCTGGTTCCCCCTTCAGAACTCCTGAACTGACAAACACTCTCTCTCCTCTGGCCTTGTGGACTAACCAGGTGTCATTCCTTTTTATCCCCTTTACTCCAGTTGCTTCAGGACAGCAAACCAGCCTCTCTGGGGACTCCGTCTGCTTCTGGCCAAGGAGAGGTCTTTGGCGGGCTCCCTAGCTTTCTGCAGGAGTCCCTTGGGACTGGAGGCCACAA
>NW_011888855.1:7897448-7908458 GCF_000151845.1 Pteropus vampyrus
GAGGGGCGGTTAGGGGTGCTGACCACCTGCACAGTCAAACGTCGGCACAGCTGGATCAAAACATGTAAAACGTATTCTATTGTCTTGATTCTAAGGCATTTATTTTCCCCTCCTCTGTAATTTGATATTTCTGAAATCGGGACATATTTTAAGTCAGTGTATATATTTAATGTAGTGTCTCTTCGCTCACCCCAAAATGCTACTGCTAAATCTATGATGTCTCGTAACTGAGAAAATGTGGAATTTAAAGTAAAATGAATGAGTAAGAGGAAAGTGGTCTCACTGCCTTGGGCTGCATCAGGGCTGGTGGGCTTGATGACCCTGTTTGCATCCTCATGAAGGGCTCCAAACCAGTCTTTCAGCCGGGAAGCGAGGCTCCTCAGCTCCTTGTCCGTGCAGGCTGGAGGAAAGCAAAGGTGAGAATCGGTGAGTCCACGGTGGTCTGTTATGAGCTCTGTGCCCTCACCATGCGGTGCCACCAACAAAGCCATGCCTACACAAACCTCCCTGCCCAGCCACAATATAACTCCTTACCCCAACTTGGAAAACCCCCCAAAGATGCTGCTATCACAGGTAAGGAATGTTGACAAAGAGAGCCCTGATTCCCAGGGCAGGCAGCATGGTTCAGAACTGACTTTGGCCTGCCTCTGAGCTGCTAAAGTAAGTTGTCATGGTCTCACAGTTGTGCATCAGCCTCAAAGGCCGTCACGGATGCCTCTTGCTAACCTGATAAAACTTGCTGTTGCAGTTTGCCAGAGAAGATTACATTTTCACTAAACTCATGCCAAGAGATTAACACTCAGGAATAGCTAATGCTCTTAGGGAGAGGCGCCTGGGACACCAAAGGCTCCCAACAATAGCAGACTCTCAATTCTGTTTTAGCCCAAGGTTTGAATTTGTGGATATGGGGTATTTTGCCGGTGTTTTGACAGACTGACTTGATTTTTCCAGATAGATAGATGGATGCCTTCTCCATGGAAGAGTCTTTCTATTTGCAGCCCATCTATAGCTACCCAGTTCGCCTTTTAGGTAGGACAGTAACTGGGGCCAAAAGGATACACTCCTAAGAACAAGGAGAAATCTGCTGGATGGGGAGAGGGCTGCAGGCTACCTGAAGGTCGCACAGAGTGCTGAGATAAAGCTCGAGGGAACAAATCCCAGAGAAGGGACAATGGTGCAGAGAAGAAGCTGACTTTCCCCGTCTCCCTGACTTACCCTAATTCTGGGTACTGAGAATCTTGACAAGAGACAGGAAAACCCGCAAGGGATTTAGTGAACTTTAGTAGGTGGAGAGACAGAAATTAAAGATGGAAGGGGCCAAAATCCCCGTAAGTGAACCCCACAACTGTCACTTTTCCCAAAGTCAAAAGCTACAGGAGACAGGCTGCGAAGAAACCAAGCAAAAACAATGTTACGCTGCAGAGCCAGACAAGTTCTGAATGTCTCCTGCCGCTGATGGGACACAGGTTAAGGCTGAAATCTACCAGCACAGAGAGAGCCCAGTGAACACCCCAGGCTCTCACTGGCAGACACGGGGGTAATGGTGAATGAGTAGACAGTCATGCCACAACTCCAACTCAGCCTTCGGTGACTGCAGGCTCTCCCTGAATAGAGGCAATAAGCCCCCACCTGCTTTGCAAATGGTGGAATCATCTCCAGAAGAAACTGATGTCACACAGACCCTCCCTTCATCCTGACCATCCTAGTCTGCTTCCAGGCAAGCCCATCTTTTCTTAGCCTGGGGCTTGGTGTTGAACAGAGAGCCAAACTTTCTAGACCTCAGGCAGGAAAAGTCTGTCCCACCCTCCATCTGAGGGAGGTGAGCAGACTCAGGCGGGTTCAGTGCAAACTCAGTGCTCTCTTTGGAACTGCTGCCTTCATTCCAGCCAGGTTCCAGACCTACACTCTGCAAAGCATGGAGCGACTACGTGGCCACTGTTCAGACCCAAGCCACTAATGACCCCAAGACTGCTTTGCTTTCAGCAACCAGGACGTGACTATCAAAACACCAGCCAGGAAATGACTCTGAGAACTGACTTGACAGGCAGCAGAGTGGAACAGCTCTGGGCCCGTACTGCCTGGGATAAAGCCCAGCTTTATTGGCTGTGGGACTCGCACAAGTCAACCTCTCGCTGCCTCAGTTTCCTCACCTGTAATCTCAAGATATCGCTATGTGACTATAAATTAGAAAAGGTATGTAAATTACTTAGCAAAGCACACAGTATATAGTCATTACTCAGTATGTGCTAGCTATGACTTTTACTAACACTACTCTTGTTATTTTTAAATTGAAGATTTATAGGTAAGCTTCGAGCAAACATCCACAGCATTCAGAAAACCAGTAAGACACATGCACCTAAACAAAACTGGCTTTGGCCACCTAGGAAATAGGTGAAAATGTATACTTGTGCTAACCAATACAGTCCCCATTAGCCATATGTGTCTATTTACATTTAAATTACTTGAAATTAAATATGTTAAAATTTAGTTCCTCAGTTGTACCCACCCCATTCCACATGCTCCATGGTCACATGTGGCTAGGGACTCATAGGACAGCACAGATAAAGAATATTTCCGTCACAGCAGACCATCGTATGGGACAGCGTGAGATGATGTTAGCCACCCCTTGGGGATTTCTGGCTTTCGGAGGTTCGTCATGACGTCCAGACTTCAAGGTCGTGTCTCTGTCCCTTCCCTTCAGTCTTTGAAGACAAACCGAGGAAGGAGATCACAAGCCCACGCAAGTCCAGAACCAGCGTGATGCTGAGCCACGCACACAGACGAGAGGGGAAGGAGTCATCGGCTTTGCCCGGGTACCGGGACCGGCCTTAGGGGCAGGTCCTGGCACCTCTGGAGGACAGTGCTCACATCTCCAACTTTTCAGATGCTGCCCAGCTCTAAACAGGAGAGGATGTGGTCTATTTCTCTGAGGAAATGTGATGTGGACTCTACAGCTAACCTCACACTCAAAAGTGAAAAATTAATAGCATCTATTTCTTCTCATTTGCCATGCACACCATCCATTCGAAACACTCCCTAAGCAGAGAAAATTGCCAAGTCAACTTGCAACGGAAATGGATCCTCATGTCACACTGCAGGATAAATTAGTCAGTCATGTTTAACTAAAGCCAAACAGATGTGCAGGTAATCTGTATCTTTAGAAGACTGCTGCCTTTCCCACAGGCTTTCCCAAGTACGCGGGCTTTTGATGGTGATGGGATCGGGCACTGGAACCCAGGAAGAGCAAATCTGTCAGTCGGGGAGAAGTCGCAGTGGGACACCACTGGCACGGGCAGAAAAAGATCAAAAAGTCAAAGTGGATATGGGAGGCGCTGGCCCTGTTCACTCACTGCGTCCTCAACCGAATGGTCCTTATGAGAGTCAGGCACAGCCTGCCTGGAGCGAGAGCCATCCCAGAGAAAAACACAAAGACGACAGCCTGGAGAGAGCTGTTTGTTCAGATTTGGTATTCTAGCCACAACAGACAGACTGGCAATGGGAGAAAAATGCTTGTCTTTTAAGATGCCTGTCACAGCCCCCGACAAAGGATTAATGCTTTCAGAAAGGGGACCCAAAGGTTACATCCCACACGCTCAGTTCCTTCCTGAGGAAAAGTAATTTTTGTGGGGAGAAAACCATAAAAAACCACATCCACCTGCCACGCTTGCACTCTGCCCGGAGGCGGGCCAGTCCCTGGAATTTCTGGACTAGAGAGTCTGGTGGTCTGTCCACTCCTCCTGGTGAGAGAAGCAGGCGCTCAGGCCACCGGTATTGGACTCTTTGGAGGAAAAGATGGTGCTATCTTGGGAGAGGGTTTGGTTCACTCGTGAAGGCCGGGACCTGAGCCCCGTTGCCACCACACTGCCTTCCCGAGCGAGAAGCGGCCGCCGGCCCTTTGCTCTGTCACTTTCCATCAGCTCCCTCCTTCCCTCCGCCATGGCTTCGGCTCACCTTCGCCTGCTCTCATCTTCCCAGCCGTTTCTGCCCAGCATCCCATTCCTCGATGCTTTCATATTTGCCTTCTTGTTTCTGTAAGTCGCTCCCCATCTTTCTTACATGACCTCAGCCTGCTCCGGTGAGGCTGGGGTGCTGGCAGACCTCCAGTCTCTGCCTCCTAAGTCCTCAGAAAATGGTACTGCCACGTACTCGCGCCCTCGGGACAAACACAAGAAACTTGTCCCAAATTCCTACAAAACTGCCCTGCGTTTTGCCATCTCTACCGCCTTTCTTCCAAGCCCTGTCACCACGCTCCCTCCCAGCAGCACATGGTAACAGGGTCCTGACTGGTCTCGTGGCTTGCTCCTATTCTTCACATTCTCTTCTTCATTCAGCAACCAAAGCCATCTGTCTAAAATGGACATTTGATCAAGTTACTTTCCCACTCAGCTACTTCAGAGGCTCCCAGCCACTCTTCAGGCAAGTCCAAACTCCATCATGTGACCTGTGGACTCTGGTCCCAGGGGTCATGCATCCTTTGGTCTGTAGTCTTTTGTCCTGGGCCTCATGCTTCATTCACCCTTACTGTCCTTCCCACACAGTGTTCTGCCTGGAGCACACCTGCTCTCTGTCTTGCTAACGCCAGTTTCTCCATCAGGTCTCTGCTTTAAAGGTACTTCCTCCTAGAAGGCTTCCCAAACCCTCAAACTAGGTCAGTTTTTCTTGTTCTATGCTTCCACTGCCTTGCTCCTTCGACGGCACCACACCCGGAACTTCTCGCTCCGTGCCCATCTCCCCCTCTCTAGGTCACGGCAGTGTAAACATGCCTGAGTCTGGCTCAGCCCCTGGGGCCAGCATCTTCTGCACTCGGTTCCTGGCATGAAGAATGCTCTCGACACATAGTTATTAACTGAGTATAATAACCCTCCTGCTTTTTGTGAACTTTAATTTGTCCATCTTCAAAATGGCATAATAAAGCTCAGCTCATACCATGATTTTATGCAACAAGAGAATAACAGTAAAACATACCTCACAGCTACTGGCATAAATTTATGTCCCCCTTCCCATATCCCAACATTTTATTGCATGCTATTTTCAAAAAAGCCTGAGGAGATTTAAAGAACAGCCTCTCTTCTTATGTTGTAGATGGGACAGAAGTCTAAGAGGTTCCAGTTGCAATATATGTCTGCCCTCTCCCAAGCAGAAAAGTTCCGTGATGGAAAAGCTTTCTTAGTACTTACCATAAGGATGGATACATACTAGCTGTTCAGATTATATGTATTGAAAGAAAACATGAAAGAACACAAAAGTTACCAACTCCCAAAGTCTAATAGCTACCAAGTGGCAGAGACGGGGTTTGGATCCAGGTTGTTATCCTGCCGAGCCGTCCCTGGGTGCTGGACTGGCTCCTTGCATGGGCTGGCGAGAGTCAGTACTGAGGCAACTAATATACTTGATCCGTACCCTGGGCTGGGCAAAATCAAAACCTCGGGTCCTTGCACGGAAAGGAATTTATGCAGGTGAAGCCACAAGCTGAGTATTAAGAGGACAGACGGGGAGAGGGAGCAGGTTGGGCTCTCGTCTTCATTAGCTTTGGTGTGAGAATGGCGGGCCTTCCGAAGGGCTTTGCACAGCCCTCAGCCTTCCTGTTAACGCTCCCAGAAGCATGTATCACATGTGAAGCCACTGGGGCTTCATTAGGGAAAAGTATAGCGCCATTGCACATTACTCCAAAATGTGCAAAAAGCAGCTCCCTCCCCCAGGAAAGCACAGCACTCACTCAGGCAGAAAGAGGGCCCAGGTAATTTGGTGTTCTCCCAGCAGACTTTTCCTGTCTGTCTGAAAAATATGAACAAAAATGCTATAGGCAAGTATAAATAAGGCACCAACAGCCTCCATGGAAGATATATAGCCATGAGAAGAGCATGGGAGTGCTTTTCCCACCTGAAAACCCTCTACCCCCCTTGACCTAAGACCTGGAGCTTCAAGAGGCTTTAAGTTAGACTGGATTGGAATGCAGAGAATATTCAGATGAAGCCAGGAGTGCATCGTGAATAACCAGGCTGGTGGGAGGAAGAAGGATGCGCTGCTGCTGGTGTGGTGCCATACGGCAGAAAAGTTGTTACGGGCTCATCGCAGCCCCCATGGGGTTGTGGGAGGGGGGAGGGGTGTTCTGACGGATTAGTTTTTGCTCGTGGGGAAGTTGGACAGCCTGGGTATCGGCTACTGATGGGGAGAGAGGATTGCTTCATAGCTGAATGAGTAACCATGGCCTGGCTCAGCCCATCCCCTGGGCCCCATCACTCCATCTTCCCTGGCCCCCCTGCTTTCCTTCAGATGAAGCCAAGGGCTAGTAAAGAGCTACTGAAGTTTCAAAATGGGCAGTGGTTTTGGAAGGGAAGAGACAGGAGCTAGGAAATCGAGCTGCTTTGAAAAGAGCTCCCAAGGGCGCTACTGGCCTTCCAAGCTGGCCTCGGCTTCTTGACGACCGACCGTGAGGGCTGACTGACGCAGCAGAGCTCTCTCAGAGGGTCAGACAGAAAGGAGGAAGGCAAGGGAACGGAGGGGTAACACATGCTTAGGAGATGATATAAAAAGTGGAGGTGAGGACAGTATAGAAATTATTTATTCAAAGAGGTAGTGTTTAATAAAGTGAGAGCAAGTGTGTGTGTGTGTGCGCGCGCGCACGTGTTTTACAAGTCTTTACCAAAACCACATTTGAACACCGAGATGATGTTTGAAAATGGCAAATCTGCCACACGAGCATCGTAGGATATCTGTAAACCTCTGCTAGGGAACCAATTACTGGAATATTCTTGTAACTCATGGAGCCCTTCAGCTAAAGAGCCAAAGGAAATGAATGCCCACCTGCCACGCAGACCTCCCTCCCTCCCACTCCAGCCTCACTAATGCTTAACTCAGGGCTCTGGCCCTCCACAGGTAATTAAAGAGCTGGAGCTCTCTGGAGCAGGCCGGGCAGCCTCAGGTGTGGCGCCCCACTGCTGGCCCCCTCCTCCGGCCTAGGTGCCACTGTGCATAGTGACTCCATCAGAGCAGCAGTGGGTAACGCGCTCAGTGTCTACTCTCGGCCTCTCCGGTAAGAGGTCCGGCTGAGCCTTCTTCAGGGCAGAGACCGAGTGCTGGCAGAGCAGACACAAGATGCCTTCCTGAGCTGCCCTAACCAGGGTTTCCTGGTCGCCTTTGGGCACATGTGGCTCCTCCTCCCGGGGAGACTGGGCCCCCTGTGCCAGGGACTATCTATCACGCGGCAGCACCCCAGTGTCGGGAACGTGCGCAGGCCCACTGTGGGGCCACATCCCCTTGGAGCTTGCGCAGCCTGCGACGCCCTGAGGAACGAACGTGGGCTCTTCTAAGCTGGAACTCAAATCGGTGAAGGTGGAGTCTGCTTAGCAGAGAGTGTTCCAGGAGCAGTAATCAGACGTTCTGCTTTAAAAGAATCCTGGATGGCAGGAGAAAGAGCTGAGCTCAAGTGCCAGCCTTGCCATGCCAGCTGAGACTGGACACGTGACTTTTCCATCCCGTTTCCTCATTTGCGGAAGGAGGGTGGTAACAGAACTAGCTGGTAGCATCATGGGGAGGATTGGACCAGAATGGACTTAGGTGCTCACCGCTCGGGAGCTGTGGGTTCTCCCTATCTGTGTTTGTGGACACAGGGCAGCCTGTGACCCACTAAATGGAAAAGTATAGACGTCAAGATCATGCAGATGGTATTTTCACATAAGACGACCGCCTGAAGCCAACCAGTAAGACAGGATTCAGAGGTTAGGTGACATCTCCAAGGTCTACAGATGGTTAAGTGCCAAAACATATCAAAGCCAAGTCTCCTAATGTGAGATTCCCTGATCAGCACACACAGACAGCCCCAAGTGCCTGCGCGTGCACTTCCGCCCAGTCCCCATCGCGGGCTGAGAGTCTCTTCCACAAGATAGATACAAGATCGTGCACGCGAGTGTGCTGTCAGGACCACGCTCGCTCCCCTGAACACAGACGGTGCTGCGGTTAGGAGTCTCGGCTGCAGGTCTGACAGCCCTGGGTTGAGCACCACCTCCCAAGTGTACAAGCTGTTTTCCGCATAAGTCACTGCTCTTCTCTAAGCCTGTTTTTTCATCTGTAAAATGGGGATAATGACAATATCGACCTCATGGGCTTATGATGATTTATTGTTACAACTGAGCTTTCAAAAACCAACAGGCAGCTACCACCTTCTCTGAGGAGCTTCAGGAGCTGGTAGGCCACCCTGGAGAGACTAACAGATAATAAACTCTCAGCCATGCACAGTGTTAGTGGCAGAAAATGCAACTGGGGCTTCCTGAAGGGATTTTTAAACAATATAGAAGGTGACCACTCATTTCTCATTGGAGATCATCCGGCAGAAATTTGAGCCAGGTAATGCCTGCTCAAATTCAATTATATGTAATTCTGTTTTTTCACTTTTTAGTGCCTAAAACATCAATATATACGCATGTTCTCTTAGGCTTAGAGAATGTGTCATTTTATGCAAAAACAGACATGAGCAAAGGAATTAGGGCCCCTTTATTCAGGAGCTTGCTGATAAAGTCCCTCTTAAAAAGCAATCTTCGAAAGAGCTTAAAATACTGACATTAAACTTGGAGGAAGATGTAGCGTTAAACTAATTAACGCTACAACCTACAAGTGAAGATGTATAAACTTCCCTATTAAACCCATTAAGACTATTCTTAGTAACCTGATTTGAAGGGACTTTAATGTTTCCCTTGATTCCGGTGTTAATCCTTCATCTGGAAAAAGAAATACGCCGGGCACCTGCACAACCTTTGTAAGTGTGCATCAGTGGGGTAACACCTGTTCCCCCTGAATAATCTAGAGCTGGAAGGTTAGCTACATGAAATAAGCTTTTGAAGCTTCTGTTAACATCCACAGCCTTTTTAACACTCCAGGGTTAAAAAAAAAAAAAAAATGGTCGTGTATATAAAATATCAGTTAGAACTGACCAGCCTGGCTTTGTGTGTCTCCAAGGCAGATGCCTTTGCCTACGTGGGAAACCTGGAATAATGTTCCAGAGAAGATGGCGCCATGATCAGCAGTCTAACAGAAAGAGTTTCATGGCCAGTCAGACTTTTTAGGCACCCAAGTAATAGAGACTAAACTGGTGAAATTACAACTGCTTTTCTCAATGGCAGGGGCCTGGGGACCAGGTTGGGATACAGGTTCCACCCAGGCTACTGAGAGCACTTGCGGGTGGCCAGAGCCCTGGGAACGAGGCTGGGCTGCTGATGGTGGATCCCTGTGTGGGGTCATCATCCCCCACCCCCTGCAGAGAAGCAAGCAGGCATTCTATTTTGTTAATGTTTGAGCTGAAGTAGCTGATGACAATCAGGAAAGGCTTCCAGGAGGAGGAGGAGGCAGGACCTGAGCTAAGGCTCACGTGCCGGGATGACTTAGAAAAGGAGAAGACATTCTAGGCAGGTCTTAGAAATAATGAGGAAGTCAATTTGAATGAAGCGACTGTTTGGTATTTAAAGCTGATTTGTACTTACGATCAGCTCTGCTTCAATTAAACACACCAACTTTAGCATGATTAGATCTAATTCTAAATCATAAACATTAAAGTCAAATATATATAAATACATGTGTGAATGCATATATAATCAACTGTATATTTGTTTAAAATATTCAATATATTGCACTATACATGCTTATGTACATCCCAAGGTCTGTCTTCTGACTAGCAAGCACTGACTGTTCCAGGACTGATACATATGCCTGTATCTGCAAGATATAGTGACAAAAATATTTTTAGGGTACATATAAGATGAATCTCCATTCCTAATTGGCAATTTGCATCCAGTTTAATCTGCTCAAATTCAACATCCAAATCTGAGCGTTATTAAATGTAATTTAAGTTTCTATGTTTTTTAATACCCGAAGAATCAATATATGCAGATATGTTCTTACCTTTAAACATCGGAAATAAATATATTGTTATATATTGGGGCAGAAAGCCACGGGATTGATGGAGGACCATGAATGCCAAGCTTGGGATCTGAGATCTGATCCTGACGACCTAGGATGTATGGAACCTAAGATTGTCTCTTTAATTTGGGGGCGAGAGGAGGACATTGGCATACTTTCACTCACAGATTAGGTGGGGGACCAGGAGTAGATTTAGGCCAAATGCAGAGAACCAAGAGCTCCTCCTAGCTCCTCTCCATCACTCCTCCTCCTGGTCGAGAGTGGATGGTGACATAGTTATATGGACTGATTGCAAGGACAGTAGCTCCACACTCTTCTTGTGGTTAAGGCCCAGCAGTACCTCCAGAGGTGCTGTAGTCTAGGATAAGATGGTAGAGGCTGGAGTTAAAAATTCCCAGTTGGAACTAAGGCCAGAACAGAATGGTTGTGGAGATTCCTGGAGCAGACACAGCTTGGCCACTTCACTTTCATGCTTTCATTAACGTATGAGCTCAAGTGGCTGATGATAGTCAGGGAAGGCTTCCAGGAGGAGGCAGGAAAAATCAATGGAAGATCCGGAAAAATAAAGCAGGATCTAAGGAAGAAGTGCCATCTGAAACCATAAAAGATATCTTAAACTATTCCAAATCCTGGTTCAGTGTTTGACTCATTATTCTTCTCACCCTTGAGGTCATGCGACTCACTCTAAATTTGTCTCTGCCCTGGAAGCCTTAGGGCATGGATAGGTATAGTAATTTGACATGAGAAGAAGGCATCCAGGCCCCGAGAGAGGTCCTCTGGGCTCAGAGAGAAACTTGTGACTGACACAAAGATGAAATAGTAGTTATTATTTCTCCTTCTAGAAACACTACTATATTTGATCAAAATTGCCTGTTTAGAGAGCTAATATCTAACAAGGCAGCATGACATAGCTAGCAATTTCCCTCTTCCCCACTAAATATCATATATAATCAACAGTGTTAACAGAAAAAAAAAATCATAAAAATCACATTCCATTTTCAGTAAAACCTTTAGAAGAGAGATATACTCTCAGCTTTGAACAATACAGCAGAAGCAACCCAGACAGGAGGCAATGTCCACATAGGCCAATAAAAAAAAAAA
>NW_011888855.1:7910503-7912765 GCF_000151845.1 Pteropus vampyrus
AGAGGAGGTTTGCTGAATAAATCAATAAACGAACAAATGAATGAACAAATGCAATGCAAGGCAGTAGCCCCAAAGTGGGAAATACTCCAGTGATACCACCTCAAGAGACCTGTTAGCTGTCTAACTCAGACAGTTTGCACCCATCCATCAGTTCGAATGCCACATGCTAACATTTTTCTTTCCAACCCAAAGGGGAAAAATAATCCCTAAACGCGGGGATTTTTTAATCAACACAGTCTGTGTGCTGTTCCCCATCCTGCCCCATGACCTTGGGCAGGTCTAAATCTAATTCCAGCACTCCCTGAGTCAGGCACTCTGGGGGATGCAGAGATGATTAAGACATAGCCCTGGCCTGGTGCTCGGCCTCTCCTCTCCTTATTTGTAAAAGGAGAACGTTTTCCCTCCACAGAGCTGGTGGAATTTTAATGATGAAGACCTCAGCTGTTTTCTCTTCCTGAATGCTCTTTCCTGGAGAACCAAGGCTCGGTTCAAATGTGTCCATCTGTTGAATCCTCTCACCCAGGCAAATTCCACTGACCTCCGGGATGTCCCCAGGGACCCTCTACTTGCAGTTCCACTTTTTTGTGCTATGTCACAACCTGTTGCCCTTCTGGACCCTGAGAGCCAATGCAACAAGGATTCTGCAGCAGTCACATGTGCACTTACCCCTGGTTCTGGCAGAGTGTCTGGTTAAAAGTAGGAGCTGATATGTGTTTGCAGAGGCACAAAGCAAATATGAATACTTTGAGCTAAGTGAAAACACTGTTCCCACCACCATAAACGCACCAAGAATAAACATGACAAACAGGTAACATATAAGAAAGTGGCTGGTGTGTGCCTTTGAGGGTGAGGGGGAGAGTTATAATCAGAGCCAAGACAACTTCCAGCCAAAAGGAGACTGGACATGGGTGGGGGCAGAGGCAGGGAGAAATAGACGTGTGCTGACTCTATGACGCTGACTAGAGAGACTCACGGTCTCAGTGTCATGTCTCAGTGTCATGTCACAGTCTCAGTGTCATGTCTGAGGGGAGGTCCTATCACCTCTACATTTGAGAACACCAAGGTCTAGAGAGGTTAGGAGTCTTGCCCATTCTCACCTCCAATTTATAAGTCATTGAAATGCCAAATGCGGTATTTAAAGCCAGAGCCAAATGGCTCCAGCCCATGCACCTCACTCCACCCATGCTGATTTGCTTATGGGAAAGATGGCCTAATTCTCTGACCCCAGACATCACACTGACTCCGCAGCTCAAGAAAAGGAATAACCAGAAAGCCTGGCGGCCCTTGAGTTCAGGGTTCCATAGGCTGAAAGCAGACCCACGGGCTTACATATTGGTGCTAGCCCTCCTGCTAACACCTCAGTCAGCCTGGTGGCGGCCAGGGGCCCCTCAGATCTCATTTTCATGTTTCTTTCCACACACCTGGCTTGTCTCAGCACTGGCTTTTCATCCCTGTCTGGATAGTTACCACTAAGTAATTTAGTTTATCTGTGTCTCTGCAAGTTTATTTGGAAACCATGGAACACTGCTTACAAAAAATTAAGCTTCATTTTCTTTAAGCATTCAGCTGACAGTGCAGGCAGGAGGTGGTGATTTGGAAGTAACTGGCTTATGCATATGTAAACATGATGCATTTAGCAAATTATGTAGACTTCACACTTCAGAACATTGAAGAAAACAAAGGTGCCTTGCCAGGAAACTTTAGTGCAATAGAGTCATTCTGAAAGGAAAACTGAATTATCGGTTTGTAGAAGAGTTGAACTCAGATACAAATGGAAAGTAATGGTTCACAACATGGACCACGAGATGGGGCATAAACAGAATTTGAATAGGTCTAATTTTAAGTGGTGTTAAGGCACCTCTAAGGACTTCAAAGAATTATAGCCCATAACATGCCTTGAGATTGAATTCATGGTATAACCTCATCCCTTCAAACTCAATTCCACTGTGACTCCTCAGGCTTCACCGAATTCCCCAGCATGTTTTTCTCCTTGGCACTATAGACAGAATTCTAGGTCTACCTTGATCTCAAAAAACATTGCAATAGTTAAAGCATCCCTGCAAACTATTACATAGCTTTTCCATTCTCCACGAAGACTTGTTGCCTCAGTCCCTTCTAATACATCATCAGCAAGGAACTGTACTGAAAATGGAGTTCTAAGTATCACTTCACAAGGGCATCCTTACGAGCCAGGACTGTGGACTTTAGAACTCATAGATCAGGTTAGAGCGTTGGTCTTGAGAGTCTCCAGTCTGCAGATCC
>NW_011888855.1:7914000-7919177 GCF_000151845.1 Pteropus vampyrus
TGGTTTCACCTCACTTTTTTAACATGAAATGGGAAGCGTGACCATGTGGAGAGTGAGAGACAGTGACAGAGGGACAAAGAGGCAGAGAGGCGAAAATATATAGTAAAACTTAATGAGGTTCTGTTTTGTGGGAGGATCTTCATTATTGCTTTTTCTTCTTTTGCCTGTGTTCTAATTGTCTATGATCATCAAATATCCATTATTTTGTGATTTTTTAAAGAGTTGTTCTTTAGGCCTAAGAATGTGTATGTAGGTGAGGGTAAGAAAAAACAGTCCAGAGGCTCAGAAAAGGTCGCTGGAGACCAAAGCAGAATTTCCCACCATTCCAAAGTGGAATGTGTGGCTATTTCCAGAAAAGGGTTTCATGGTGAAATTCACTTGGTGAATAATCTTTCTTTGGTGACTTGCACTGCAGAATCCCGTGTAAAAGCGAGTTCTTTTAAATTAGCTTAGCCTGGGGGTTCCTAGATTTATGATCACAGAACACTTGTGTGTGTGTAGGACATAGTATCTTGCAACTCTGAGGAACCCAGTTTGGGAAATGTTTGCTTAAAAACTTATTTATTCGTCTCTACAGTCTGTGCATAATCCAGATGCCAACCTCTCCCTGCCAGGAATCCCCTTCTCTCTAACACCTGTGACACTGATGAGTTTTATCCTCTCAGTAACCCCCAGAAATACTTTCAGAATTTAAGTAAAAGAGGAAGAAATAGAACGGAGCCCTTTTATCCATTTCACTCTCTCTCTGCCCACTGCTCAACTGTATGGTGACAGCCAGAAACTAGACTTTTGGTGGTCAGCATGATATAGTACATACAGATGTCAGTTTATAATGTTGCACACCTGAAACTCATGTGTTATAAACCAGTGTTAACACGATACAACATTTAAAAAAATATATTCTTATTTCTTTTAGAAATGGGACACCTGGATCTGTAAACATCATCTCAGTCGAAATACCTTTTTTGTGATGCATGAGCCCCCGCCTACCGCCCCGCCCCGGTTTTTTCAGTGCTGCTGTTGCTAACACAAGTGCCATCCCTGAGTGCTATGCTTCTTTTTTGAAAATTTGTTCGGAGCCATACCAGCACGCCTGAAGACTACTCAGAGGAGGTCAGCAGGTGGCTGAGACAGTAATGGCCTGACATGGTGGAATAGCATGTGTGTGTCTGTGTGTGTGTGTGGGGGGGGACAGAATAGTGGCTCAAATTATGTGGGTTCCTTGTTGAACCCAGCTTTCCTTGGCCATGTGGTCCCCAGTGAGGGTGCAGCCTACAGACAACAGGTTCACACATATGTCCTTGCTAGTCTATGGGTGGGGTCTCAAGGCATGGAGATTTAGAGTCTTACTGGAAATGTGGCCTCAGACATAATTTACCAGCTAGTTAAGCCTACGATTTCCAGATTATAAGCGTCCAAGATAGAGGGAGAAGAGAAAGACCTTCTTAGGTCTCAGCTCTATCTGGAAAAGGGCCTTTTTGTGTCAACATGCATGAGATCACTGCCCATAATAGAATATGTACATAGCCAAAACTCATTAATCTAATTTTCTATCTCAAGGGATAAAAAGTCCTAATAGGAACAAATTTCTAAGAGGGTCAGAATACATCATCTTCTATTAGTTTGTTTTCCTTTTTTATCTTGTGTAATGATGTGAGAATCCCCAATGACTCCATTCCCCTCATAGTGGTTATTCTACATGCAGCGAGGGGCCTACCAAGAAAGCCTGGCAGGGAAGCAGAGGCCAAACTCATTTGGAGGTGGCTTCTCCAAAATGGATGATCCTGATGCTATGAAAGCAGGCTGCAGATGATTTCAAAAAGTCTCTGTGGGTGAAAGTCAATTGTGAAAGTCTCATTTTTCTGCTTTCACCAAGGGGCACCTTAAGTAGCTGTGGAAAAGAATTTATACCGTGGTTCTCATGTTAGTCTTGGGAAAGATACACCAGTCTGCTTTTTAAAGAGCAGGACGTTCACACTCACATCCAGGTTGCTTCCCCCTGAGAGTGTCCGCTCCCAAACAGGAGGCAGGAAGAGCCTTGAAATCTGCTGGGAAGAACAGACAGGGCCCAGAGGTCCTGCTTCTAATGCCGCCACCCCCTTGCCAGATCTCAACGGGGAAAAAAAAATGGGGTCTGTTTAGTTGTGTGCACACATGCGAATGTGAAAGACCGCAGAGGAGCCGAGTCCTACCCCACCTCTGCGCTCACACGCCCACAGGCTGACAGATCAGTTCTGGGCCCTGTGTGGCTCGAGCCTCCGGAAGCATGGGGGGTGGGGGAGACAACAATCGGATTGTTTCTTAATGCTGCCAGGCCCAGACACCATTCCAAAGGCCCTGGCACTGAACTGGATGACATATGGCTTTGAAGGGAATCCAGCCAGGACTGAGGGATATGGAGGGAAGAAGGAGACAAAGCTTCCACATCCTAGACCCAAGATCTGGAGTCTGAAAGGTGCTCATATTAAAGTGGCCAGCGTCAGGCAGGCCAGTGTCACTGCTGAAAGGGAGAGAACCTGGCCCAGAGGAGTCAGGATGTGGGTGGCCCTCCGGAATAAGGCCGCTCTGCGTTGCAGAACCAGACCACTAACGAACGCCTGTGCATCTGGTCGGGACTTTTACAGACGTGGGCATCATTCAGAAGCCGCTGTGCTCTCCCCATGAGCTGAGATGGTACTCACTTGAGTACCGGCCAAACAGGATGCCCACCTGCCACGAAGATTATATGACGGTCATGCAATGCCTCAGACATGAGCACAGCACCTGGTGGGTGTTGAACAAGTCAGGCATTCCTAGAACACTCACTCTCTGCTGTACTTACTTAGGACTCTGCACAAGTGAAGAGTTGAAGAGACAATACATTCATAAGTTCGAATTCAAATGGCATTTCCAAAATAAGCAGACTTAGAAATCCATGGAAAACAAGTTCATACCAAAAGCAGAAAGCAGATTAGAAGGACTTGGGAAAATCAGATAGGTCAGTTAATATCCACTGCTGCCTACCAGGTGTAACAGGAAGAAGTTACCTAGTTCTCACATAGTTTTGAACAGGGGTCTGGTATGCTTTGCTAGTCTTCAGGAAAGAAGCCAATTAACCAATCTTAAGGTTAAAAGTTAGGTAAAGGAAAGACTGCTTAGGCACCAAATGAGGCTGCCTAGGACCCAAACTGAAAGAGAACCAAAGAATCAGAACACCGAGTCCAAGATGGTCCCATGGAGGCAGTATCGTTAGTCTGCCCTGAGGAAGATCCAAGGAGAGAAACAGGGTGCGGGGGCTTAGTTTAGGCTATACCTTGAACCAGACCTGTGTGCTCAAGCACATCTGGGGTGCTAGGGTGCTGGGGGCTGTGGCCCCTCCTGCCGACGCTGATAGGTCCACGAGGCCCTAAATCGTGTTTTGGCATAGACAGTTTTCCTCCTGCTCTTCTAGTTGGCATCACTGACTAGCAGAACGAAGGAATGGGAAAAGGAGAAGCCTCACTCCCCAGCGCTCTGCGTGAGTTGGTCTGTGACTGACATGTTCAGGGCTTCCCGCTGCTGATGTGAAGGCAGGGGGAAGACTCCCCGGGGTGGGGAGCGAAACAGAGTCAACATGGCCCAGAGGAGGGAGCGCATGTGCTTTTCGGTTCTGAGTCTGTCTGCCCACCAGACCACAAAGACCTTGGCAGTTACAGACAGAGTTATATTCATGTCTCTCTTCCAGTGGCACGTTGATATGATAGGAGCATCATATGAAGTTGCTACTGGTGACCAATTAAAGGAGGCCGAAGCTGCCATTCCTGCTTCTTATCTAAGACAAATTCCAAGGGAAACATTTAAATGACTTAAAAAGTCAAAAGAAAACTAGGATCAAGAGTATATATATTATTCCTAACACCTAGCTTTGTGTGTGTGCGTGCAAAAATAACGTATAAGGAGCTTCTTCACTCGAATAATTTTTTAAATGCATGATAATATTGCAAAAAATCTTTAGACGGAATCAAGAAACAATATATGACTTTATAAAAGTAATAACTTAATGGCTATTTTAAGGAACATCATAATGGGATTATTCAACAAATGGCATCATGACATTTGTTATTTTAAAAGAAGAAAATAGCAAAGTGTTAAAGCTTCACCTTACAAAACATATCAATGTAAGTTTCACATGGTAAAAACAATGAACAGTACCAGTTATTAGAAGATGAATAAAGGAGGACTCTGCATATATCAAATCAGCAAAAGAAATATCAATGTTAATAAAAGTGAGTATATACATGAAAGGTTAATCCTCATTAAAGGACTTGCCATAGTCCCATGCTGTGGAAGAGCATGCTGTAATCAGCCAGCCACGATCTCAACAAAACAAGCTAAGCCTGAAACATCTGCAAATTACAACTCAACTTAAAGGCCCCAAAAGCCTGTAAGAAAACCTCTAGCTTTCACTGCCCCGTGCCAGCTTTAGCCTAGAATGGTGGTTCTCAACCAGGGCCAATTTTATAACCCAGGGACATTTGGTAAAGTCTGGAGACACTTTTGGCTATCACAACTGCTACAGTACTACTAGCATCTAGTGGATAGAGGCCAGGGATGCTGCTAATACATTACAATTCACAGGACAGCCCCATAGCAAAGAATTATCTGACCCAAAGTATCAGGAGTGCCAAAGTTAAGAAACTCTGGTATTCATGACTGACAGAGTGATGACTGCTCAGGTGACAGAGAGGAAGAAACAGACACAGGTCCAACCCTCAGGGTTATCAGGGAAGAGTGGAATCTCACTGGGTTAATTCCTACTGTAAGCTGCATACATCTTTATTTTGCATATATTTGTAATTCACGGCTGCTTTCATTTCCTCTCATGCTGTCCACTCCCTCTAGCACACTTTAGAGTGATTAGGAATATTCACAACCCTTAGTAAGAAATAATGATGGCCTATTAAATATATAGAGATAATGTATAGATCTGTACATCCAGCGAGAGGAGGGACTGATGATACAAACCAACCATCTTCCTGTCGGAAATACTCTGCCTTTTCTCCTTCTGTTTTTTTTTTTTTTTTCACAATTTCTTTTAGAGGTATATTTTATTCGCTTTTCTCCCTCTTTATTATCCAAATGTATATTAGAATATTTTGAATGTATATTTTACCTTATTTACAATTATCACCTTCCCTTTTTTCAAAATGTATATCTGA
>NW_011888855.1:7920717-7929593 GCF_000151845.1 Pteropus vampyrus
TGGACAACTAAAAGATAAAGAAAGGTTGAATGCAAAAAGATATTTTAAAAAGATATACTAAGAGAGCTGATGTAGCTATCGTATCAGAAATACTGGAACTTTGATATCAGAATTCTTAATTATCAAAATTTAAAGCATAACATCTGAAAATAAAGAGAGCACAATAAGAGGCTCCCATCACCAGGAAAACAGTCCTCCTCAACATGTACTCACTTAATAATGCCAGTCAGTCCAGGTGCTTTGTACAGTCTAGGTGTACATCAAAGAAAACAGTATAAAGCATTCAGAAGGAACTGTAACAGAATATATTTACAACCTCAAGTTAGGGAAGGATATTTTAAGAAAGCCCCCAAAGTGCAAACAATAGGAAAAGTGAAAAATTGGGCAGTATTAAATTAACGATGTCCACGTAATAAAAGATACCACAAAGAGAGTAAAAAGCAGCAGCCCACACACTGGGAGAGGGTATCTGGAGCACATAGCAGAAAAAAGGTAATTCTTAGAATAGAAGAATACTATTCCTCTAAATAAGAAAAAGACACTAAATACAAAAATCAAGAAAAGACTTGAACGGGAATTTAATGAATAGGAAAACCAGAATGACCAGTAAATGCAAGGTGTTCATTATTGCCAAAGAAAACCACATTAAGACACTATTTAATACACATGGTGTTGATAAAAGTTTAAAAACACACACACACACACACACACACACGAAGAAAAGAAGTGTTGGCAGGGATGTGAAATAGCCAGAACTTTCATATACTGATGGTACAGTGTAAAAAGAATAATCACTGTGGAGCACAATTTGGCATTTCTAATAAAGTCGAAAGCGAGCATTTGTTATTCTTCAGCAACTTCATTCCTAGGTATACGCCCTGGGAAAACGTTTGCACGTGTATACCTGGAGACATATGCTATTGCTTACAATGTTGAACACTACATAACAGTGAAGGTGACTGAAATCCAGTCACACGCAGCAGCATAGATCAGTCTCAAGAATACGTCACTGAATGAAAGAATATAGTATGATTCCAACTCCAAAAACGTTCTTAGAGCAAGCAAAACTAAACAAAATATCACTAAAGGATGCACGTCTGTGCCAAACTATAAAGAAAATTTATGTCGCAACAAACACTATAGTCAGGATAATGATTATCTCAAAGTGGAGAGGAGGAAGGTGATGACACGGGATTTCTTACTGGTGCTCTTCGCATGGTGAATTCCCTTTACGTGTTCCATAGATAAAAATGAGTTTATAATAAATAAAAATAATTCTAAAAAATTAAGAATAATAAGAATTCTAGTTAAAAATGTTTGTTCAGTAAGGCAGGTCTGGCCCTAACCCTGTCCACAAGTAGCCATGAGGGAAAAGCCCTCTGCGAACTAGAAAATACCAAGCGAAATGTGGTTATACAACAAATTATTCTGGTTATATTCGCCATTCCAGGAATTAGGCTAAAGTATTTATGTTTGGCTTGAGATGAAGAAGAAACTATTTTCAGGTGATTTATACTGCTTGAGATGCATACTTTTTTTTTTTTATACCCAAAATGTCTCACTGAGAAAACAGCTGATATCAATGGCAAATTTAAAGAGAAATATCTATGCTGATAGAAATGTTTGCTTGATGCAGAAGCTTTAGCTCTAGAAGGAAAGGAAGTCTTAGAAAAGGCTAGGTGGCAGATTTTATTTTCCAAAAATGGCCAAACGTGTTCTTTCTTATAATATGACCTTGACACAACTCACATAGGGAGGTGGAGTCTCTAGTCCCTCTCCTTGAAGTCAGAGCTTTGTGTCGACCAATAGAGCATGGAAGGAATGACTTCCCTGTGACTTCTGGGTTCAGGTCACAAAACGGAACAGAGTGCTCCCTCCCTCTCCCTCATCTCCCCCGCCCCCCGCAACACTTGCTCTTGGAATCCAGCTGCCAAGCTCTGAGGAAGCCCAAGAGAAAGGACATGTGGGTGTTCCAGGGGACAGCTCCGGCTGCTCCGACAGCTCCGACAGCTCCGAGATACTAGCTGATGGCCAGTATCAGTGTCAAACACACCAAGCTTTCAATATGACTCTAGCCCCAGGTACCACCTCACTAAAACCACAAAAGAGACCCCAAGCGCAAACCAACTGAGCCCAGTCAACTCCAGGAACCATGACAGATAATAACAATAAGTGATTTGTTGTTATTTTATGCCACCAAAATTGGGTTTTTTGGGTTTTTTTTTATACAGCAATAGATAACTAGAGCACACTATAATGTTAAGCTCCCTTAAAGCAAGTGGAAGATGATTTACAATGTTAAACAGATGCCAGAAATCCAGAGTACAAAATGCAGCTTGGCCACTAACTAGCTGTGAGCCTGGTTAACCTCCGTGAGCCTCCATTTCCCTATGTGAAAAATTGGGGATTTATATCGACTTAAATCTCTCAAAGTGTTGTAAGCAAAGGAATTGGTATCACCATATCATATGCTGCACATAGGAAAGAAGCCTAGCTAATAATACTGATGCTACCACTCATATTAGAGCTGGCGTCTGACTGGCTCCGAGACTCCCATTCTCTTCCAGACCCGCTCCATCGTTCTGTGATGGGTAGAATTCCCCACTGCTCATAGGCTGGGAACACATCGCATCTACTGTGCCTGCAACTCTTACACGAGGAGCCATTTGGTTCAACTTTCATCTCAGGGTTTTTTCTTTTTCTCCCATTCCTTAAAATTGGTCACGGTTCCTGAACAGCAAAGCCCAGCAAGTAAAAGAGTCAGAGCACTGCAGTGCTAAGAGCGTGGAACCTGGAGCGTGGCTGCCTGAGTTCAAATCCTGGCTCTGCCTCTCACTAGCTTTGTGATCTTGGACAACTCATATGCTCTCTGTGCCTCCATGTCTTCATTTGAACTATGAAATTAATAATATTATCTACTACGCAGAGGTATTGTGAAGATGAAATTAAGTGAGTTAACATATCTAGGGCTTAGAACTTAAACTGGCACATAGCAAGTTCTTTATAAGCATTGAGAGTCTTGGTCAGTAAGTCGGAGGGAAGTGACTTATTTTGGCAATGAGAAGCTAGAACTCAGTAAAAACAGAAAGGTTGGCTTCACCCTCAAGTAGCCACCACCAGACAGCAGGGACTGGGATCTGGCCAGGGGACTGTGTGTTTCTGCAGGGCCATCTCCAAAGGAAACTCCAGTAGCCACTGCTCAACTGGGGACAAATCTGAGGATATGATCTCCCAACAATTGCTATACTTTTAAAATATGCAACAGATAACCTGTGCCCCAGAATAATCGACATGAAAAGTGTGATTCATATACCAGATAATAGCTAGAAGAATCGTGTAGAAAACTAAGAATCAAATTGTGCTGCCGATGGAGAGGGCGCAATGAGGAAGGCATCCTTCCACCTGCAATACAGTGCCTAGACATATTCAATACCCTAACTATGACACAGGATAACAAATGCCTATTCTTTGTCACCCTAAGTGCTGTTCGTCCCTTGTCTCTTCTCCCTTTCTGCTCTTACAGAAATGAAGGACAGCACGGCTGATGGATTCTTTTGAAAGATTGCTCCCCCAAAACACACCGAGTATCATTAGCAGGAAATGCTTCTATAGCACAATGCAAATAAAGGTAGTAAAATTCACATAACCACAGCAGGTTACATGATGAAATTGGACCTAATCAGCGAGTGTCGCTATAGTGCTCCTTGCTAATTTGACACTTGCATCCTTTGCTATTTCAGGACATCTGTCCAAGATTTCCTTAGTCAGACACACAGCCTAACAGCTTACACTTCCTACTAAGTCACTTTATATTAATAAGGTAGCTTTTCTCTGAAATTCAAGTGCCAGGCAATTCCTAAATGACAAGAAAGCGAACCCTGGCTTTTGAGCGGCAAAATTCAGGAGCACAGGTTCTGCTCCCCTGATAAGGCTGGCACAGAATGAAGGAGTGCGGCCGAGGGTGACAGGTGTAATTAACAGTATGTTCGGCTGCTGATCTGCCAGACAGATAAATTACATAAGCACTAAAGTGCATTAGTTTACTGAAAAAAGTAACAATCGACTGCTCATTTCTTGTTAAATACAACATTGACTTAAAGCTGGGATCCTGGAAATTCCCTGTGATTAATGAAATCTCACTAGGTCTTTGGAATAAAAGGAACACCAACCTTTGGACACGCAGAAATGTTTAAAGATTTAATATACATCTTGGGGAAAAAATGCCCTGTGTACTGCTATCTACCCCTCTGTGACTATAATTTGGACACCTTAATCATGGAAACTAATTTTCTGTTTGTTATAGTATAAACAATTTTAGGAAGGGGGTTACCTAACACGTAAGACAAATAGGAGAACCGGAAAGCTAGGCAGAAGAAAGAAAGCCACTGACGCTGTGACGTGTCAGTCATCTCTGGCGAGACAGACCGGAGGCAGTACAGGGGAGGGACGGCCTGTGAAGAGGACCTTAACAGAAGCCCAACAGGAGTGGGAAGGAAACCTATACTTCAAGTACAGCAGGTCCTCAATGACATCATTTCATCCAGCGTCATTTTGCTATAACACAGATGAGATGTCATAGAGACTTAACTCTTGTTTGTATCAATTAGCCTATGGTAAAATTAGTTTCATCGTACATTATTTAAAGCAGAACATATTGATGAGAGTGAGGACTTGCAGTATTTGCAATGTACTAATAGCCCTCCCTGTATCACCCCTTTCAATTCATTCATTCAACATTCGATCAACAGATAGTTCACGAGCATCTGTTATATTCTTACTAAATGACTAAAAAGCAAACTTGTTACATGTTCTGTTTACATGATGGTAAATCAAAAATAATTCCTGTCTTCAAATACAATAAGGACAGTCAAGAATAAATTCCAAAACTGAATAAACAGTGCTACCAAGGGTACCGTGAGACGATTATCCCATTTCACACACAAGGAAACTGAGGTTCAGAGAGGTTAGAGCTGGCCAGCAATGGAACCAAGGATCAATCCAAATCTGTCTGACTCCAAACCTGTGATATTTCCACTCCATCCTGAGCTTCGGTCTAGCTGCAGGAGGGAGAAGATAATACTGAAGGTAGCTGAGAAGATGGTACCCCTACTCGGGACTATATGGCCAAGAAAAATTGGACTCAAGGAGTAGCCTATAAAAACCAGGAGAGGAAACTGGCTTGATGAACGGAGAACCTATTGCTAAATAGAAGGAAGACACACAAAGACACCTATTTGCAAGAGGTGCATTTCTATATGCCTCAGGTCATCTCGCCTCCCTGTGGGACATCTGAGGGAGTAGGACTGGCCTGGGCGAGGAATCACAGAAGGAAGAACATCCATGCTCAGTGTGGTCAAGACCAGATAGGAACACTCTTCCAACTCCACCAAACGGAAGTAAGACAAGACTACTGTGATGGTTAATTTTATGTGCCAACTTGGCTAGGCCATGGCACCCAGATGTTATCGTAGATGTTTCTAGAAGGTATTTTTTTTTTGATGAATTAACATTTAAATCAATAGACTTTGAGTAAAGCAGATTATGCTTCAGGTGTGAGTGGGCCCCATCTAATTAGCTGAAGGCCTGACAAGAAAAAAGACTGACTTCCCCTGAAAAAGAGGAATTCTGCCAGAAAACTGTCCTTGGACTTGAATGGAAGTGTCTACTCTTCCTGGGTCTCTAGTCTGTTGGATTACCCTGCAGATTTTGGCTTTGTCAGCCTCCACAATCACATGAGCCATTAAAATGAATGAATGAATCCATCAATATCTCCATATATACCCATGTGCACACACATATTTACACACACACACATTTACACACATCACCGTATTGGTTCTGTTTCTCTGGAGAACCCTAATATGTTAAAATATGGTACTAGGAAACCAGCTTCCATGGCCCTGAGAGTCACACTACACTTAGAACAGGATGAACCCAAACTGTCTCCCAGGTGCCGGTGTGAGTGGCTGGGCCTAGCACTCCCATAAAATTCATGGGGAGCAAAGAGGAAGAACAGACTATACGGCTTAGTGGATTTCTTTAGGGTGAATAATGGATTCATTTGTTTGTTAGATATTTATTGAATGCCTACTCTGTGTCATGCTCTGTGTAAGGTGCTAGAGAATCTGGGCTCTATCTGGTACACAGGAGGCATTCGATAAATACCTATTGAATGAAAAAAGTCTTCACTGTAAAACACTTAAACTCACTTATTTTTATAATTGTTACATTTTCTGAAGAACTCCCAGGTGACTAAATCTGGAACTCCATACCTGGAGGGCAAAGATCACGTTCGAGCTAGGGTGACAGTGGCAGGAATTCCTAATGAGAGACTTAGGATTCTGGAGTCCCGCTTCACAGGCTGGAAGTTTTCTCCTCAAGCTCTTTATCTTTTGAACCTGATTCTTTTATTAGTGGGAATGTGTGTGTCACAGAGATAGTGCCTTCAGAGACTAACAGGCCCCAATTTACACAAATAATGTCAGCATCTAAAGCTCTAAGGCCAGCTTTGAGTAAATGCAATGCTTAAAAAAATGTTGTAGTGTTAAAAGGACCTGGAGGTGGAACTTTTGTAGAACTAATGACCAGTCGCTAGAGCAATGCTGCCTGCCAGAACCTTCTGTGGTGATAAAAATGTTCTGTTATCATAATAGCCAATATGGTAGCCACTAGCCGAAGGTGACTATCAGTCACTTGAAATGTGGCTAGTGTGACCAAGAAATCAAACTTTTCGTTTTAATTTAGCTTAATTTAAATTCATTTTAATAGCCATATGTGGCTAGTAGCTATCATATTGGACAGCTCTGGGCTAACTGAATGGTGTGGTAAAAGAGCATCTTAGCAGAGACCCTCTGTCCAGGTGTGGGGACACTTCTTCCTTCAACACTATTATGGACAAATGAACTCATTGGCAGTCTGTCTGCCTGTGCCGCCCCAGTACCCACCACCCCTCTGTGCCCGCCGCCCCATTTTCCCTTGCACGTGAGCAGGCAGGAGATAATAAACCCTAAAGAAACTGCATGGCTGCCCTGATGAAAAGCCTGTGGGGCAAAGACCAGATGAGGGCAATGGGATGGACCACAAGGTGGACGATGGGGAGAGAGGGTATCTGCGAAGCTCTATGGTCAGAATAAACTTATCGCCCTCATGCCCCGTCACCTTTAGACTGTAGGAAGCGAACTTCTCCTTTTTCTTCAGAAACGCAATGGCTGAGGGTGGAGGATTTTTCTGCCTTGGGATACCCACACCTCCTTGCTCCTCTAAGTCAGGGTGACTCTGACACATCAGAGTGTCCGGTTGTCAGAGGAGGCTTGTCCCCATGTCAGAGCTGTGAATCTTCTCTGTGGGAGGCAAGCTGCCAAGAGCTGAATGAGTGGCAATTACAGTGAGAGGACACATGTTCTCTGGCCATGTGAAACAGAGTAGAAAAATAATCTCAGCCAGACTCTCACTGAGCAAAATGCTATGTCCCAGAGGAAATGAAATTCATACCTCTACCACTTGTTGGCTCTAAATGACAGAATACAAGACCTAGTACAGAATGTTCACACATCCAGCATGGCAGCACGGGGCTGGTGGCTTTCAGTGTGCTCACACACATGTTCAGTGGCACTTTTGAGAGCAGGAGCCCCTTAAGATTTCTCTCAGCTCCCTGGGGACACTAGGAGACAATGAATGTGTCAGTGGAGATGTCATCCCTGGGGCTGGGTTTCATATTCCATACCACAGCTTAAGGTAGGAAGTTTATAGGTGAGTCATGGGGTAAAGAGGATAATGGGATAGGCACCTCTCACCAACTCACTCAGTCAAGGGCTCAACGGAAGTGACATTGACCTCAGAGAGGTGAATGACAGAATCAATATGTAAGTCGACACATGCAAAATCTCTTAGAGAGACTCAACTCTACAATATAAGACTTAGTGGCGACTAATAACTGATTTAAAGACAACACCACAGCTGGACAAATGATGTATCAATTGGAAAATGAAGATATCAGTATAGAACCAAGAAGAAAATGGATCTGAGAGGAAAGTATAGGCAGTGCCCATTGAAACTCTCCCTGAAGGAGATGAGACCATGGCCCATGGTGGTCACATAAGACGAATCTTGTAAGAATAGGTCATCAAGCTATCTTAGCTGTGAGTGGCAGGGCTGGCTTCTCACCGACAACTTGCTCCAGTTCCCTGCTCACCCAATAAGCACCAGTTACGATGTGGCTCTCACAGAGCTCTACCGAACAGGTTGGAGAGCTACCTATGGTGTGAGTTTTCTACTCTCCATCTATTTGACAACTGTCCAGATTGGATAAATTACCTTGTCTTTGGTTTATACAACAGTCTCTTGAGAACTTGGTTAATGTGGCCTCGTAACTGAAAGACTGAACCATTCTCAGTGAGAAAATAAAATCAAGTTTCAGATCTGTAAAACTAAGTACCAACCAGAATCAGAATGTGGTAAATCTGGTGAAGTAAAAACCAACTTGCACAATCTTCTGTCATAAACCAACCAGCTATACTTCCTTAATGGTAAACTTAGGTGACTCTACTGCTAAAAATGACAATATCTATTATTTAGGATCTGCTCTGCACCAGATACTTTAAATCAAAATCTTGAATGATCCTTAAAACAATGCTGGTGAGGTAAGGTTTATTTCCTTCCTTTAATTTTAAACACTAAGGAGCTAAGACCCAGAGAAAATGAGCCATGAGACCAAGAGCTGGCATTAGGCCCTGGATCCACCCAGCTCCCGAGCCTGGGCGTGCTTGACTTCAGCAATGATTTTCAAGCTTAGTTTGGCAGAGGGGTCAGAGATCATACTAAGGGCAAGGTGGAGGCCAAGAAGGCACCAAATTTATTAGCTTCTATAAAAAAAAAAA
>NW_011888855.1:7930523-7956847 GCF_000151845.1 Pteropus vampyrus
GAAAGGATATTGGCCAATGGCCAATAATGACAATATAAGTTGGTACAACATTTTTTTTTGGCAGTATGAATCAAAAAGACCTAAAATTATCTATATTTTTGACTTAGTAATTTCATTATAACCATTTACCTTATTGAAGAGGTGTACCAAAAAAAGCAAACTACTTAAACCAAGAGACTGGTTAAATACATCATGTAACAGAATGCTATGCAGCCATCAAAAACCATTTCTCAAAAAATTGATTTAGGGAAAGTCTGCAGTGTATCTCAACATGAAAAAAGCAGGCTGCAAAGTATTTATCCAGAAAATAATTCAAGTTTTTAACAAAAATCCACATTTTTTTTGTATTTTTATTTGTATTTTCTTTTCTCTATGTTCAATAATTAGTATACAGTAAGTCCTCAATGTTGTCAATAGGCTCTCTGACCTTAAGTGAAACTATGTATAACAAAATCAATTTTACCAAAGGCTAATTTATATAAACAAGAGTTAAGTTCCTGTGGCATCTCATCAGTGTTACAACGAAATTGAATGAAATGACTTCATATTGAATGACATGACTTCATCTGAGCAGCTGCTGTATATTACTTTATCATTTTATTTTGAAAATAGTATGTCTCACAAATAAAACCGACAATAACGTCTGACACGCATGTGAAACCTCTTACCATTTCCTTACTCGCTATTCCCCACAGTAGCTCTGACTTGGAAAGAGATGAAATGTGTCCAATGCTTTCTACTAACTAAACACCGGAGCCAGGTCTCACACTCAGTCCCTCACTTCAAGAGGAGAATTCTTTCCATTACACTAAAGTTGGATTTGCCCAGCTAGTAACCAGTGCCAATTTCCAAAATTCATCAGATCTCATGGTGAACTTTTCAGAATTCGTATAATACAACTGCTTGAAAATGGCAAATGTAATTATGCCATTTGTCTAGATGTAAATATTCCCCAATGAGAGAACCTGGCAGCTACCATATGTTTTTAATTTTAATTCTTCCCAAAGAATTTTTTTAAAAATTATAATATGTACAGTAATGAAGTTTTATTTTGTAAGCATTTTTCCCCAGAATCATGAAAGCACTTTCTTCCTTGTAAATTATACATGGTGTAATTACAACTAGATGGGCCATGCTTTGGGTTTCTCTTCAAAGTAATTCCACTTTAAAGCATTCTCTTTAATAAACACAAACACTCATAGCCTCCACTGCGGAACTAACAGGAATTAGTGGACCCCATTTTTAAAGGGTACATACTACGTGGGAGGTTAATATCAAGTTCTCAAAGCCTAGCTTTATTCCAGAAAACCTTTTTCTATAGTAAGATTAGGAATCAAGAGGGTTATGAAAATGACAATGGCCAGAATAATGACCTAGCCTGTGCAGACCTAGCCTGTGGGGGAAACTTCAAAGAGGAGTTTAGAATATATCAGCATCTATCATCACTTCTCTGGGGAAGAAATGATTTCTCTATCTCCCTCTACATCTGTCCATCTCCTCAAGCATACTAAAAATTTCTGGATGGCCTGATACATGGAAAGAGCCTAATAAATGTTTGCTGGGTGGCTGTGAATACCAGTGAGAGATCCCCTCCCCTCATCCCTACTCCACAAAAAAAAATATTTTATCCCAGAGGAGAAACCCCTGTAGGCCAGGGTGGCTTTCCGGGTTGACGAAGGGAAGAGAGTATTCCAAGGCTTGGGAACAACAAGAGCAAGAGTCATACTAAGTTCAGGGAGAGGGTGGTTAATGAGCTCGATTTTACCAAAAGGGAAAGAAACCTGTTCCCCAAGTAGTGGGTTTAAAAGATTAATCCGGGGATGGGGTACAGCGGGGTACAAAGGAGAAAAGAAGCAGCAGAAAATCCTGTGAGTTGGCCGTTGCAGTGTGGGAGGTGACAGGTGAGGTTGAAGTGATGTCAGCAGAAAAAGGGGTAAGAGACATCACCAATGAACAGAAGTTGTGGACTAGTCAAATATGGAAAATGATGGCATGAATGATAAAACCAAAGGAGGTGCAATCAGCACAAGTAAGTGGGAAGCCCAGCATTCCCCTGTGGAGAAGAGGAAGAATTTGCAGGAGGAAGATGGTGGTCGACATCCGCCCATTCCACGGAAAAGTCATGGAGGAAGAAGACCGAGAAGCGCCCCAGGATTGAGCAGTCCAGGTTACTGGGGCGGGCCTGAAGACTAAGTGTGAAGATTCAAAAGGGATGAGTGGGGATAAAAGGTATGCAGTAAATATATTCTACAAAGTAAACTTTGGTTACCAGGTGCTCAAGGTAGGGAACCCTAGGGGGTATGAGGGCAGAAGAACGAGTAGAGAGGGGGAGAGCAAGAGGAAAGGGGAGGGTACAAGGTCGCCGGGGTGAAGGAATTCCTTCTCCTGTTCCTGAGGAAGAGGGAGGGCTGGGCACCCAGGGGCCGTGAGCTCAGCCCTTACCACCACAGGGCAGCAATGCCAGCGGAAGTCCACCTGCTAAAGGGATAGGCCACGAGGAAAAGCGGGTCTAGGGCTGGACAGGGCTGAAACAAGAGGGGGTGCCCTTCCCTCGATGTTCCTCTTGCACATTGAATCAATCGTCCCTCCTTCATGCCCCAGGACGCACCTTACAAACTGTCCTAGAGTCCCTCAAATGCATGAAGGTACCTCCCCTCCTGTGGCCTCAGTCGACACTCCTCACTTGGCCTCATGAATACCTACCTACCAATCCTTCCAACCTCAGGTCAAATGTCACTTCCTACAGGAAGTCCTCCTTCTCTAACCACCCCAAAAGTCAAGTTCTACCACTCTTCTCTGTCATGGCACCTTGGACTTGTTCACCAGCACCTCTCTTATGTGCTGCCCACACTCTTAACTATCCGATGTGTTTTATAGTTGCATTATGACTGTTCTCTCTCACTTCACACTGCAATCTTCACAACCTTTCCTTTTTCACTCACTGTCATACCCCAGCTCCTAGCTCGCCCCAAATGGGCACTCAGGAAGTCCCTGCACATTAACAATGGTGAGCTGGACCCCGACTGCTCACAAGTTGTGTTCTCTCCCACACACAGACTATGCAGGGGAGTGTCTCAGGTGTCCGTGGATCCTCGGGCTTGGCACACAGTAGGTCCTCCCTAAGTGCCTGCTTGCTGGACATGGTAGTAAACCCCCAAGGGTGTCTCAGTTCCCTGTTTGGTAACAGGACAGCTGAAGACTCCGAGCTCTCTGATCCTGTGGCCAGAAGGGACCTGTAAGAATAGAGTTCTCCACACTGAGCAACCCCCTCAAGGGCTGGGCCCCATCGTGGGAGCAGCGAGAAAGGAGAGAGAGGCAGCGCCCGCATCAAGGAGCTCCCGGACTAGGGAGGGAAACAGATGGAAACGAGGCTTTTCAATCCGGGCTGAAGATACTGTGAGAGTAAGTACAGTACCAAGGGGGACCTCTACCACTTACGGAGTACTTACTGGGTGCCAGACTCCACGTAAGCCTTTGCAAAGATGGCCTCATGGAACTCCCGACGCCACCCCCGAGTGAGCAAGGGGCAGGGTCTCCAAGCGCCTGTCCATCCCTAAGGCAGCCGTGGGCAGCAACGACCACAGCAGGTGGCATGACTGAGCATCTGCTAGGGCTCAGGCCCTAAATGAAGTATTTTACAGGCATCATCTCATGGTTCTGTCACACTCCCATGGGCTAAGTGTTATTATAGCCATTTGATAGCTGAGAGACCTGAGGCTGTTCCAGGCATAAAGCTTAGATGTAACAAAACTAAGAATGAAACCCAGGTTTGTGGGACTCCAGAGCAAACTATCAGGCTGTATTTAAGGAAACATGCAGTCCCCAGAGGAAATACATGGTGATGACAGATCATTAGTTGACAAAGGGCATTGAGAGTTGGCATCTGTTGCGGGGCTGGCGTGGACGGTGGACATGGATGATGGGCAGCTGTTTTTTCCAGCTAAACAAAGCTTGAGAAAAATCAGACATCACAACAGAGTCGTTCTGGTGGTTCAGAAGGTGGCTGGGGGCATGGGGTGAGGCACGGGGAAGGGCAGATTCAGCAGCTGGGGGCTTGCCACCGCCGGATTCCTTCCGTAGCGAGGCTTCATTCCCTACGAGTGAGACCTTGAAGCAGCTCCTCAGACCCACAGCCTGGCGGGCACGGGACTGCACAAGTTAGCACTTGAATTTAAATCAGGCCAAATTAGTGCACTTCTGCAGGTGCCTGTGTTGAACCTTCCTTTTTCTCTCCCTCTGCCTGGAGGAGGAGAGGGAGAAAGAGAGCAGCCTAGCAGCATGGCTGCATAAGGACCAGAGCCGCTGCCTGCCAGCCCTCCACTGCTCCCCCAACCAGCGCCCTGTCAGTCGGAACCAGAGAAGCCTCGGGAAGACCCATTTCCACACCCTTCCGGAAGCCATTTTTAAGCAGATTCCTGGTTCCGAGGCACAATGGTCGACACCTCTCTGCAAGGTGGCCACAGGATCAGAGAGGTCGGGGTCTCCACCCATCCTGTTACCAAACTGAGGTGCCCTTGGGGGGTTTACTACCATGTCCAGCAAGCAGGCTCTTAGGGAGGACCTACTGGGTGCCAGGCCCGAGGATCCACAGATGCTAGAGGACAAGCAAGAATGGTGTGGGAGGGGGGCCCTTCGTCAGAGGCGTTTCTTACTCCAGGCTTTTCCTGCTGCCCTGAGCGTGGCCCCAGTCTAAGCCCCTAGGGGAACTGCTTCATAAACACTTACTTAGCAAGACATTTAAAAGGCTATTGATTTCTCTCCTCAATAGAAGAGGTGAGACAGTGATAGACACAGTGAGCAGTTAGCCACAAAGAGCCCCTCCACCTACCAACCGGAAAAATTACTTCCCTTTCAAATTCCCAGCCTGGCAGCCCTGGGAGAGACGCTATACACTAACAGAGGCAGCCGCTAGAACCAGCAGGTGCTCTGGCTCCATCAGCAGCAATTAGAGGCTTTAGCTTCCTCTTCTATGAGACCATAAAAAATAAAGCTGATTTTCAAACAGTATACTTGCTTGCAAGTCATTTTTCTCTCCTATTTAGGAAGAAAGACAGGCAGCCACACCTCTTCAGGACCCAGGATTGGTAACCTCTGGATCAATGTCAGGCCATCACGGACAAGGTTTCCAGCACTTACTACATGCTGGACAGGAGGGTTACATGGGGATAGGTAACAGGGACACGAAGGTGCATAAAAATACAGGTTGTCCTCTGGCGGTCAACATGCAGATGGGTAGAGCAGCTGTCTGCAGCACAGACTGGCTATATGGCAGCCATTCTAGAATATCAGCCCCATGAGAGCAAACCCTTCCTGTTCCTGGGGTCTGTCAGGGACTGAAGGTTTACATCCCCCTGGAATCCACATGTTGAAGCCCTAACCCCTAATGAGATGGGTTGGGAGGTGGGGCTCATGGAGGTCATTAAGTTTAGATGAGGTCCTGAGGGCAGAGCCTCCACCACGGCATTGGGGCCTCTGACAGAAGAGGAAGAGAAAGAGCTCAGAGCCCAGTCTCCCCCCACCATTATGTGAGGACACAGGGAGAAGGCGGCCATCTGCAAGCCTGAGAGAGGGTCCTCGCCGAGAGCATGACCTGTTGGTCCCTTGATCTTGGGCTTCCCATACTCCAGGACTGTGGGAAATGAATGCCTGTTGTTTAAACCACCCAGCTTATGTGTGGGATTTTGTTATAGCAGCTGGAACTAAGACAGGGTCCCAGCACTTAGCATAATGCCCGTCTCATAGCAGGTGCTGAATTAATTCCTCTTATTAGTTAGGGTAAGAGTAGCTACTGTAATGGATAATCCCTAATACCTAAGTGTTTTAATATAAAAAAGTATATAACCATTCGCTGCCACCTCCAGCTAAGACAAAGGGAGTGGGGCAAGGTCACCATGCATATACTTTCGGATTCATTTACAGATTTCTCTGGGTTGGACTCTGCGCATAGAAGTCCAAGCCTAAAAAAAAAAATCTCCTGATATGTAGCTATGCATTGGAAATAATAAACATAGAAATTTCAGAAACGCCAGTCACCTATACTCGATGTTTGAGGGCCAAGGCACAGCTGAGCACGAAGAGGTGACCCAGAGTTGCTGGCCTCATTCACACTGGTGGAGTGCTGCCAGTGGCTGCATTTACATATTTTAATGATCACATGAATAGGGGTTTGTGGCAGAGGCCACATCAGGTTCGTCACAGAATAGAAAATGCCTTTAGGAAACTAGACATCAGGGACCACCAGACCTTTCTGTCTACCTGCAAATGAGCTGAGACGTGAGTGAGCTCCTGCCTGGCGGAGGACTGGGATGTGAAGCCACCTCTCCTGTGTATCTACTATTATGGGGGACCACTGGGCAGAAGCTACTGAATTCTCTTCCCCCATTCTGAGAGGGTGAGAGAGTTGAAACAGCTATTCTAGATCCATACTGTAGTCACCAAACTCTGGGACTCAACAGATGCCACACTGCTCTCCCTCAGGGGTACTCTGCAGCTCTGAGGCTCCCGTGGAACTGCCCTGGATAAAGGATGCTAGCATCTGGCAGGGAAGAAGCAGGTGACGACTGCCCAGAAGTGGGCCCGGGAACAGGCAGAAGTCACAGTGGATATGTTCTGCCTCCCTCCTTCTCCTGCAGAAAAATCTTTTCAGTGCCAAGATTTCAACTGACTGGGTGGTTTGGGAGTAAAGGAAAGAGGGAAGGAGTGGGGGGATTCAAGAGGTAGAGAAGGAGGAAGGGAGAAAGGGAATACGTTCATGCCAAAACAAAAGAATGGTGAGGAGCTGGGCAGTGGCTTTGATTTGCTTCTCTGTCCTCTGTGGCTCTCCAACTTCTCACAGAAACAGGGTTTTTGTGATGCAGATTGACAATCAGATGAACCAATGGAAGGCCTTGTGGGTCAGGGCTGTTTATAAACAGTTGAAAGCTATTACACCGATTTCCCTTGCAATTACTTGCATATTTTTATAATTATTGAAATTTAATAAGTTTATGACTTTTCACCACTAGAAGGTATAAGTTCCATGAGAGCAGAAACTGTGTGCACATGTCTGTATTCCCACATGCAATAGGAATTAAGAGGGTTTTCCGATTTTGATTGAACGCATGGCACTAATGACACAGAATGGAAAGGATGTTGTTCAATGGACCCTCTTATCACCAATGATAACATAGACTTGATGATGGTGATGGTGGTGATGATGATGATGATGACAGTATGGTAATGTCATTTACAATGAGGTTATATACTGGGCCCCATTCCAGGTGCTTTACTTTGATTATTCCATCTAAATCTCAAAATGACTCCGTGAAGAGGTATTATCATGTGTATCTCCATTCCTCCAGGGAAGACACAGATTCAAACAGAGGTTATTTTTTTGCTAAAAGTCATCCAACTAGGTTTCTGAACTGAATACGGATCTGTCTGAATCTAGCAGCAGGACTTTCCATCACTCTCCTTTTCTGCCTGCCATGCCATGCCTTCTGCAACAGGAACATTCTGCTCACCCAGAGCCCTGGGAAGACGGGGGGAAGCCTGAGACATGTGTGAACAAAGGGATGAAGGCTCTCAGCCCGAGCACCGTGATGCCCATGTCCACGCTAACCACCTGGTGGTGCCTGCATCGCAGTTACTGCTGCTGCTCAGTGGCATTCCACCCAGCATGCTCCCTTTGCAGAAGACTCGAGTTGCAGGGTGCAAAGTCAGATCACAAATGCTCATCTGTCACCCGCTGGCTCCCCCACAAACCCAGAGCATCCAGGCACGAGGTCCCCTCGGCCCCAGGGGCAGAGCCCACACCTTCAGCAGGCAGGGCTTTGCTAACCATGGCCCGGGGGGGGGGGTGGTGCGGTGCCAGCATCGGAGCCTTGAGCATGATTTAGCCCATACGCCCTCTGTGCTGGCATCGGCTGCTGAGCCATCACGCCAGGCTGGCCCTGCGGGAAAAGAACAGAGCGGCCCACTCAAAAGAAACGCTGGCTGCTGCCCCCAGGGCATCCAGCACAAGCAGTGTGCACCTTCACAGGTATACAGATGGCTGGTTCACACCCGAATAGCTTCCCTCCCGTGCCAGTCTTCCTCACGTTAGGTTAGGACCAAATGCCCCACAGGTAAGCCATTCATTGCTCAGACACTTTGAAAAGTAATAAAACCAGCTGTTGGCTTGGGTCTGCCAAGGCTGCCTTCCAGAACGGCTGCTCCGAAGGTTAACATGGAGCTGTCATGCACAGCTAGACTCTCACTCAGGCTTCTGCTGTTCCTCCTGCACTTATCTCTCTGCTTTCTCTATGTCCAGCAGCTGCCCAGTGCCTGCTGGCCAGTGGTGCCAGCAGATATAGGGCTCTGAGCCGGGAGCAAAAGGGCTGTCAGTACCAATTGGCTTCCAGCTGAAGCGGGCCCGCCCAGCAACCCAAAGAGGCGGGAGGGACGTGTTAACAGCAGGCTAGCACTTCACGAGGCCTTGGACAACTGCTCTAATGCATCCTGATGGGCTCCATCTGCTGCCAGTCCACACTGGGCATATGTCTCCTTGCCTCAGCACTGCATTCTGGCTGGAAAATTTATCACAAAGCATATATATATGCCTTGCAGAGAGAGGAGACAGTCTGCAAGCATATCTGGGAGCAAAGACAGGCAGGTGGGGAAGAACATTTTGCAAATACAGACCCAGAAAATACATAAGGCATGGGTACTTCCTGAGACATTCACCAGTTCTCAAATTGCCAGACAATACCAGAGCATAAAAGTAACCCATAAAAGTCTTTACGCTGGCTGGAGTCTTAACTGAAACTACTTGATGAACTGCATTTCTCGTCTCTGTATGACATGGTCAGCCTTCTAGTCCTCACTCAGTTCTGAGCTCCAGTTTATTTCAAATCTCTATTTTTAGGTTAAGGACTATCAGTTTCACAAACCTCTTCATATTAGTGATCTTCACTAGAAACAAGGATTCTTTGGGGGAACCACAAGTGTTTTTCAGCTCATGAGAGATGCTGAGACACAAGAGCCCACTGAGATAGCTGGGCCAGACCATCTGCTAGACTCTCTGGCTGGCTAACGGAGTTGTCCCCCACACTATCCTTCCAGGTGGTCAACAAGTGATAAATAAGGGCTTACTGTGTGTTTGATCAGCACTGGATTGCCCAGACAAAGGACAGGTTTGAGGCAAAAAGGCTGAAAACCAAACATGTTTCCTTTTTAAAGACTATTTTATATGACAAAATGTTTAAAGAGTATTGTAATATCGAAGAAGAAACAAAAAATCAAAATACTCATACAACCAGATTTTAATACTTACTATAAGGCTCCAATAATTAAGATGGTGTGCGAGTGGTGAAAACAGAAATGGAAAAATAGATCAATGGAGAAAAATAGAGGGCTGAGGTGTAAATCTACACGAAGAGAGTCAACTGATTTTTGAAAGGGGAGCAAAGGAAATGGATTCGATTCAATGGAAGAAGAATACTCTTTTCAACAAATGGTGCTGAAATAATTAGATGTTCAAATGCAAAAGAATGAACTTAGACAAAGACTTTATACCTTAAACAAAAATTGACTTGAAGTGGATGACAAGCCTAAATGTAAATTGTAAAACTATAAAACTTCTATAACAAAATACGGGAAAAAATCAATGTGACTTTGGGTTTAGTGATAAATCTTCAGACATAACATCAAAAGCACAATCCATGAAAGAAAAAATAGATAAGTTGGACTTTATTAAAATTTATAACTTCTGCTCCATGAATGAAACTGTTAAGAGAACCCAAACAAAAGCCACAGCCGGTGAGAAAATATTTACAAAATGCATATCTGACAAAAGACTTGTATCCAAAATGAAATACTCAACAACAGGAAAACAAACAACCCAATTTAAAAATGTACAAAATATCTCAATAGATACCACACCAAATAACATGGAAAACAGCCATCTGAAAATATTCTCAACATCATTTGTCATTAGGGAAATGTAAATTAAAATAACAATGACATACCACCACACACCTATTAGAACGTCTAAAATAAACGAAATAAAACTGAAAATATGAATTGCGGGCAAGGATGCAAAGCAACAGAAAGACTCATTACTGCTGGTGGGAATACAAAATGGTATAACCACTTTGAAAGACAGCTTGGCAATTTTTTGTAAAGCTAAGTATCTTACCATATGATCCAGTAATAGACCCAGCTGATTTGAAAACTATGGCAGCACAAAAAACTCCACTTGAATGTGCATATCAGTTTTATTCATAATTGCCCAAGCTGGAAGCAACCAAGACATCCTTCAATAGGTGAATGGATAAACAAATTATGAAACATCTATACAATGCCACTATTCAGTGGTAAAAAAGGAATGAAATATCAAGCTACAAAAAGACACAAGTGAATCTTAAATGAATATTGCTAAGTGAAAAGGTCAGAAAAAAAGGGGCTACATAATGTATGGTTCCATTTATATGACATTTGAAAAAGGCAAAACTACAGTGCTGGTAAAAAAAAAAAATCAGTGGTTCCCAGGGGTTCGAGGTGGGGAGGGAGGAGTGGTTGAAAAATCAAAGCACAGAGAATTGTTTTAGAGTGGTGAAACTATTCTTTATGGCACTATAAGGGTGGATATATGACACTGTAAATTTGTCAAAACCTGCAGAAGCTTATAGCGTAAAGTGTGAGCCATAATGTATACAAATTTTTAAAAATCATTTAGAAGGCTGGGAGATCCCAGGATGAAGTGCAGAATGTGACAAAACGATTTAACTGTATTACAGAGGTGCTGACCTGAGCGGCTTTGGAAATGAGGGCAGACTATGAGACTAAAGGCAAAAGGACTATACAGCAGCACTGTACTCTAGTTGATAAAGTTCTTTCCCACAGAGGTAGGGGTTAACAATTTTGACACTACTCTACATACATATTGGATTTGAAGAATTAAGTAAATAGATGGCAGACGCTAGGAGGCAAGTTTCTCACTGTTGGAGTGGGAGGTTACAGACAAGCAAGGCAGGAGGCTAGAGTGATCTATACAGTAATGGATGAGAGCTGGAGACATCAGCATGAAATCACATTTGGCTTAATATAGATATAAATGGATACATATAGAAGAATTTGTATATTCTTATATATTCCAGTGGTAATGAGCACATCTAGCACCCAGATCTTGATTTTTAAATACCATTCTCCATCAAAAGAAACCAGGACTGCCTGGAGAAATGGCTTATTCTACAGCTGGGACAGCAATATACAAAATGAACCTGAAGCATCTTACAGTGCCAGAAAGTAAAGAATCATAAAATAAACCATGGTGAGAGTATATTAGGAGCCAACAGGAAGAGCTCCCAATGCCCACAGCTAGAACGATCTGGCCAGCGAAACCTTTGGACTGGATTACTAGTATTGAATTAAAATCTCAAGTACAAAATAAATGTCTACGAGTCCATAAATACATGACTGAATAAACGAACAAACAAACAAATAAGGGAGAAGAGATAAATCTCCAGTGCAGAAGAATTCCAAATAACTGAGGTAGGTACTACATTCTCAAGAATGAAGTAAAGCGATGGCAGATACTGGGAGCCTAGTGGGGCGCATTAACTCCCCACTCCTTAAGGATGGTCTGTGCCTTGTGCCTTCCGCCCAAGGAGGACAGTATGAACAGGGGGAGAAAAGAGTAACATTACTGTGGAGAAACTGACAAGTACCACCCTCAGCCCGGTGATCAAGGTTCATATCAACAGCGCTGAGTCATGTTGCTAGTATGTACCCTTGATATGATGAAATGCATACGTGGCACTTTACCTCTGTGGTCTTCCTCATAAAAATCTCTAGTCTAATCATGAGAAAAACACCCAACAAATCACAGTTGAGGGACTTTCTAGAAAATAACTGACCAGTACACCTCAAAACTGTCAGGGTCATCAGAAACAAGGAAATCTGGGAAATTGTCACAGCTAAAGGAAACATGATAACTAAATGTAATATGGTATCCTCGGTGCAATCCTAGAGCAGGAAAAAAAAAAGATATTAGGTAAGAACTCAGAAATCTGAATAAAATATACACTTTCCTTGATTATAATGTATCAACACTGGTTCATTAATTGTGACAAATGTGCCATACCAATGAAAAATGTTGATAATGGGGAAAATGGGTGCAGGATACACGGGAACACTGTGTACTATCTTTGCACTACTTCTGTAAATCCAAAACTTTACTGAAACAAGTTTATGTAAAAAATAAACGTTGAAGTAATGACTTTGGGGAATAGAAGCTTGTCAGATACCAGTTGCCGAAAAACAGAGCTGTCTAGTGCTGTAAGCATGAGGCATGACCAAGAACTGATGAGGCCAAGGAAGTGATGCACAAGGAGTTCACCAGACCAACTGCAGACGGGCAAACTGTGCAAAGGCCTTCACAGCCGATTCACATTTGTGCCCTGGCAAAGTTTAAAATGACCATTCCACGGGCTTCTCAGTAAAACAATATTATTTACTCCATTCTGGAAGTTTTAGTCAAAATTTAGCATTAAGATACAGAAAAAGAAATGTAACGTACATATAAGGAGTAAGGTACTTTTAAAAACTCAAGCTTAGGAGTCATACTGATCTGGGTTCAAATCCCAGCTCTGCCATTTGCTGGATGGGTGACCCCGAGCAATTTGAATTCACAAAAATCCATTTTCTTACTTATAAAATAAAGATAACAGTACCTTCCATGACTGGACTTTCAGGATGATTAAATGGAAACATACATATGATACACAGTGTCTAGCTCTAGTGAGTAATCGATAAGTCAACAGCGCTATTTCTTAAATATTTCTTTACATTGGAGAGAGGAAGATAAGTGCCCACTATCTACAGACGAGCTTGAGGATTCGAACTGATAAAATAACTATCAGAATGAAGATTTCCTGCTTGAAAGAAATAATCATTTTAACAAAGATGGAAGACATATTTCATTCATAAAAAGCAATCACATACATCAACTCCTTAGTCATGGATGTAATGAGCAACACAGGAGCCTACGTGAAAGGAACTGCAGGCGTTTCCTGGGGTAACTTGGAGAGAGAGATGCTCCGTGTTTCCAGGTGGAACAACTTAACTGTAACGTTCTCAGCTCTTCTCAAAACTCTTTGTAAAGCCAATCTAAATCTCATTTTCTGAAAGTTTTCAAGTGATTTTTAATATCATCTGGGAGAATAGGTAGGAAAAGCCATGAAAGATTTGAGAAAGAGGATTAAGTTGTTAGATAAAAAAGATGAATTACAGAGTGAAAATCATTAAGAAAGCTGGCTATTTAAAAAAGAAGAAAAAAAACTACAGTTCCATTTCTCTTTGTATACCCTAGGATAAGTATTACATTGATTAAAACGCTATTTTTTCAATTGCTGGTTACAATGCATGAGAGGGTCATGAGCATAACTTTCTAAAATATGAAATATAATGGCAAAGAATAGAAAATAGCACATATTAAGCAAGAATGAGTACCGCTTGGCGAAAGCGTTAAGTACTGGCTCTCGGCATAAGTTATTTCTTCCTGTCTGAATGCCGCCAGCCTAATGCATCAAATATGAAGAATTCAATCCATGAAAGAACAAAATGAAAACATTTTGAAATTTGTACCTGGCCTCAGAGTTGGGGAGAGGTTTCTAAACATACATCAAAGCCAGAAATTTCCAAAGAAAAGAATGACAGATCTGAATGGATAAAAATAGCAAAATCTTAGTCTGTCAGGAAACACCATTAAAAGGCAAGTGGCAAATTGGAAAAAAGATTTTTAATATATATGATGAATTTATATCCTTAATATATAAAAGAATCACCTTATGAATTATTGAGAAAAAGACCAATACCCTAAAAAGGAATCTATAGAGTATATGAGGCAATTCAGAAAGAATTACAATTAGCCAATATATATGTAAGAAAAAAAGTTAAAATTGCATTGTAATCAAAGTAAAAAATCATTGTATAAATACATAACTTTTTAAAATTTTAAATAAAGAAAACGAAACAAAACAAAAAATTCAAAGTGTGACAAGAGTCAGGTAATTGCATATCATGATCCATTCTTCTGCTTTTCTTAGTAATAAGAACAATGATTTTTAGCAGGCTCATTGCTTTTCAGCTTTTCAGTCGGCATTCTCCAGCATCCAGATAGGACCATGTGACTAGACTTATAACTAAATTCAGACTGAGTTGGCCATTGAGACGTTAGCAGAATTGTATATGAATTCACAGAAGCCTGTTTGAAAGAAAGCAGTGTGCCACCCATCTTTGCTCTTCCCTTTTTCCTTTTGACTGGACTATAGATGCAATGGCTGGAGCTCTAGCATACGTATTGGACCATGAGGCTGCATGCCAAGGTTGTCAGAGCAACAAGAGGGAAAAGCTTGAGGACTGAGATGCTCTATACCAGCCCTAGACTTCCTACTACTTCACTGAATTTGTATGAAAAGGATATAAACCCTCTTTTGCTTAAACCACCATTAATTGAGCACTGAAATTTCTATTATACACTGCTGAGCCAAATCCCAACTAATAAAATACCTTTTTTCTTAACTCATGCAGTCGAAAAAGTCTTTTAAAAATTATAGTATCCAAAGTTGATAAGTGTCTTCTAAATAGGCATTCTCACATATTGCTTATGATACATATTTTCTGAAAGAAATTCTGCCAGTAACAAGAGTCATAATATCCATATCATTTTACCCAGAAATTCCATCACTAGAAATGCATCCTATTAAAATAATTAAGATATATGCAAAATTAATACAGTGATGTTCATAAAAGCAGTGTTTGTAATAATGAAAAATCAGAGAGAAGCTAAATGCTCAATAGAGGACTAGTTATAAAAATTGTAGTACATTTATAGAATCAGATACCATGCAGCCATTAAAGATCAGGTTTTAAAAGAATAATTGATGATATGAGAATATGATTAAGTACTATTAGGCTAATAATAAGGATTTTAAAGTAGTGTGAGAAACTCTGGGTAATTTTAACAATTCTACAACAAACATGTATAACTCCCATAGGTTTTTTTTTTTTAATTCGGTTCAAAATTTGAGAAACTCTGGGTAATTTTAACAATTCTATAACAAACATGTAGAACTCCCATAGGTTTTTTGTTTGTTTGTTTGTTTGTTTTTTAATTCAGTTCAAAATTTGCATGTGTCTACTGTCTTTCACACAAACCCGTCTTCTCCAGCTGGGTGGCTCCTTCTGCTCACTTTCACGCACAGCACGTTTTAGTCCAACATGCCCGGCTCGTCTGTACCAAGCTTTCTGCTCCCTTATCAGTAGCCTTTGCCAGGGAGGAGAAATATCTGACACACAGCCATCCTTTACTGAAGGTTAGACGTTCCCACTCCAGGTCAATCGAAGCCCCTGAACCTAGTTCTGGGAAAAACAAGCTCTTAAGATGCTCAAGTAGGATACCATTCTGAGTAATGCTCTTGATGCCATCTCAGGTCTCCCCTTCCCTGGATACCAACATACCATTGTCCCTGACTTGTCGGGAGCTCCAGGCCTCACACCAATACTGTCTATCTCTAAGCAAATGATCCTTAAAACAATGTGCTCTGTGCCAATTAGAAAATGTGTTTAGCTGCAAATAACAAAAAACCTATCTAATGGATATGTGGTGCCAGTATATCAAAGGGTCCAAAATGGAATAGTATGCCCATATTTTTAAGTTAGTTTCCTTGTCTCAACCACATGAGATGAAGTCTAGCTCTTTCTGACCATGAGACTACAGGGACAGTAGGTCAAAATGACAAAAAGTACTCAGAAAGCAATAAAAAAAGCCTTTGGAGTCCCAGACTTAGAAACCCAAATTCCAAAAGAGAAAGAAATCAGCCCAGCTTCAGACAATTGTTACCTTGGGACATACGTGAGCTCTACATGCAGACCCGCAAAATCATATTATTGATATATTTGGTGTTAAGAGTTCTTGACATCCCAGTTAGGGGAGAGATAGCATAGGACCTGGGCATAGAATAGGCATTTAATAAATGCTGGCTGGTTGAGTGGATGATGAATGGATAGATGGATGGGTAGATGGGTGGATGAATGGGTGGATGGACAGTTGGGCAGATTATGGGTGGATGAAGGTATATTATTCACTATCTCCATACTCAGTCACTGCCCTCAATTTCAGAAAACAAAACAGCTGTCGGAGTGTTGCCTTATGTTTTACGTTTTAATTTTAAATAGGGCTTAGAGGCCGTCAGAAGCCACAGATCAGTGTTATTTTATTTCACTGTATTTTTCCTGAATAGGCAAGTTTCCTATTGGGCACAGAGGTAATCAGTTTTTAATCCAGCTGCCTCACAACATAGAAATGTATAGTTCTTGTACCAGAAGCTCTTGACCCAAATGAGAGCAAACTCTTTCTGCTCCAGATATTCCTTCCTTGTCCTGAGAGCCCAAGGAAACACTGAATAGAATGTTCTATCCCAAAAGATACTACACTTCTATGATCAAGGCAAAAATGTCTGTTTCCTGAGATACCTTGAGCTCTCTTCCTAAGTCAGGGAGGCAGGATGCAGGAAGAGAGAAGACTTTCTTGAGCCCAGGTTGGGTGATGCCATCTGTCCCCAGTCCAAAGGAGATAGAAACACACACAGCAGTTATGTTCCAGCCAGAGGTCAAGTCCTGGAATGACTAATACAAGGAAAGCCAGAGCCAGGCATCTTTGAATTGCTGAGCCTGCCTCTTCAACCTATGGACCTAATTCACCTCCAGCACCCCACCTTTTCAAGGGCCGTGACTGCCGCAAGCTCACTTATGAAAGTGCTTTGAAACTTTCAGAGCCTGTACATTCCCTCAATTAATTCACTCCACAAATAAGCAAAGATGGCCTGATCTACTCTGTGCACCGGCCCGTATGTGTGCTGGGCATGCAGCTCACAGTGGTGAGCTGCTTGCAGGAAAAGCTGGGGCAGGAGACAAACTGGCAGGTGCAGAACCAGAGGCAGGAGCCTGGTAGTAAAGGGACCCCACAGCAGCCACCCTGCTATACCTGGGGAGAAGGCAGGGGTGGGAGGTAGGTCTGGAAGAAGTACAAATGCCAGGTCCTGATGCCTGAGGAGAGCCAGCAGTAACCCCCATCCTGAAGGAAGTGGGCCACAGACTGGGACCCAGACACAGGTCAGGTCAAAGGAGTAAGGGGACACGATGCCATCCTTCCAAGCTCTGAAGACTCCTTGGGGATTAGCCTGGCTTAGGACAGAGTCTCCTAAGTTCTAAGACCTGGAGAGATGCAGGGACTGGAATCCAGACCTCTTCAGCCTCAGTGACACCTCTTAGAGCAGTGGTTTCATAGGATTAGTAGCTCCCATAAACAGGGCTCTTAAAAAAGGAAAAAAAAAAAAAAAGGAAAGGAAATAAAAAAACTTGGCTCAAAGTAACTTTTGAAAGTCATTTTTTGAAGTATTTCTTGGTCCTCTGCATTGGTACATAATCAGGATTCTGATCAGACCCCCTGTCAGCACTGATTTTCTGGTCTTTGACATTCAACTTCTAAATCTGGTTTCACAGCATCAGTGTCCCCTGCCTAGGTGATTTCTGAAGCTGGGGCTACACTTGCATCCTTTCCTAGGGTGGGACCCAGAGGACTCGCTCAGTCATCAGCCTTGCCCCACCCCCACGTGACGTGCTAGAAAGAGCCATTCCGGAGACTCAAGCTCAGACAAAGTACAGCCGGGCCAAGGAGGCCAAAATGAAGAGGCACTGCACTCTCCAGGCTGGGATGGAAGGAAAGGGGCCCACGTAAAGGCCTTCTTGGGGCGCCTAGGCAGAGACAGAACAGGAGGGCTGCAGTGGTTCTCACACAGACCCTTCTACCTGGGAAATTTAATCAGGTCGGAAGGACTTGCCCCCAGCTCGGCCCACTACTGCAACGCTGGGAAATCTGAAAGTGGGGATTCTCACGTTCTGCAGACCCCCCCACAGTCTCCTCTGCCCCTGTATCACCATACCTGCACCTCGCAGAACGTCTCCTAAATTGTTTTCGCACTGTTTATCCTGTTCGCTCATTCTAGGGTCTTGAAATAATGAGAATCACAAGCAGAACTCCTACTGTTTAAGCAAGTCTGCCTTCTTCTGCCACAAAGCTCTTCTTTTCCAGCAGAAGGGGCCTTGGGGACTCCTCTCCTGGCATCGGGGGATGGACATGAGGTTTCGCCCCCATGACACCGTCATGATTAGCAGACGTCTCTCAGATCTCTCCTCTCCCAAGATCTCCTGAGACTGAAGAGCCCCGGCCTGCTGTCTTGTTTTTGTTTTGACTGCACTCCCAACCGATCTGAATATCTATTGCTATATTTTCAACCAGTTGCTTATTCTGAGCTCTGTCTGGCATCATTACATATTCCTCAAGTTGAATAATCAAAGTGACATTCCTGCCTCCTTCTTGTCTAATCACTAGTTTTAGTTTTTAAACAATCATCAAGATAACGATGGTGATAATAATAAAACAGCCATATATTTTTGAACTCTAACTTTATTCCTATAGTGAAAATTGAGCTCGTTTAATTATGACACCTGTCAGAGTGGTGCTGTACCTTCCTTTGTCCCCCGCTCTGCCAAGGGCCCAGGCCCCCACTACCACCCTTGGATCTAGGAAGGAGGCCTACAACATTTTACTGAGCAGCTGGCTTTGTGGGGTGGCAGCCGCTTGCTTTCTTTCAATTATAATTTCAATTTATTTTTTATTGTAATGCTGTCTTTTCACAGCAATAGATAGCAGGGCAATGGAAGAACAGTCGACTTCAGGACAGATTACAAATGAATTTTTATCTTTAAGGAGCTAGATTGGAAACTTGTGGCTATCAGAAAAGCATAATATGGTGGTGAGCAGTGAGCGAGCCCATGCCGGTGTTTTGATAAACTTCAAGAGCCAAGCACACTTAACAAAGAAAGAGGAGAAAATGAGAGAGGATGTTAATTCTCTTACTTTAGAAAAATCCCATCAGAGAAGCTGAGTTATCAGAGAAGGCATACATTCTGTGAGCACTGAAAGCATGGAAAAAATTAGTTAAAATGTGTGGATATATTATATGCGTGTTTTTCTTTTTCCAGAGGAAGCCTGCCCTTTCAATGGACATTCGATTTGGGTTAAGAACACAGCAGAATGTGAGGGTAATAGTGCAAGTTTTAGGAAAGGCTTCAAACTCCTGCTCTGTTGTTTACTAGCTGTGTGGCCTTAGGCAAGGCATTGAAATGCTCCAAATCTCACATTTTCTCATCAGCAACAGAGACTGCATTATTCCGTTGTTAGAAGAAATCAACACGTAATCAAGTGCTTAGCACAGTTCACATTTTAAATACCTGAAACAGATGGTCTCTTGTCACAATAAATCTCCTTCTGGGGGGTCATTTTCATCATTAGAGACTATGGTACATCTATATAATGGACAACCCATTTAAAAGAATGAAGCAAAGTCATTTAACTTTTGACAAATAATTATTCAGAATCCAGACAAAAAAGCCCTCATGTAACTTCTATTCTAATTGGGTGAGATGATAAACTAAATAGGCAAACAGATTATCTAATAGATTATCTAATATGTTAGAAGGTGGTAAATGATATGGAGAAAAATGAAGATGGAAAGGGGATAGGATGTGCTGGGGGCAGAGGGGATTCCTGAGAAGGTCGCGTTTGTGCAAAGATTTTAAGAGGTGGATGATGGAGTGAGCCGCGTAGATGTCTGTGAAGGGGTACCAGGCTTAGGGGACCATCTGTGCAAAGCCCTGAGGCAGGAGTGTGATTGACACATTTGAAGGACACATTTGAGGAACCCCACCGAGGCCTGTGTGCCCAGAGCTGAGTTAGCAAGTGGTATAGTAACAAAAGGCGAGGACCAATCATGCTGAGCCTTGCCGGTCGTTAAAAGGATTTTAGCTTTTCCTCTTAACGAGATGGCAAGTCACTGGAGTGTCTTGAACAGGGGATTACACAACTGACTTACATGTTGCAGAATTAGTTTAACAACTATATTTAAACAAGAATGTAGGGATCAGGAGATCAATTACAAAGCTATTAAAATAAAAGATGACACTGTCCTGGACCACAAGGGTAGTAACAGTGGAGATGATGAGAAGTGAATACATATGAAAATCAATTTGGAAGGAGAGGCAACATGATTATATATGGCATGTAAGAGGGTTTTGTTGTTGTTGTTGTTGTTGTTGTTGTTGTTTGTTTGTTTTTACTTCAGCAAATCGAAATATAGAGCTACCATTAAATAAGATGGTAAATACTGTAGATCGGAAGGAGCAGATTTGGGAGAAAGACCAGGAATTGGACTTTGGACATGTTAAGCTTGATATGCCTATGGGCATCCAAATAGAAATACTGAATAGTTATTACATACTTAAGTCTAGACTTTAAGGGAGCAGTGTGGGCAAGTTGGCTAGGAGAAAGGGAGGGAGACAGACAGACAGACAGACAGACACAAGTACATCTGTGTGTACTTACATGAAAACATATGTAGAATATGATTCTGATTTTGGATGAGTAAAGCTTAAAAAGTACATGACTATATGTGTATCAAAAATAACTGGAAGCAAATGCAACGAAAAGCTAATGAAAGTGGGGATATGAGACATTTTTGCCATAATATTTGGATTTTAGATAAGAATATATCTTAATTTATAAATAAAAAATAACGGCAGGGGAAGAGTCCTGTTTGGGTGAACTATCAGAGCCATTAATTTCTCGAACAAACCTCTACCCCTTCCCTGGACTCCACTTATGACTGTGGCCACCCTCCGCCTCAGTTTACCCTTCTCTTCCTTTTCACCTTTGGCTTTCCTCCACCAGCTGGTAGCAAGTAGGCTTCAGAAAGATGAGGAGAACCTGTGGCCTACTTTCACAGATCTGAACTCACAGAAGCAGAACCAGAGTTCAAAGCCAAAGTCAGTAGTTACCTCATGAGACCTGACGAATACGTTTTCCTTCCTTGATGCAGTTACCGATTTAATTCTGAAGCTTTTTTTTTTTTTTAAGTCATGACATTTAGAATAACAAGATCCTAAAAATTAAATGTTCCTTTATATGTTTAATTTCTGACTATAATGTAGTACTGAAGAATAAGTGAATGAAGCTGAATGGGTATGGAAAGGTTAATATGAACTGCTTTTAAATTGCAAGTTTGCAAGCCTGAGGCCTTCACCCTGTTACACAATAGGCATTAAAGAAAAACTATTCTTTCCCGGATGCAAAGATTAATCACCATTTTGCTTGGAGCCTCTGCAGTAGAATTCTTTTAGGATTTTTCCATTGAGACATTACAGCTAGGAAGAACTCTTTATCCTTTCTCTTTGGCACCACCTCCTGTTCCTATTTAAACACATTTCCCCAACTCCACTTGCGATAAGTAATGGAATTAGACAACCGTCTGTCAACCCAAGACTTTTTTTCAGAATCTAGCCCTCAGGTTGAAATCACCATTTGAGAAAAGAAAGTCAGTGTAGGCTGTTTTTCTCCTGTTCCAAACAGCTCAGCTGGAAGGAAGTTGTCATTTCTTCTTTAGCATGCTCTGCTGGAAAAACCTGCAGCACTTTTCCCCACCCCCCCACGCCCCGGATCCAACATGGTTCCACTCTTCCCTACATGCCAGCACACGTCAGGCCGGTAAAGGGGTACTGTCCCACAGCCTTCTCCAGAATGAGGTTGACTGGCTGCACCCATCTCCCTTCTCCAAGAGCCAACAGAAGCAAAGGAGGAGCTGTCCTCAGAGATGGTCCTCATGTCTCCACTTCCTCCTCGAATGTCATTCAAAACATTGCTGGGGGGCGGAGGGGACCACACTAACATTCTCTGCCTGATAACTGACACTTTAAGATCCAGACGAGGGATGTCAGACCCTGGAGAAATTAAATGTAACCACCACCAAATTCAGCTACAGACCCTCTATTATCCTCAGGCTGGATACTCTGCTGACCATGACCTAAGGGTGTCCCACAGGGTGCGAACAAAGACTCTACTTCCAAGCTCTCCCCCAGCTCCACCCCAACCCATTGTCTGATTCCTTCTCTCGTGGGTCTCCAGTTTCCTCTTCTGTTAAATGGCCACTGAACAAACTCTTTTCCTACAGGTGCTATCTAACACGGCAGAGCATCGAAATGGAGTCACTGGGACGGAGGTTGGGACCCCACCCATGTGGCCTTCCCCTGGTTCTAATGGGGAAACCGGCAAGAACACGAGAGAACCCTCAACAACGTATGGAAGAAAACAAGTACGGTCTTTCCTGATCTGATATCTTATATCCTACGCCTGAAAATTTTTCACCTCAGCAACGAGGGAGCTCCAAATCCTTCCCCTGGATGGAACAAAACTGCCAAGCCCAGGCCAAGGGCGAGTGGTCCATGTCTGTGAAAGAGGGTGGGGAGGCAGGATGGGGACAGGCTCGGGTTTCGAAGGGGAGAAGTGTTGGCTGGTTTAAAAATGTATCTTAAAGATTCCAATTGTAAGAAACCACTATTTTTCCCTTAGATTTTTAACCACTGTGAAGAAATCAGGACATAAGTACCGCAGACATCCCTCGTATTCTTCAGTGAGGACTGAAGAAAAAGCAACGGCAATACCCTGAAGCTAAAGAGTTAACGTTAGATATAAGAAATGGCTTCCTGGCTGGGCTGGCTTCTGGGTACTGAAAAATACCGAGAGAAATTGGGGCGAGGGAGGGTGTCTTTCCTGGAAGTCTGTTAGACAAAGCACAGAAACCCAGGCTCAACACTAGATTTCAGTTTCATCTCCCTCTTTTTAATAATTCTTTCTCTCTCTCTCTCTTTTTTTTTTTTTTTTTTTAGGACAATCATTACTCTATACTCTTGAGGCTGGACCGGTATCATAGAGATAAGAGATATAAAGCAATTACGTAACTTATCCAAGGTAGGGAGGCAATTTAGAGGTGCGAGAAGAAACATTCAGAGATATTAAAGGATGCCCCCACCCTCTGCCATGTCTTCAGGGACCACATCGAAGAAGAGATGTCAGAAAAAAACAAGAAGAAGCAAAAATCAAATCAACCACTTGGCTTTGACTCTCTGAAAATGCTCTTGAAACTTAAAACTGAGACAAGAGACTTGTGATTTGCAAGAGCTGGGTATGTTATAATTCAAAAGGCCAAAGGCTAGAAGAAGCAGAGTATTCGATGATATTCGAAAGAGAATTGGTTAGACCCTGCCCTCATGCACCACAGACACTCACATCCAGTACTGATCAAAGTTGGGGCTACAAGTGACGCTTTGGGAGTAGAGGCAAGTGAGTACTTAGGAAAGGTTCTGCTCACTACAGTTCTGCCACCAACTCTGGGTCCTGGGCAGGGAAGAGGCACATGTGGAACCCCAGACAGGTGGAGAGCCCCAGCAGCGAAAAGGACCTGCGTTTCACTATCAATATGAAATCCAGTTTGAGGCAAACCTCATAAAAATATCCTCTGCATAGACTAGAAATGGCTGCCAGACAGATCCAAGGAAAGAGGGTTTGAGATAGCAACCTCATCAGCCTTTCTTGACACAAGAGTTCATAGAAGGGCATCCTCAAGTTTTCTGTGGCCCTGGAGGGGGCCAGGGAGGGGCTGTGTCAGGATCTGCATATCCAGAAGAGTAAGGCATAGAAGAAAGAAGACGCAGTATGACTTTAATGGACATAGTGAGCAGAGGCCACAGATGGCATCTCAAACATCTCCCACTGGATGCGGTGAGGATGAACACCACGGGCCAACTGACTGAAGATGGCAAGAACTCCGTTAAGGCGGATGCAAAGACAAACAACACCAGAAGCCACTTCCCACCAAGAGTGCACTTCATTAACAACCTCCTCATTTCCTAGAATTCAGATACAACCCTGAATTGACAGACGTGACCTGGAAGTGATTACATTAATGATGTTAATATCGGGTGGAACCAAGGTTCAAAGCAGAGCTAAGACTGAAAATAAAATATCAACTACGGCAACACAGCGCCACATTTTGATACATCTGCATTTGTGAGACAGTCCAGAGCCAAGGTGTGTCTCAAGGAGCAGCTGACAAGTATTGGTAGATAAACCACAGGATCCTTCCTCCTCCTCCCTCCACCCCCACAGCCAAGTTGCCAAAAGCAAGCTGCCTTTCATTTCACCTTCTGATCTCCCCCACATACCCATCCTTCCCCCTTCATACCAAGTGCTACCACCTCAGCTCAGTACTCATTGCCTGTCACAAATTGAGAGCTGCATGGAAAGAATTGTCAAATCAAAGGAAAAGGTCAGCCTTCTCTTAATAAATTTTGTCCAGGTAAAATGTTATTAATCGTTTCATGTAATGACCCTAGGGATTTATCAGTGTCCTCACCGCCCATAATATGTCCTTATCCTCCAGGGAAACACCCATCAAATCCATATTAAACAGTTTAACATTCTACCCTGATAGGGGATTATACCTTCCTCCCTTAGGATACTGTTGGATATGTAATAAATTAACTATGGCCATTCGGTCTTATCATCAACAGGTAGTTTCTGCTTCTCCTCGTGCTTATATAAAAACTGCTGTAAGTCACGGCCTAGAAATTGGTGTCCGTAACCAAAAGGACAGTCTCAGAGCCTCATGGAAAGAACTGCGCCAAGTTTGATTGATAATTCAAGTAACAGACTCACTGTCACAGGCTTCTAAGTGATATTCCTTAGTCAAATGCCAGATTTCGGAGACTGTGTGTGGAGTTCCAGGACTCTTTCCAGAGGCAGATGACTTCATAAAAGCAAACTTGACCCAAGAACCAGTGGAACAAAAAATAATTATCTACAACTCAAAGAACTGATAAGGGAAATATAATTTTGATTGTTCTGGAACAGTGTTGTTCTAATATTTTATTGTTCTCATTTCTGATAGGTATATGATGAATTCCTCTCCCTTCCTTCTTGATCTAGCTCTCACCATTAACTTAGTAGTCTCTGCTTTTACAAACATTTTAAAATGAAACGCTTTTAAATGGTATTCTTGTTCAGAGATCTCTGAACTCACGAACAGCACTGTTTCCTGAGTCTCTTTACTTTTAACGGCAATGTAGCTACTCGCATAGATTCAATAAGAATTTGTTCTATTTATTTCCCTCCTCTTTATTAATTCCCCCCCACCCCATCTCCACCCCTGACCTACGGATGTTGCTGTCTCCCCTTAAGAATTGGATCTCTGAAGGTGGGGCGTCTCCTCCCATGCACTCGAGGCGCACCAGGGGCCTGGGGCCCCCGGGGTGTGGTCCGTGGCTCCACCGGGGCGCAAACCCAGGATCTTCTGCATGTAAAGCTGACGTACTAACTACTACGCTATGGAGCCACCCAGAATTTGTTCTATTTTTTTTACCAGTACATAATTGAACAAATAGATGGCATAGTCAAGGCCATACCTGGGGTGTCAGATTTGAGAGTGAATCCGTTTAATCAGGTGTGACAATCTCGCCATTAAGAAATAGGGGCTGCACTTCATTTGGAGAACCACAAGGCCCTAAGCATGGCTGGATGCCCTTGAGAAGAGATGCACTCACTCTCATTTATAGATACCACAGGCAAAATGGTGGAGAAGAGAAAATTGGTTTGGTTTCCAGGCCTCAGAATAGAAGGGTCAATATAAGCAATAAACAATATACCTTGAATAACAGAGGCTACTGAAGCTTCCTAAGAAGTTTCTTAAGAAATCTCCACACAGAAGTTAGTTGTCTGGATTCCATAGTTGCCCTAACTTAAAACCACATGGCTTTAAGTTTTCTGCCCATACCACAAGGGGGCTTATGCACATTAACATTTCTTACTGCAGTTACAGAAATGAATCAACGAGATCAGCTTTTTGGTACTCAGGGGTAATCTATGGAGATTATTTGCTCTATGGTTTATGGTGTCCTGCCACATTGAGCTAAACCTCCCCAAGAGCCCTTTACCACGACATTTCTGTAGTCACCACCATGAACAAATACAGACGTGACTGGCATCTATGTGCCTTGGAAAAGATAGTGCGACTTATAAAGAGGCAAATGGATACCCTCACACCCTGGTTGTCCTCCTCTGTTACAAATAGAAGACACATGCCTGCATGTGTGTGCCCGCACGCGCACGCGCACACACACACACGTACACACACACAGACGTGCAAGGTTTTCCACGGACTAGCCAGGGATAACTGAGAAAGCCCAGCTCCACAGAAGGCAAATGCAAACTTCTATCTTCGGTCTCATTAAGGAAGCTTCAAAAAAGTACCTGAGACCAATGGATGACATTACTTTCTCCACCACGAAAACACCCAAATAAGCCCAACCTTCCTGCCCCTCTCCCCCATGGAAGAGAAGCAGCTGCCCCTGGGGAG
>NW_011888855.1:7956897-7961576 GCF_000151845.1 Pteropus vampyrus
GAACTCACGAACAGCACTGTTTCCTGAGTCTCTTTACTTTTAACGGCAATGTAGCTACTCGCATAGATTCAATAAGAATTTGTTCTATTTATTTCCCTCCTCTTTATTAATTCCCCCCCACCCCATCTCCACCCCTGACCTACGGATGTTGCTGTCTCCCCTTAAGAATTGGATCTCTGAAGGTGGGGCGTCTCCTCCCATGCACTCGAGGCGCACCAGGGGCCTGGGGCCCCCGGGGTGTGGTCCGTGGCTCCACCGGGGCGCAAACCCAGGACCTTCTGCTTGTAAAGCTGACGTACTAACTACTACGCTATGGAGCCACCCAGAATTTGTTCTATTTTTTTTACCAGTACATAATTGAACAAATAGATGGCATAGTCAAGGCCATACCTGGGGTGTCAGATTTGAGAGTGAATCCGTTTAATCAGGTGTGACAATCTCGCCATTAAGAAATAGGGGCTGCACTTCATTTGGAGAACCACAAGGCCCTAAGCATGGCTGGATGCCCTTGAGAAGAGATGCACTCACTCTCATTTATAGATACCACAGGCAAAATGGTGGAGAAGAGAAAATTGGTTTGGTTTCCAGGCCTCAGAATAGAAGGGTCAATATAAGCAATAAACAATATACCTTGAATAACAGAGGCTACTGAAGCTTCCTAAGAAGTTTCTTAAGAAATCTCCACACAGAAGTTAGTTGTCTGGATTCCATAGTTGCCCTAACTTAAAACCACATGGCTTTAAGTTTTCTGCCCATACCACAAGGGGGCTTATGCACATTAACATTTCTTACTGCAGTTACAGAAATGAATCAACGAGATCAGCTTTTTGGTACTCAGGGGTAATCTATGGAGATTATTTGCTCTATGGTTTATGGTGTCCTGCCACATTGAGCTAAACCTCCCCAAGAGCCCTTTACCACGACATTTCTGTAGTCACCACCATGAACAAATACAGACGTGACTGGCATCTATGTGCCTTGGAAAAGATAGTGCGACTTATAAAGAGGCAAATGAATACACTCACACCCTGGTTGTCCTCCTCTGTTACAAATAGAAGACACATGCCTGCATGTGTGTGCCCGCACGCGCACGCGCACACACACACACGTACACACACACAGACGTGCAAGGTTTTCCACGGACTAGCCAGGGATAACTGAGAAAGCCCAGCTCCACAGAAGGCAAATGCAAACTTCTATCTTCGGTCTCATTAAGGAAGCTTCAAAAAAGTACCTGAGACCAGTGGATGACATTACTTTCTCCACCACGAAAACACCCAAATAAGCCCAACCTTCCTGCCCCTCTCCCCCATGGAAGAGAAGCAGCTGCCCCTGGGGAGAGATTCTCCTTTCATCTGTCTCCTGGCCCCGTGCTGTATTCCAAGTAGAACACATTAATACAGAAATACTTTGGGCGCGGTACCCTCCTTCGTTATGACATCTCTGCAGTCTGTTTTGAAATTTGGCCTTGAGAACTTCAAAGGATTTAGAGATTAGAGTTCAAGGGCAGATCAAAATAGACCCCAGGGCAGGCCCTGGTGTGAGATGCTGAAAACCCTACCCTTCCTACACCATAGCCAATTTGACCTCTCAACACAGTGCACATCTTGGTCTAATGGAATTAATTCCAAAGATTCTCGGCTCTTCTTTTCCTTTTTAATGGTAGCTGAAACTGGCAGCTAAAAGCTGTTCGGGTAAGAGCCCCTAAACAAGCTGTGGGACTCACCAAGGGAGCCCCTCGCCCCCGCGGGGCCGAGGGTGGCTCTGACAAATGCCACATCGATGGCATCAGGGCAGAGCTTGTCCATGCCAGCCCTCCCCAACCGCCCATCCCTTCTTCAGGGAGTTTCCTGTGGTCCCCACTCACCGTTCTTTTCTGCCTTGTGTTTCGGTGCCTCGGGCTCCGGGAGACATGGACAGGGCCCATCGCAGAGCGTGGTGAGGCTTTTGCCAGTAGAACAAGAGTGGAACTCCATCTTGCACTGTGAAAGAGAGACAGAACAGGCCTTAGGAATGCGGCCAAGCTCACGCCCCCTTGGCTTCCTTGGGAAGCAGCCAGTGCCTCTCTCACCAGTTAGGCTCACAGGAGCAAAGACGGAGAATGGAGGAGCCCATCTCAGTTAAAGCTCTGGATTACAGAACACTAAATAAGAATGGTCTTTTAAGATTTTCCAATGCATAGGATAATGTCTAAAAACACTGCAGAAGCACCAGAAGTCTTGCTTTAAAAATGGGCACATTCAGCTGCAACTGTTAATAAAAGCATTAGTCTGAAACAACATGTTGGAATCCTATAGGCTTCACAGAGACCCCCGACCCCGTAGCAGAAGGCCACTCCTCCATGTTTCCTTGCTCCCACGTAAGAAGTTCTGCCCGTGGAGCATCCTAGACCCTCTCGGCTGTTCACACGCTCTTCCTGGGGAAAAGAGTATCTATCTATCTAGTAAGTTTGGCTGGGATGTGTGAGGCCTAGTGCTTCCCCTTGGGAACAAGTGAGGACTGAGGGCTTTTGCTTCAATGTCTACAACCTGAGTGTACACAGTCTTTACCCCCAGAGGATGCCTGTGGTTGTCTAACTAGTCCTGTGACTGGTTGGAGCAGCCACCTAACTCTCAGATTCACTACTGAAGCCCAAAGCCACCTATCCTCTTGTCAACCCCTTCTCAGTAACAATGCTAGTGTCTGGGTCACTTTCTGCCAGCTCTTTACTCTTAAGTGTCAACTGATTCAGTACACAAGCAGGAAAGAGGGATGTTACTCATAGGTGCAAAAGGCCACGACAATTAGTCGTCATTTTATTATTCCTTCGCTATGGAAAAACAAACAGAGACTTGGAGAAGTGAAATAATGTGTGGAAGATCATGAAGCTCATAAGGGGTGGAGCCAGAATTTATGGCCACGTCTGACTCCAAGGCTAAGGACTTCATGGTCCCGTGTCACTGTCTGTGTCACGTGGGCGGGCTTGAGAGAACAGCCAGCCTGCACTCTACTACGTGTTACTATTGGCCTGAGTCTGGGTTGTCTGAGAGTTCGCTCCTTTTTTAATATAAAATTATCAAAATCAAGGTCTATGTGTAATGAGTCTTCTGCAAAGGCCCATGAGTCCAGGACCATGTCTGTATCCGGTGCAGTTTCAAAGGAAGAGGCGATAGGCAAATTTTACCCCCTGTGTGTGCAGCTCTTATCAGGTGCCATGGGGAATCTTTCAACAGAAAGAAAAGAGGCGATACGGCCCTTGCCCTTGGAAAACACTAATGCGTATCTTTGGAAAAGGCCACCAGCATTCGCAAAGGCAGCCACACGAGTACAGATGAAAAGGCTCATTGTGAGAGGACAAGCTATTTGGGCCCCATAGCGAGTACAAACCAAGGGAGAGAGAGCTTTTTCACCTGGTCCTAAATGCACCAAAGTCACGCTTGTGTAACTCCAACTATCACCACACAGCCACTGCCCACCCTTGCGGAGACAGAGCGACAGACAGGCCTCTAGGATGCCGGCTTCCGCTTCATGCAAAACTCCCTTCTGTACATATTTGTCAGGGGTCCGGTATATGCCCGGTGTGGTAGCAGGAGGTATGGTGGCAGGAGGTGTAAGGGAAGCTGTGGTCCAGGCCTCAAACACTGACTGACTTAACGAGGAAGCAAAAACTAATGCCGTGTGGATGTGACGGAGGTGAGACGAGATGCGTATCTATGTGGGGAGGAAGCAGGAAAGAGACCTGTGGGGACGGACAGACCTGGAGACAGCCCAAACGGACGAAAGAAAAGCCAACAGGAATGCTGGAAGGTGGCAGGTGAGTTGCCACACGAAGTGGCTTTGTTTTAAATAGCACGGCGTGTGTCCACGTGCCGGGGGCAAGCGTGAAGACACTGCGGCCAGCCTCGCCTCCTCCTTCTCCCCGGGGCCAGCTCTCTGGAACAACCATCAGTTTCAGACTAGCGGTTCCCAAACTATCCTGTCGACAGAATCCCTAAAGCTAATTTAGGGGAAACTATATATTTTTATATAAAAATTTATTTTATAAAGTCAAAACTTATTACATTTACTTACCATAAAGCCTTATCATACTGCTACTGTCATTGCCTATTTCTATCTGTGATAGACTGTAATACTTCTCCCAAACATCTGTGGCCTCCCTGAAAGAAGAATCTGCACTTTGCTCACTGCCCTGTGTCCTACAGCACAGCACGGCCCTCTGGCAACTGGACTTCCCTTCCCTGGTGGCCTCAGTCCTGCCCACCTGATTCACTCTCAGGGGCTTATGAGGAGTGACGCAAGCCAGGTTTGAGCAGACGTTTTAAGAACCACTGCCTGGTTTCATTACCTCTCTTGCTCTTCCTTCTACCATGAAAATGACATGTGTCAGATAAGGGCTGATCCTCCTGCCGGGGACCCAGAAGGCAGAGGACAGGCAACAGAGCTGACGCTAAACCACAGCTAACAGGCAACACGCACAAGGAATTAATGTTTGCTCTTGTAAGCCACTGATGTTTGGGATCACTTGTTACCACAGCATAATTTAGCAAAAACTGACTGATAGAACAACCGACTTCCTACTGGACCGTGAAGTACTTAATAGCTGGAAAAGGTCTTAGTAACTGTCTTGGTCCTGGCACAATCTCAATCTCAATCTCAACCTCAACCTCAATCTCAATCAATCTCTCTCCTCCTTCTCCCTC
>NW_011888855.1:7962951-7966023 GCF_000151845.1 Pteropus vampyrus
GAAAATTCAGACTACAGGGCTTCTTGCTGGACTGGGCTGTGCAGCAAGACCGGGACCTTCCCACCAAGCAGCCGCCTCCAGCTGCCTCTCCCGACCTGCAAGGAACAGAGGCCCAGGAAAGCCCTGGCCACCTGCTCCCAAATCGTAGGTGGAAAGAATGCACAGAGCTGCCAGGGCTTTGCAAAAGTGTGCCCTGGTCTGTGTATCTATAGTTCCTGAAGACCCAAGGCAGGTGTGCTGTCCCTTGAATATAAGGCTGTCAAGAGAACAAGAGCCAAGAGAAAAAGAGGTGGCCAGCATCACCTTTCCAATGCAGTGATTCTGCTCCTCGAGTCAATATGCACCTGACCCGAGGGACACTGGGCTCCCACCCTCAGGACATAGGTAGCCTTCCCTGGGAAAGAGGCAGGTAAAGCACAGAGCAGCAGAGAGGAAGGATTCTCCTGGGGAGATGTGCGGAGGGAGAAATGTGTCTCCTCAACACCTCAGGGCCATTGCTGGCTCCCCTACTCCACTTCAGGGCCAGATGACAAGGGTTCGGAATCCCCACACCTTCTCTCCTACAATGTGCTCAAAGCAGGAATTAAAAACTGGCAAAATTATAAATGATAATTTCTTTGCAGTTAGGACTTGCTCAGATAGCATTCAACAGCCCCCTCCACACCTGCCCTGCAGGTACTGATTCTCCAGGCAGCCAACCAGTGCCCTGCCCGGTTTTGTCGACCTGTGTCACAGCAGTGTCTCCGAGTTAAAGAGGGCGCATTGGGAGCCTACCTCTTAGAGTCCGCAGCCTGGAGGTGGAGAAGCAAAAAAGAAATTACAAAATGATATCCCTGGGAACTGATAAGGGGATGCTCATAACTTCTCACTAGAATAAAAACTTTGGGGTATGAAAAAAGAAGAGCTCATAGGTAAAAATGAATTTTGGGGGTTTAGAGTAGAGAGCCAGTCAATTACTCAAAGTTCACAAATAGCCAAAGCTAAAGGCACACCCTGGAGCTCCCCACCAGAGCGGGAAAGAGACTCAGATGTGAACGCGGTCACCACCTTGTAGCCTATACCGGAAGTGGGTCTAATTGGAGAGGAACCACCCCTGTTCTGGCTCCCTCCTCCCTCTAGAAGGAAAAGCTTTGCACCTTGTGTGACTATTGAATTACATCCCTCATGAAAGATATTTTGGATTCTTAACTCAAATAAATAGTATCTTTACAGAGATGGTCAAGTTAAAATGAGCTCATTAGGGCGGGTCCTATTCCAATATGACTGGTGTGCTTATAAGAAGGGGAGTTTGGACACAGAGACAGAAGTAGAGGGAAGATGACAGTGTGGAGAGAAACGGAGAATTTTTTGGCCATCTACAAAGGACATCTGAGGCCACCAGAAGCTAAAGAGAGGCATGAGACCAATTCTCCCTCACAGCCTCAGAACCAACCGACCCTGCCTACACTTGATTTCAGACTTCTACCTCCGGGACTGGAAGACGATAAATTCCTGTTGTTCAAAACTCCCAGTTTGTGGAACTTTGTTACAGCAGCCCTAGCAAACTAATACACCTTTCATCCAGATTTTTAAGAAGAGATAGTCTCTAAGAAATGGAAGCGCCTTATCTTAGGTTTATAAAGCACAGATCTTTGTGCCAAGGTGGCTCGGTTCTCCCGGGAAGAAAGTAAATAACATGGAGTGGCAGCCTCAGGATATAGAGCAATTGGACATAAAGAATGTGACCAAATTATATCAGCTGTGACTCCTGCCCAGCAAAGAGGAAATATGAAAATCCCAAGCCTTTATATTGATTCACGATAAAGCAGTTAAATAATTAGCCATGCTATTTAAAGAAGGAGAGTTGAGAAAGTGGAAAATTAGTTAAGGATTTTCAAACACTGCATTGAAACCCGTTTCATACGAGCACAAATATAAATATGAAGCCCCGAGGCTTCTAGATCCCTTGACCTGCTGTGACAAAAATGCCTTCCCCAGTCATCACAGAAACAGGGAAGACAGAAAGAGTCAAAGATTTCACGAATGGGGAGAAATATTCAAAATGTTGACCTACTTAAAAATATATGTGCCAGCAGATTTCCCAACCAATCTCTTCTTCCACTTTGTATAACACACTAACGCGTCAGAATGAGCGCATGTTCTGCAAATGGCCGGTAAATCTTTCTCTTCTATGATTTGTAAAGCAAAACTAATAGCCTCTGTCTGGTTCACTGCTCACGCAGGTCTCCACTGAGTCCAATTCTCCAGCTCTCCACACTCTTCGCTTTGCCTTGCATGCTTTGGGTATTATTTTTAACATTTTATTTAAATTGCTTTCTCCGCTGTTTTTCATCAACCTATCATCTATTTTTAAACCAGACTGTTGACAGTTCACAGTTGACAATTGTGTTCACAGTTGATGAATTCTGATTTGTTTTTATTCCCCTAAAATCATGTCAAAGAAGGGGGGGATAATCTCACAGCTCTGCTGGCTTTAGTAATTGGGCGTGAAGCGTGTGCCTGCTGACTGCATGTTATCCCTGGTGAATGGAAGGACAAGCCAGCCGTCCATCTCTGCCCAGAGCTGGAGAGTCTCAGTGGTCATCTGGAAGGAGCCATGCAGAGAAAGACTTTGTTCTCAATTCAGAGCTTTACCAAACGTGCATTTATACATATTTTCCTTATTTACTAAGCATCCACTATGGGCCAGGCCGTGTTCTAGGCTATGAAAGAATAACAGGACAAAGGCCCTGTTCTCATGCAATTGGCATGGCAGGTGCTGATGTGGAGAAGCATGAAGGAGGGTAGGAGATAGAGAATGATTAGGTAGTGACCAGGAAATCTGGTAAGATGATGTCTGGGCGAAATACGAGAGGAAAGAATAAAGAGAGCCATACAGCTACTTGGGGGAGGGGGTTCCAGGCAAAGGGATGTGCAGATGCTGACTGTACTTGAGAGACAGCAAGGAAGTCAGTGTGGCTGGAGGGGCATGAGCAAGGAGTGAGTGGAATGGGTCATCTCAACTGAAGGGTCAGCCTTCTCGAGAAGTGTGTCACTCGGTCTCTCTCTCTGTCTCTCTCTCTCTCTCTGTCT
>NW_011888855.1:7966073-7976071 GCF_000151845.1 Pteropus vampyrus
GTCTCTCTCTCTGTCTCTCTCTCTCTCTGTCTGTCTGTCTGTCTGTCTCTCTCTCTCTCTCTCTCTCTCTCTCTCTCTCTCTCTCTCTCTCTCTCACACACACACACACACACACACACACACACACACACACACACACAAGCACGCACACATTTCTGAGGTAAGAGTTCCAAAGAAGGCAGAACCTTAAACTTTAAAACCAAATTGCTAAAAATGTAAAACAGGAAAAGCTCTTCTTTATAGAAGAATGTCAGCTAAACAAATTTAGAAGGAATGCTAGAATTAGAAAATCATCATTTTGCAACTCCCCATGTAATAACTGAGTCAGGAAAGGATCATTTGATGTTTACTAAAAATACTGAGTGAAAGTTATTGGGGAACAGATCATTAGCACAGTCTGAAAGTGTCACCCCACAGAATACCTAGTTATTAAGATAGGAAAATGTACATTTTCAAAAATACACCTATGGCAGTTACCCCTTAACAAAGGGCCCAAGGGTCCAATTTAGTGCTAGCTTGTACCTTGTGATGGGCTACAAAAGTGTGCAATAGCACCTAGGTGACATTGGGTGCCAAAAATGCCTAATCTGAATCTATTCATTAGGAAACAAATTCAAAATTGAGGACATTTTATAAGATAACTACCCAAACTCCCCCCAAATACACAAAACTCTGGGGTGAGTGGGTCATTATTCTAGATGAGAAGACATGAAATAGGTGAAACAAATGTAATGGGTGAGACTTGACTGGATCTTGAAAAAAAAAACATACAAAGCTAAAAAATACATTCTGGGGAAAATTGTGATTTTAATGTGGGCTGTATGTTAGGTGATACTGAATCATTGTTCTCGTGGGTATAATAATATCTACTAAGGTGGCTGTGTGAGAATGCCCATTTCCTTGGGGGTGAGGTGCCACAGTGTCTGCAAATTATTTCTAAATGATTCAGGCAAAAAACAAAAACAAAACAAAACAAAACAAAACAAACAAACAAAAAAACCTATGTATGTGGACACAGAGAGAGAAAGAGAGAGAGAGTGCAAACACTATACAGTGGCAACAACTGCTAAATCTCTGTGATGGGTATACAAGGATTCATCGCATTATTCTTTAAACGCTTCCTATACTTAATAATTATTAAACCAATAGCTGAGAACAATAAATGTAACTTGCTTTGCCCAGGGGTGCTAGGAAAATTCTTCCCAGAGCCACTCCTATTTGCTCCCCTGAACTTCTCTGTCTACGGCGCTCTGGCCACCCCATCTACGGCAATGACTTTGGTCCCTGCCTCTCCCGGCTGGAGGGTGCGCCCTTGGAGGGCAGTGAGGATGTTGTTCGCCATCGTCTGCAGGACCTGGCCTAGAGTTGCACGGAGGAACCCTTAAGCAAGGATTTGTTAGACAGATGATTGGTGTTTTCCTGAAGCACAAAGTCTCTTAATTGACGTAAGCAAGCAACGTGCGATGAGAAAGCTAAACAGAGGCCCACTGAATTGCAGCATTTCAGACCTTGAAAAGACACTCTTTCAAGTTGCATCTGGAGAAACTGAGGCTGGAGGAAACTAGGCATTTTGTCTCAGGTCATTCTCTTAATTTCTAAAGACCTTGTTTATCTTGTCAAGGATGTAGCAAATCCTTTTTCTGCAAACAAAGAGTCGAATTTCAGTGCAGTCTTTAGAGGCGAGGTTGCATAAACTTTAACCTGCTTAACAAAACCAGTGGAGAGCCTTGCGCATGAAATATCGAAGGAGAGTAGCCAGTCTATGTGAGGGAGCCTAAGGCAGAGACACTATTTCCCCTAAAGCAGGAGTTCACATGACAAGTTACTGAGCCAACTCTGAGCCAACTCCTCCTTCCTTTGATTTGCGGAGCCCTCCATGAGATGCATCCAACAGTGATGGGGCCTCAGTGAAGGGAGCTGCCCCACAGGTGTCTGCTCCCCCGCGAAAGCCCTCCCCGACTCCCCATATCCAGCCCTGTCCATGCCGTATGCTCCCCATCATCACGCACCTGGGCTTCCTCGCCCTATTCACACTGCTTCTCACTTCTGGGACCTTGCCCTGCTATCCGCTCTGCCTGGGAGCCTCTTAAGGCTGGATAGCATTTTGAAACTTCCTATTTCTATGGGAGTTGTCCTCTATCTGAGATTTGGAAGACAGCACGGATAAGGAAGACTTGGAGTTCCCAGGCCCTGTCAGCCTCCTGGGGACATTGCAGACACCCAAACCCAAGGAGGGAGGACTGCCAGGTATGCATCAGGAGAGGGAGGACTGTGTACAGCCTCACCAGGCATGGCCTGGATGCATCAGAGAGTCCCAGACCCAAAGAGGCCCTGGAGACAGGGACACTTAAATGTCCCTCCCTGCCCCCACCCCATCTTCTTCAGGTCTTTGGCTCGAATGTCCACCTGCTCATCGAAAGCGTCTCTCTTTTTACCCCTTTTAAAAATGATCCTCTTACACTGTTTTATTTTGCTTTTTTATGTCTTCCTTGAAGAACCTGAGTTCCGTGACAACAGAGATCTTTGTTTTGTTCATTGCCATATCCAAAGTACCTAGAACGGCACCTGGCACATAGTAGGCACTCAATAAAAATGCACTGAGTAAAGGAATGAGTGAATAAAAGCAACGGCATTTGTGCAGAGGTGACCGGCAGGCCAGTGCCTCTACCCCATCTGTGTCTGACTACTAATAAGAGCTCAGACCCTTGTCAGGACCCCAGCAAGGAGGCAAAACTCACAAGAGTATGGATGTCAGGCTTCCTTCCAGCCCTGCAGGAAAGGGAATCCAAGTAGAAACAGAACCAATTTATGTGGCAGTGAAGCAGTATGCCACTTAAAGGACACCTGGATGTGAGGACAGCAGTCAGATCTTCCTGCTTCCTTGTCTGGCTCTAGTTCCCCCTCCAGGAAGACCTCAGGGGTTTCCTGCCTTTGTAGTGCTGGTAGGTTCATTTTACAGATTAAGAAGCAAACCCTCAAGAAGGCAAATGACTGCCTCAAGGACACAAGGACAGGAAATGATAGATTTCATTTTGAATGTAGGTCATTCAGTTTCTTCCTGGTCCACTGCCACGTGGTGACTCACAGACTCCTAAGCAAAGCCTTTCTGGGCATCCCTGGATGGATGGCTGAATGAAGAGGCAGAGGACAGGGAGGAAAGAAAATGATGACAGAGCTGAGAGATGGAGAAGAGAAGGGAGGCCCCTGCTGGAGGCTGCCTCGATGCTGAGCTACAGCAGAAAAATGAAGCCGGCTGGCCACTTCTCCCTAAATTATGAAACCCTTGCTTGTCAACTGCACTCATGATAATGTTATTCAAAGGTACTTCAAATTGTTACAGATAGCTCAGACCACTTACAGAAGTCAAGCTGATTAGCCAACAGACCTGGTTAAGATGATGTGGGCCCCTTCCCTCTGTGTTCCGGAAGCTGACGGCACCCAGCTTTACCTCCTCCACTCCTGGCTAACAGAGTAACTGTCAAGTACATAATGGGGTCTCCTGAGCGAAGCATTCTCAGGCGCTGGCAGTCCAGAATGGCCCAGCCAAAGCCTCAAAGAAGAGCATCGGGTGTCTGAACTTGACTCCTACCTGTGGTAAGCTCCTTAGGAGCAAGAATTGGACGCTGTCCATGCTCACATCCCCCAGGGCCAGACATGAGCCTGCATCACAAAAATGAGTAGAAAAGGACTTGCTGAAATGGATTCATCATCTTCCCAGCAATTTCAAGAGGTTAGAGACTACCAGTTCCATTCTACAGGTGGGGGTGGGCAGGGAAACGGTAAGGAAGAAGGAAGGAAGGAAAGAATGACAGAAGAAAGAGGAAGAAAGCAGTAGAGGAGGTAGGACAGAAAGCGGGGAGGGAAGAAAGTGAGAAGAAATACAAGGAAGAGAATGGCAGAGGTGCTTCAAGTGGAAGAAAAAGCAGAAACCCTCCAGGAGAGCCTTGGGGAGGCACGAGAAGCAGGTGCCTTTGCTATCTCTCGCCCAGTCTGGGTGTGTGGGCTCAGGCAGCTAAAGAAGAAAGGAAGAGAATGTTCTGAGGTGCTGGCACCTGCTTAAAATAAAAATGTCTCTGCCACTATAAATGCCCTTGGGACACCTGTTTCTCCAGCTGTCCCGGCTTCTTTGGGGGCCCTCCCACCGCACTAGAAGGCACCTCTCCATATTGCCCACATCCCCTCCACACAGAGCTGGGGCAGTTTCCCCCAAGGACAGGATGCACAGGAGGTGGCTGGCAATCTGAGGAGGCACCTAATTTGTATCATGACCCTCACTTTGCCAGCTGCGATGGTGGAAGGAGAGAGACTATCTGCCCAGGCTCTGTCTGCCTCTCTCCCTGTAAAACCATAAGGCTACCTGACACTCAGCTCCACTGCTTACTAGAGGTGAAACTCTGAGCAATATGCATACCCTGCCCAAGCCTTCCTTCCCTTATCACTAAATAAAGATAACCCTTCCTGCAGCTGTCAGGAGGACAGAATGGACAGGAAGAGACCCCTAGTGCCTGGTGGTATCCTGGCACCTGGCAGACAATGCACCTGAGTCCCTCCCTCTAGTCCTCCCAGCCCCGCCTTCGTTCTTACCTTGCTCCAACGGCCTCTCCACACTCGACTGATCTTTGTAAAATGCAAATTTGTATGTGATACTCCGCCCCAATTTACACCCATTCTTTGTTCCCTGTCATCTTCAGATAAAAAATAAAGGTTCTGAAGCCAGCCAAAAAGGCCTCTGGTGACCTATGGCCCACATAACCCTCCACCCTCATCCCTTGGCTTCTCTCTCAAACGCGTGACCCCTCTGCTCCAGAGTACAGACCCCCAAGCAATGACACATGCTCCACCTTGGGCCCCTCCTTCTGGACACCTTGCTCTGTCTGTGGTAGGTGTAGAAAGCTCCAAGCACCTGTGCTCACCTCAACCCCAACACTTGCCCTGTATTGCAATGACTGCCTTCTTGCCTGTCTGTAGGGAGCTCCGCAAACACGATGTTTTAATTCACTTGTTTGGCCTCAGTGCTTAGCAAAGCATCTAAAAATCAGTGGGCACTAAATAAATGTTGATCGATTAACAGATGGTTGGGCAGACGAAGGGATGGACGGCAGTCCCACCCATCTCACTGCCTGTTGAGCAAGTCTGCACAGGCTCTAGGGTCTTCATCTCCACCTGATTAAGTCATCTCTCACCACACAACTCCAGACTTTGATACTCCTTGGCCCCGTGAGTGACATCCGGGGTCACAGTCTACCAGATGCAAAGCCTGGACGGTCCTCTTCCTACCCGGTGTGATTCTCCCTGATTATTGAGAGCCAGACCAAAGATGCCCCAGTGCTCTCATTTTCCTCCCTGCCCAGAGGAAAGCTCAAGTCCTCGTCTCTGAGGCCCGCCACCTCTGGACCTGACTGTGCTTCTCCACTCTTTCCACAGCTGCTCTCCGCCCTCCTCCCCAGTCCTTGCTTCGCTCTGACATTCCCCTCACCTGAAAGTCTGTCACTCTTCCTATCCCAAGACCCCTGCCGCAGGCAGGCCATGCTCCCCTGGGACACCCCCTGACCACTCCTGCTCCTGGAAACCAGCCAGGCTCCAGACATTTCCAGCCCACACCTCTCAACTGCCACAGTCCTGTGTCCACTCCTCTTTTTCCTCTTGTCCTCTCCATTTATAATGGAGCTGCAGGACTTTGGGGCTTTTGTGTAACACATCTACATATTCTTCGGAGTAAAGGTACTAAGTATACTTGTACCCTCTACGGTGCCAGAAGAAATGGCTTACAAAGTCTCAACTATATATATGGTTATAAAGTCATATGTATATATGTATATATACATATATATGTATATATATACACACATCACACACACACACACACACACACACGTAATTGTTCACTACAATTAGTTGTCATGGAAGAAAGCACATTGCTAAAAGATTTACTACATTTTCTCCTTTAATTTTCGCCCCAGCCTTTACACCATAAGAACTAAAGCAACAGCCGTCTTACACATGAAGAAACTAAGGCTCAGAAACGTTGTTTGCCCAATGAAAGCCAGGTCTAAGCTGCAGAGCCAAGATTCAAACCCAGGCTATCTGACTCTAAAGACTGTATTCTTAAGGTCCCATTACATGGCTCTATGTCAAGATGTTTACCAAGCTCACACAGTGGTCCTCCTGGTCAGCCCGTGGTGCCCACAAGAACTGTATCTTACAAAGAAAGTCAAGACGCACAAACCATGGGGTGTCCTCCATGAACTGTGCCAAGGTCACGTGCCCTTAGGATTATATCATTCTATACCTGGAAAGGCAGAGGAGGTGGCATCCTTTCCAGGTGTCCAGTAGGGCCACAATCATGATCCCACTGGAACACAGGCTCCATGAGGGCAGGGAGCTTGGTCTTTTCATTCACTGATGCATCTCAGGCGCCTAGAACAGTGCCGGGCACATAGTGGGTACCATTATTTATTCAATGAAAGAATAAATGAATGAGATAGAAAACGAGCCCCTAGAAGCACCGTCAGATCTATTGCCAAAGCAAGAATGAGTTTCTTGGAGAAACGAGGGAAGAAAACCATAGACATTCTAAGTGCCTACAGCAGAGAGAGCACTTCACAGCCACCAAATGGCGGAGATAAGATGACCACATCACTCAAGAAAAGGAAACTCAGAGCAAACAGAAGTCCACCTCGAACCCATAACCTCTGCAAAGCAGCCTAGCAAAGGTCCCTTCTGTGGCTTCAAACTAATTGTCTGACCTCCGAAGGTTTCCCAGGTACTTAACAAAGCTCAGACAACGATGAAGTCAGTGATGATCCCCTCAGCAGGAGGGCTTGCTGTCTCCTGTCCCAAAGCATGTCTCAGGGGCCTCACGGGGTCTCTTTCCTGTCATCCACATTTCTTTGTCATCACTAACAGGCTGTAGAGACAAGCTCCTGATTCTTGTTTTCTGAAGTGGTGACCTCTCAGAGCCTCTGCATAAAACCCTCCTCTCTTCCCTTAAATATGGAGATTCCACAGATGAGGAGGAGGAAGTACAGACACAGAAAGAGTAGCAGCAGATTTCTAGAGCGACAGAGCCCATGTTGCTCTCCAGCAGCCCCTGACGTTCTGAAAAATGAGAAAACAGATACCAGCTAAGCTCTCCACCAACTCTTTTCCAAAGCTAACATTTCACAAGGTCAAAAAAAAGTCATTAACATCTCGCCACGGCCTGATATGAGATAACCATCACCAGCCGTTCAGTTCCACTTTATGTCTGCTCTTCAGCCCAATTTCCTCCTCTCTCCCCTCTACTCTCTCTAGAAAATAAACCCCAAATGCCTTTCTGAATAAAGCCTGCATATGTTCGTAAGCGCCAATAAAAATGAAGGTGTCCATAAAGGTGACCAGAAATGTCAAAGCAGACTTTTGACCAAATGCAGCAAGATTAAGGTGATATTTTTAAAAGGAAACAGTAACTTAAACTTTGAATTACTGCCTGATTTTACTGCTTAAAGATGAAAGACCCTGTAGCGCTAAACGAAAAAGCGATATAACTCAAAGAGGATTTTCTTTGCTTGGCATCACCTCTGTGAAAAATACATTTAAGTAATCAAATGCCCTTGCAAGAGTTCATTCTCCGATGGAGCTGAGTTGTGAAACTGGTGAGGGCTGGACAAAGTCCGTCATTTTTCCTTCCTTTTGATTACAGTTTTCCCCGCAAACGGGTCTCATCTCATTTCTCCTAGAACCTGATGAAAGGTGAGCTGGCCAGATCAGGTGCCCAATGAGGCTGACCTTGTGACCATTCTGTCCGGTGAGGCAAGTGTGAGCTAATGTTCCCACTGCTCAACCCGTGACCAGAAATGTCTAAGTCTCGTCATTCATGAAGACCCCTTCTCCTTTTGTACTCTTTCTTGAGGACAAAACAAGAGCCCCCGTGACTCTGAGACAGCCATGGCTTGATACAAACTTACAAGGCTGTGTGAGGTCCAGGCATCTGATGCTGATATGTAGATACCTGGGTAACTTCTTGAGATGTACAGACAAAAGCAGATGTGAAGCCAGGTCAGCCCTGGGGACAAAGAGAGCACTTGCAAAAGACATGTGTAACACTTGCAAAAAGCTCAGTCTTTTGATGAGATGGCAGGACCCCAAACAAGTGAGTGGGGACGGTTATATAGATAGATTGAAGGGGTAAGCAACTGGCATGGGTCCAGAGAGGAGGGGCAAGAATAGGAACCCAGCTATAAGGAGGCAGGCATTTGGGGACAAGAAGCCACTAGAAGCCCCTGTGAAGATTGTAGGGTGAGTTGAGATGAGGATACGTGACAGTTATCTAGGTCCTAAGGAAATGGGACACAAGAGAAGCAGTTGGTAAAGCTTTTCAGGGTCAATCAGCTGTAGCTTTCCACCCTGGCTGTGTGTCCTTGGGCAGAGAATAGGGTCAGGAAGGCCCCAGAGTCTGGACTGGGCCTCATTCTACAGAGGTCTAAGCAAAATGGTGTGGCTTCAAAGATCTAAGAGCACATTACACATTCAGCCCTCAGCTCCAAGCTTCACACAAGCCTTTCCTTCCCTTGATTTCAAAGTTAGAAAGTTCAAACTAGTTTCTACCAAGTTTCTACTTGCAAATATTGATGTCAAACCAGAACCAGTGTTAATCAGGCCAAAATTCATTAACGAAGGCCAACTGCGAGCTCCAGGAAGCTAGCTGCTCTCCATCTAAGATCATTTGTGTTTCTTATAGCCGAGTGATTTTTCAAACACTATAACACCAAGCCCTGGGGGTATGGCCGTGAATGTAACGGTACGGCTCTCGTCTCACAGTGCCTGCTGCCATGTGTGTGCTCCCTACTGTGCCAGGGACTTCTGCGCCATGGAGTAATAATGAGCACTCACGTGGTGGCACCCCTCATCATGTCATTGCCACAGATAATTAGGCTCATCAATTTTTCTCCTTCCCTCTGCTGTGTTAGGGGGATGCCGCTTGTGAAGCCCACAAGGAAGCCAACACAGCAGCCACTCGAATCCTCGGAAGCTGCACTGCTGACTCTCCGGAACAGCAGAGCACTTAAGAGCAGAAGCTCGAGAATCAACTGACCTGGGTGCAAATGCCCTTCCTAGCTATGGGAAAATTAATCAGCCTTCTGTGCCTTAGTTTCTGAATCTGTAAAATGGGGGAAATAATGACACCTGTCTCAATGGGATGTTATACTCAATTTATTAACCTAATATCTATTGAGCACCTACTATGTGCCAGGCAGTGTTCTAGCTGCTAGGGATATAGTAGTGAACAAAACTAGGTAAAGCCAGCCAAGGCTGCTAGAGCTTATATCCTAGAGAAGGAAGCCAGATATAGGCATATCTCATTTTATTGCACTTTGCATTATTGTGCTTCACAGATGTTGTGCTTTTTTACAATTGAAGGCAAGATCCTCCGCCAGCAAAAATATTATGACTTGCTTTACAGTGATACTCGCTTTACTGTGACACTCGCTTTACTGCGATGCTCTGGAACCACACCTGCAGTATCTCCAAGGTGCGCCTGTACTAGAAAAAATCCATATTAAGTGAAATGATGTATAGGAAGTGCTCGGCACAATGTCAGACACAGGGCACAGGCTGTGAGAGCGGGGACACGCGGATGCATCCGGGACATGCATCTCTCCCCGCCACGCCTGCCATGGTGGGAACGGAGATGAGGGACGACACTCCTTCAGACTTCATCTTAGGGATGCTCGCCGGGCTACTATCCCTCCGGTGCGACAGAAATAAACGATGATACAATAAGCATCCTACTTGGGTCAGGAATGAGACAATGTCATGGAGAGGGAAGGACGGGAGGCAGACAAATGCAGACTCAAACCTCAGCTCTTACCTTGTTCATTCTATGACCCAGAACAAGTCACTTCACCCTCTGAGGCTCAGTTTCTGCATTTGTAAAACGGGGATAATGGCACCTGCCCCGCTGAGTTGTGAGGGTTACCCAGGATGATGGTTCTGGCTCAGCCCAGCGCCGGGCACAG
>NW_011888855.1:7977386-7985121 GCF_000151845.1 Pteropus vampyrus
CTTCTTCACTAAAGAAAAACCCTGCATCTTTCTGTTGCAAGCCCAGCATTAACCTGTTGCCTGACAGCTGATGACACCTGAGGTCTGCCAAGGACCCAGAGAACTTCTGCTCCTTCTACCTCTTCCTCACCATCATCTCTCTCCCCCAACCCACACTCTGGCCAACTACAAGGTTTCTTTGTTAGAGACAAAATAAGCTGCCCAAAAGTTACCAGATGCCAAGGGCTCATCTTTTCACCAGCCCCCACCTAGGTGCAGACACTGAGCAAGGACAGTCACGGTGGCTCTGTCATCATTAGCTTCGTTTGATGGATGAAGAAACTGAGACTCAGAGAAATCACATGGTTTGTCCAAGGTTACCAGGATAATACAAAGCTGAGAGTTGACTAATGTTTTCTGGGTTGTAACCAAATGCTCGTAACAGGCTGTCATTTCCCCAGCTGCTGGGGAAGTTCTTGTAGATATTTGTTGAAATGAATTAAATCAATACAACAAGGAGGCACCAGGTAAAAAGCTTCCTAAAGAGGAAGATGAAGGGAGCAGGGCACAGCCTGTTTTTCTTACTTCTCAACTGATTAATTAATTGCAGCAGAACCAGAGGACAGAAGGGTCACTGAGTGACTTCTCTCCTTCACTGAAGGTGAAGGCCACAAATGCAGGCTGCTTCTCAAAGGGCTGATGGCTGAAGGTCTCCAACCCCCAGAACTCTGCTCTTCCCAAGAGGCCAAAACAGGTCTGTGTGTGAATTCCTTCTGCATGAACTCAGACAAGTCACCTCATATCTGTGAGCTTCCATGTCTCCCTCTGGAAAATACTACCATTGACATCTTTGGGCTAGGTGCTAAGTGAGATGACAGAGGTAAAGCTTGTGACATCGTGCAGCTCTCAAACAGCAGCTATTTTAGCTTTATTATTATCATCATTATTGTTATTCAGGTCATAGGTTTCATCCGAAAGAGCTATCCCTTCAAGATCTCTCACCCTCAAAAGTCCTCCATCCCTGAGCCTCTGTATGGCAGGGAGGGCAGAGAGTTTCGTCCCCATGAAGCAGGAGCCCATGGCATCTCTCCCAGTGAGTGGCACAGCATGTGTGCCAGGGCAGGTGATCCAGGGAGGGCTGTGACTGTGCCATGCAGAACAGAGTGGAGTCAGAAGTTCAGCATTAGCATCAGGGGGCCCAGAAAGGTTTCCCCAAACCCTATAGGAGGGAGGAAGGAGGACGCTGAGGAGCCTCAGAAAGGAGGTCAGGAAGCAGGCAGAAAAAGGGAGAGAAAAAGGGTATGTGATACAGGGGAAATGTGTGGGTGGCTCTACTTACCTGCAGTTACCTCATAGGACTTCTACAACACGGGCTGCTGACACTCCATATTCTAAGCTTACTGGTGGCCAGAAGCATCTACCGCCCTCCCATGGAAAGCTCTTGGGTAGAAGTCTGGGTTCTAGTTTCTGCTTGGACAGTAACCTGACTCTCAGGACTCCGTTTCCACACTGCTAGGGGTCGGGAAGTGGAGCCCAGGAGAGGCTTGACTAGTGGGGTTCTAGGCTTCCCTCCAGCTCAAATACACTGTTCCTTCATTAGCCAACAGAACATCCTCCTCCAGACTGACCTGGGTTCCTCCCCAGGGAGGCGCTCCATCTCCTATTTCTACAAAGTCTCCCAGGGAATGTGACTGGAGTCTTGGAGCAGTGCCATGGACCTGAAGGCACATCCCTGCCTCCTGCATAGTCATTAGGTCAAGTTCACTTCCTAACCCCATTGATTTTATCAATGTGAGTTGGCTGTATTTTTTTTTCTCAGCGATCTCTCACAAATTCGAAAGATGAGCAGTGTGTCTTCCAAATAGGCTCGTTTCTACTTTTAGATCCAAATCATCTGATTGGCTTGCTCCAAGGCATTTATTAAAATAATAATAATAATAATAATAAGATAAAAAGAGTGACATCTGGATATAAAATCTGTCAGGCTCTAGAGAAAGTTTGCTAATCTTCCTGCCTCTGGTCTCAGCCACCATCACTCCTACCCCTCTGGATGTCACTAGCTTTTCGTGTCAGTCACCTTTGTTTGGGTGGAGACAGTATGTTGAGAGATACACAAAGAAGTGGCAAGGTCACTACCCTGAAAAAATGTTCAAGTAGATTAACAAACAGATCAACTAGCATATTACGGCAGACTGACCACAGTTATATGTCAGACCTTGACAAGTGACCTTAAGCATCATGAGGGTTAAGAGACAGAATACCCTAGTGGGGAGAAGTCGTCCAAGTGGCCTTGCAACTTGGTGCAAGGTTGTGAGGATTTGGAAAGAATGGGGCATGGGGGAGTCGGGGAGCAAAGACAGGCATTAGGAAAGAGTCTCAGAGTCCAAGCTGAAGCCCGGTCTTGCTGTGAGGAGCAAGAAGCAGCTGCTGTAGGTTCTCCAGCAGAGGATGAGGACAGTCTATGTGCCAGGAGGCCACAGAGAGCTCCATGACCACAGCCGAGAAGATGCACTGGAGAATTGCTGAGGGACAGAATGGAGGAGCTAGCACCACGGAAATGCAGGCACAGAGAGGAGGGGAGGGTGTGCTCTCAGCAGAGCCACATACCATGCCTCCTGGCCTTCCATCCCCATCCTTGTCCTGCTCTTGAGATCAAACCTTCAGAGCCACCCTGACTCAACAGCATCTTCTAATTTTCTGGTTAGTGCTGCTGGAGAAGGCAAGTAAAAATGCCTTTAGACTCCCAGGCTCAAAACCATGGGGACAGCTCATATCTCATACTGAATGCACTAACCATAGAGGCTGACACGTTAATCCCCACCCTCCTCCTTCTCCCATCCTGCCATGACGTGATAGCAGAGGACCCTGATGCCAATGACCTGAAGGCAGCAGGACACCAACAAGGTCTCTTTGCACCAGGACCTTGGGAGTTGTGCTGCTGCCTGGTGGCATCCTCTCAGTGACTTCACGTCACCAGAATGCTGGTATCTTGAGTCACCAAGAAAATCGGGCCAACCTTTGGAAGCCACGTGAAGCAGATGAGGTTTCAATAAGGATATATTCTCCATTAACCTTGGATGTCTACTCTGTTTTAAAGTCTGAGATGCATCATCTCATTCTGAGACAAAGACATCAAAATCTACACTAATTTTTAGTAACAAAATAAGTACAAAACTTGAGAGCAAGCTTTAAGAAAATCAAGTTTTCAAACACATTTTGCGAAGCCCTGAGTTAAAAGGCTTTGTAACTACAAAAGATGGCTCCATGATTTGAACTGGAACAAGGAATGGAAGGGCATCTTCCGAAATACACCTAGAAAGTGAGCCAGGAAGGTGACAGAGGCCACCAGCAGGCTGGAGAATTCTACTTCTCAAATAATCAGGCAGCAGAATCAGCACAGGATCTAACGCATAGACACTAGACATTTTTTGCTCTCTGACTTGGTTGGGACTCCATGGAGAAATGGAGTCAACTTGGAGATGGTCCAGCATTTTACACCAGAAATGGAAGCAATACTTGCTCTAACAAAATGTACAACTCCCACATGAGACAAGCTGCTAGTTTTAAGGTTCTATTTGAATGAAAAAGGGTTGAGCTTGCCTCAAGAACAAACAACTTTTTGCAAAACAGCAATTCAAAACTCGTCCTTTTGTTAACAAAATTGCTGTATAATTTCCAAGTTTCTCAAAAGAAGCGATTAGCCCAAATATATACCCCTAGTCATGACACAATGGGAGAAGGAGAAGAATCCCTGAGCTGTTCTCCACCCCAGAGCACCCTCTACAAGAGAGAATTTCACCCCCTGGGCTCTGCCCCTGGCCATATCCAGGCCTTCCTCCCTCATGCATGACAAGCATCTGGTACACAGATATAACTGCTACAGGACACTTTAACTTCCACTTCAGAATAGCTCACTGTGCAGCCAGCAGCAATAAGTGGCAGCTAAGAATACCAACTCCTCGAAGGCGGAGCCATGTCCAACCCCATCTCCACACCCTGCATGGCACAGCCAAGCCAAGCCCAGGGACCAGAACACAGCACACACTTTTGCTGGCTGAAGTTAATGAAAGAGCCGAACCAGTCGAGTTCGAACGCTATGTAGAGTTTCATCTTGAAAGCATGAAACATCTCTCAAGTGCTCCATTGTCTCCAAGCTGGAAGAGAAAAGGGGTCATGGCACAAAAAGAATAGGCAGATTTTGCAAAAGAAAAATCCCTCTGTTCCCTGGGGCTTTTAAGCAAGGGGCTGTGACAAGATGCAACCTGATTCTCCTGAGACTCTCAGGAACCTGCAGTTACAGAGCAGTTAGTTTCTCTTTCTGTCTGGCTCAGTTTCAGATTCCGGCCTCCCTTGTATGCGTAGACAGTCATGGAACTGAGCTAAGGCCCAGGGAAAAGAGGCAAACTAGAGCAATGAAAATTGGGCCACAGGCTCCCTTTCCACCCCTCTGTGTTTAGTGGCAAGAGGCAAAGAGGAGAAGAAGGCCACAAAGGCATGGAGGAGCCGGCCAAATGGAGTGCCAAGATATGAAACAAATCAGTTTGCTTTTGAGTGTGAGGACTGTGCCTTCAAACTGGGCAGCCTGTAAGTCACTTCCTCCATCTTCCCAAGGACTAACTCTTCTCTACTCCATCCTTTCCTTCCACTGACATTTACTGAGCACTTACTAGCTACAAGGCACTGTGGCTATAAAGTAACAGCTCTAGCAAAACAGTGCCATGTCAGGACAAGAAGACACTCCCAAGGGTTATATTAAACTGAAATGACAAAGCCCTGGCTGTAGCTGAAGCTGAGAAACAATTCCTTCATAAAATGCACCAATGCCAGGCAACTAAACGCCCTGAGCTATACTTGGAAAAGATCTGTGTGTCTCTCCAGTGAGAGACATGCCCACTGGTGGCCTCTACATTTAGGTCTTGGGTTCTGGGTAAGGACACGTAAAAATAACATTCTTTGGACAGCCACATTTAATTTAATTGTTGGATTCCCCTTGGCTCCAAGGCTCTCTGAGCCTCCCTCCACCTCAGAAGTCAGTGTTCTCACTGTTGGAGAATTAAAGTTTATTAAGCCCCTTCTCCAGGACTGAAAACTCTTTGCCTGTGGGAGCTCATTTGACCTTAGAGATTTTTTTATTATCTTACTCACAAAGCTATTCTATCTACTGAGACAAAAAAAAAAAAAAAAATCCCCAAAGTGCCCAATCGTGTAAGTCCCCAGAGACACCAAAAAGTCACATTTCCATTGTTTTCTTGTCAAGCTCCTAGACAGGCCACAGAAGACCTTCATGAGGTGGCTCTGCTCACCTCCCCAGCCTCATCTCTCCCTGCCTCCACCCATCTACCTTCTAATATGTGTCTATTGAGTCATTTCTCTGTGTCAGGCATTACGCAAGCTGCTCTGGGAGGAACCGATGACAGAGAGCACTGATGGAAACGGAGGCCAGTGAAGGGCCAAGCAGTGGTCTGGGTGCGAGAAGGCAGGGTCACCAGTGTCATGGAGCAGACACCATGTGGGCTGGTCCAATCAGGACATAGCTCTGAGGTAAAGATGAGAAGTTCTTGCTAATGGGTTGGCTGGAGGGCATGAGAGAAAATGAGGAGTCAAAGATGACTTGGAGACCTGGGCTTGAGTGACTGGGTGGGGAGCAGAGTCATGGCTGGTGGGGGAAGGGCCTGAGGGGTGAGCGGAAACCGGGCTCTGTTTGGCCACTATGAATGTGAGATGCCAACCAGGTACCTGAGCGAATAGTTCTAGCAGGCCATTCAGAAGCCACTCTATAAGTGTACCATGCTATTCATTGCCATTAAACTAGGAAAGCTTGATACTTTTGCGACAAAAGACCAAAACTGATCAGGCTCAGCTAAATCTAGGTTCAGATTCTCCTCTGTCACGGGTATAGGATCCCAGACAAGGAACGATCCCTTTTTGTCTCAATTTCTTCCTCCATGAAAGAGAATTGTTTCATCCGGGATTTCAGGACCAGACTCGATGGTGAGCAGCACATGCCCAGGGCAGCGCCAGGCACAGGGTAGGCACTGCACGTGGGGACGATCAGCCCCATTCCCCAGGGCCAAGTCCCACTGCTAGCCAGGAGCCGCATAAAGTCAGCTGTGGCTCTCTACTCTTATCATTCGCTGTTTTTCTTCCTAGGTTGATGGAAACTTTATGAGGAAAAAAGAAAAAGCCCGAGAAATTCCAAAGCAATATAGTAATGCGGTTTTGAGTGACTGAAATAGCAGGTCAAGAAAAATGACAGCAACAGGGATAAAAATGTGGGTCTTTGTAACATGCAATCAAGAAAACTCGTGAGCTGTGAAAACCGAGTCACCTCAGGAACCCTCAGTCCTGCCCACCGCACCAGTTCCCAACAGTACAGAAGAACACGGGTGGGTGGTGGGTGGGTGTTAGGGAGGGGTGAGCTGCCCTAGGCCGCCCTCATTGAGGAGGTAGGGTCACCTAGAAGACTAGACTTCAGGAGGCCATCATCACCCAGGGCGTGTGACAGAGCGCTTTGTTTATATGATATGAAAATGGGGTTTTGTGAATAGGGGCCTCCCTGAGGGTGCCCCATGCCCACCCCATCCTCAGCCTCCACCTGTCTGCAGCGGGCCCCGAAATTGCTCAGTCACCTGCTAAGCTCATTTTGCACGGCTGGGCACTCCATTCTCCGTGTGGCTGTAATATGACAATGACTGCTGCCAGAGACGCAAAAACACAAACGGGTTTCCACGACGACCGCTCTGAGGTGTTTGGCAAGTAGCACCACACACAGGCAGTGCCAACAGGGTCAGCTGTCATTTACAGAGACCAAGCCCCCACCTCATGCCACCAAAACCCAGACACCATGATCAGGGCTCTGAGTAACGTCATCCTGAGCTGGGCCTGGGGTCATCCAATCACCAGGTTGAGAAAGAAAGGGTCCGCCGAAAGGGAGGGATTGACTCAGACACAACTGCAGAAGGAACATTCCAGCTACTTGGGAAGAGGGGCTGCCTGTGATACCTGAAGGGAGATCATCACAGCAGCACAGCGGCAGCTAAGAAATCGGTGCGCTGGCCCAAGCCATTATTTGTACTTATTTGCCAAAGCAGGATTCGTAGTCCCTCACACTGCAGCCACAGTGTTTCTTGAAAATTGAAGAAAAATTCTTTGAAATTATTTCTAATTAAACTCCAATTTTCTTGCCAGTTCTAACTGAATCCAACCCCTCCCAGGTCCGTGTGGTCGGGCAGTTCTGCTGCACTGACTTCAGCCGTGTTGGGACTTTGTCTGGGCTTCATGCGTCGTTGGGGTGATGTTATGGTGAAGCCTGGCTCTGCATTCAGGAGCTGAGGAACCAGCAGGTTAACAGCTGAGTCTCTTCATTATCTCGGGAAGAGGTTTAATACTAGTGCCTATTTTATAGGTCAGTGCGAGAATTCAGTGAGATCTTGTCGTGTTATGTGTACAGCATGGCGGGTGACACAGGTAAACACTTGATATGGTACTGGCACACATTATTAGATGTGTGGACCAAATCTAATAATGGGGGGTGGCTGGGTATAATGTCCAGGTCAGGAGACATAAAGCTGGTCCCTGGAGAGGGGCCCAGAAGCAGATCCTGGCCTCCTTTGCTTAATTCCTTAGGGTAGGGGGCTTTCCAGGAAGGAGCAGACCTAAGCCCCGTTATCTGCTCCCCTTGCACAACTGGCAGACTTGGCTAGGGTCGCATTTCTGTCCATCCCTTCCAGCCAGGAATGGTCAGGCCAGCAACCTA
>NW_011888855.1:7985171-7999873 GCF_000151845.1 Pteropus vampyrus
GGGCCCCGAAATTGCTCAGTCACCTGCTAAGCTCATTTTGCACGGCTGGGCACTCCATTCTCCGTGTGGCTGTAATATGACAATGACTGCTGCCAGAGACGCAAAAACACAAACGGGTTTCCACGACGACCGCTCTGAGGTGTTTGGCAAGTAGCACCACACACAGGCAGTGCCAACAGGGTCAGCTGTCATTTACAGAGACCAAGCCCCCACCTCATGCCACCAAAACCCAGACACCATGATCAGGGCTCTGAGTAACGCCATCCTGAGCTGGGCCTGGGGTCATCCAATCACCAGGTTGAGAAAGAAAGGGTCCACCGAAAGGGAGGGATTGACTCAGACACAACTGCAGAAGGAACATTCCAGCTACTTGGGAAGAGGGGCTGCCTGTGATACCTGAAGGGAGATCATCACAGCAGCACAGCGGCAGCTAAGAAATCGGTGCGCTGGCCCAAGCCATTATTTGTACTTATTTGCCAAAGCAGGATTCGTAGTCCCTCACACTGCAGCCACAGTGTTTCTTGAAAATTGAAGAAAAATTCTTTGAAATTATTTCTAATTAAACTCCAATTTTCTTGCCAGTTCTAACTGAATCCAACCCCTCCCAGGTCCGTGTGGTCGGGCAGTTCTGCTGCACTGACTTCAGCCGTGTTGGGACTTTGTCTGGGCTTCATGCGTCGTTGGGGTGATGTTATGGTGAAGCCTGGCTCTGCATTCAGGAGCTGAGGAACCAGCAGGTTAACAGCTGAGTCTCTTCATTATCTCGGGAAGAGGTTTAATACTAGTGCCTATTTTATAGGTCAGTGCGAGAATTCAGTGAGATCTTGTCGTGTTATGTGTACAGCATGGCGGGTGACACAGGTAAACACTTGATATGGTACTGGCACACATTATTAGATGTGTGGACCAAATCTAATAATGGGGGGTGGCTGGGTATAATGTCCAGGTCAGGAGACATAAAGCTGGTCCCTGGAGAGGGGCCCAGAAGCAGATCCTGGCCTCCTTTGCTTAATTCCTTAGGGTAGGGGGCTTTCCAGGAAGGAGCAGACCTAAGCCCCGTTATCTGCTCCCCTTGCACAACTGGCAGACTTGGCTAGGGTCGCATTTCTGTCCATCCCTTCCAGCCAGGAATGGTCAGGCCAGCAACCTACTCTGCTGGTCACTTAGTCCTCCAACAGGGCTCTGTCTCAGAGATATGTAAACCCTGGCTTAGAATATCCAGCAAAGCTACTGCCATGCTCAAAAAAGAGCAGCCAGCTCTAGTCTACCTGCCTCAGCACCTGTACATGTGCTGAGCATGTCAGAGGGGCTCACAAGCGTTTGATGAAGGAATGAATAGAGGGTAAGGGTGAGGCGATGTCAGGGTGAGTCAGGTGGAGGAGTTAGTGTGCAAAATGCATTCCCACCTGCAATGCTGCACGGGTCTTTGTCCCCGCCCTGCCACCTCCTCACAATCTCTGTAAGACCGTTCTGAACTCAGGCCCAACCTGATTTCACTAATTGGAACCTGAATAGCTGTGGCGTCGTGCTCATACATGTCACTGGAATGAATGAAAATGGACCTGAGTGCTATTTCACACCAGCAGGCTGAGCATCTACCATGTTGGGTGCTGTCATGGGATCGATAGCGAGTAAGCAAATCCTCCTCTGCGACAGAGTTTGCCCTTAAAAAAAGGTGCCTGTTATCATCATCACCATCACCACCTCCATTGTTCAGACATGGAGCAATGGGAGGAGGCAGAAAAGACCTCAGGAAGAAAATGGAAAGTGTGATGTCAAAGCTGGGCCATTGGTGTTCTAGAAGAGGTCCATCAGGCATCCTGGCGGAGGGGGCAATTAATATTTACAGAAGGCTTTTCTATGTACCAGTATGTACTGTTGTTCTAAGAATTCAATATGTAATCACTAATTTAACCTTTGCAAAAACTCTTTGAGGTAGGTAGCATCGTTCTCATTTTGTGGACAAGGAAACGAAGGTCCCGAAAGGCTTCATAACTTGTTCAGGTCACATAGCTTACAAGCTGAACTGGGATTTGAGGTTACACCATCCAACTCTACTGAACAAGCTCTTAACTATGACACGAATGTGTCAATGCTTCCTCTGTCCTCCCATAAGGCACCCACCCTGTCCGTGTTTCTATCACACTCATCTGGCTGACCTACGACACTGTTTACACATCTGTCTTTCCCAGAATCTGGGAACACTAGGAAAGGACCAGTGTTCAGCTCCTCCCTGGTACATGGTTGGTGTGTCTGATGACTCTGGAGGGGGCCACCCTGTAAGAGAGTCCGAAGGGAGGCACCGAAAAGGTTTGTGGCCTCCTCTCACTCTGCAGACTTAGGGATCTGAGGTGGGAGTCAGCAAGTGGAGCTGACACTTGCAGAGTCACAAGATGAAGCAACCTCTCTCAACCACGTGGGCTTCAGAGGTGCCATCTCCTTTGCTCCTCTGTCAGCTATAGGACTAATGGCTTTGTCGCATCAGTCCCAGGGGCCATGTCAAACATGTGGCTCTTCCCTCACCTGCAGTGACCACTTATGTTTGTCTCCCAGGGACTTATGTACCCTCCGTAGTGTCTTCTTGATACACAGTGAACCGTATCCGTCCATCCTGCCCAAAGAGCCTTTCAAAGGCCACCAGGTCCACAGGCTCCACAGGCCACATCAGGAGACCTCTGCCATCCCTGCCACTCCTTGAGTGGCTCTTCTGGCTGCTGCTCAGTCCCCCAAGACCTCAGCTTCTCAAAGAGAGCTGGAAGAGCAATGCCAACAAATGAAACCCAGGCTCTGCACCCAAAGGGATATTAAAATCCAGGGCACATTTCAAGTACTGGGAATTCTCCAGGAAAGGAGAACCCAGAGTGATTGAGTGTTCAGAGTAATTTGCATCCTTTTGCCTTTCAGTGTTTCACAGGAAAAATCTTTGATAAGTGTTGACTCTATTTTCTGACATTTCTTAGCCTGGATGAGGCTACAAAGTGGGATCTTCATAAACGATGGAGGATACCAGCATCAGAAAAGAGAAACACGGAGAAAAATGGGGTTAATTAGAAGAATGTGCTAATCTTAAGAGACACTCTATAGATCTGGTCTTTTTTTAAAAAACTTTTTAACAGGTGTGTGTTTAACAGGTATAGATGGCAAACAATGAACTATACATATTTAAAGTGTACGATTTGATGAAGCTTTGATAAACATAAGTACAAACACATTCATGAAGCCATCACTATTATCAAGATAACTAACATATCCATCATCCCAAAAAGTGTCTTCACGCCCCTTGATAAGCCTGCCCACCTCACCTCCAAGCAAACCACCGATATGGCTTTCTGTCACTACAGATTACCTTGTACTTTTCTGAAGTTTTATATCTTTGTTATCAAACAGTATGTACTATTTTTGTCTGGTTTTCATCAGTCTATTATTTTAATAGTCATTCAAGTTGTTACACTTGATTGATTAACAGTGTAACATTCTTTTTTACTTCTAGGGAGTATTCAGCTGTATGGATTATATCACATTTGTTCATTCATTCACTGGATGAACTCTTGGGTTGTTTGCAGTTTGAGGTTATCACAAATAAAGCTGCTATGAGCATCTGTGAACAAGTACTCCCGTGGATATATACTTTCATTTCTCTTGGGTAATAGGATTGCTTGATCATACGGTAGTTTTTAAAGGAACTTCCAAACCATTTTCCAAAGTGGTTAGACCCACCAGCAGTGTATGAGAGTCCAGTTCCTGCGCCTCTTTGCCAACACTTGATATGATCAGCCTTTTTGATTTTAGACATTCTAGTGTAGTGGTATCTCACTGTTATTATAACTTGCCTTTCCTCAATGACAAATAATGCTGAGCATATTTTCCTTAGTAAAATGTCTGCTCAAATCTTTTGCCTATTTTTATTGGTTTGTTTACTTAACACTGAATTTAGAGAGTTCTTTATATATTCTGGACACGAGTCCTGTATCAGATATATGATTTTTAAATGTATTTTCTCCTAGGTTGTGGCTTCATATTTCATTCTCTTAACAGTGTCTTTTGAGGAAAGAATTGAAAAAATATGTATCAGTTTGTATTTTATGCATCATGTTTTTGGTGTTATATCTAAGAAATATTTGCTTAACACAAGGTCATAAAGACTTTGGTTTTTTTCTGGAAGTTTTATAGTTTTCTGTTTTATATTTTAGTCTATGAGGTAGCCATGTCTCCCATTCCACCCTTCTTCATGTAGTAACTGGTCCATTTTCTGGCTCCCCAAATACCTCACATTCTGAATGTGTCTGTCTGCCACTGTGTGGCCTCCTTTAACAAATTTCTCTACTTCTGCACAACCTGTAAGTGGAAATTATAGCTGTAGAATTGACTAGATTTAGATTCGACTCCTTCTGGCAAAACGACTCAGCACACCTGTGAAGCACACACATTGCTGTGTACTTCCTACCACATGACACCAGAGGACAAACAATGGCCATTGACCCCTAAGTGATTCTGAGATTCAACAGAGGGTTCAATTGGCAACAGCCCAAAGAGCATCACCAACCTTGTGTCTAATGACTTCATCCATGCTTGAATGTTACCCACATCAGCTATATCATTAGGGGCTGAAAATGGTGATTTTCTAATTCTATTATTACTTCGGCATTTATTAGCTATACTCCTGTAAAGAATTTTCTCTATTAAATAGAACTTTAGGGTTACCCTGAATATGGTTTAGACAGAAATAATATGTGTTTAATTACTTGTTTTTAATTGCAAAATTTAAAATAAGGAGCTGGAGCCCTGGTTTCTTTCCCATGAGTGTTTCCTTCATTAAAATGTGCTGTTAATGATTATATTCCTCACTTCTAGAAGTTTTGCATTGACTTGGCATTTTTGACAGTATATCATTCACTGCTTAGACTTTAAAGTGTTCTTTTTAGAAACATTTTGAACATTTGAACTGATTTTATATTTTGTACCTGAAAAATTCATCTCTCAAGTTCTTGGGGGTCTAATTCCACTGTTTATTGTCTGTGCCGCCTCTTGCTCATGGTGGCTTATTTTCTTCTATGCTTTAGGGAATTATGAGTCATTCTTGGCAGTGTTCTGAGGGAAATCTGTGAAGCCTGAGCTCATGGTTCAGTCCTCCAAAGAGGATTTACACTTGCTTCTTCCAGGAACCCCAGTGCATCCCCCACCCATAAACACTTTAAGTGAATTAAACAGCTTCAGGTTTCCTGTGCCACACAAAGAATATAATATGGAACCATATACTCAGGTTGCCATTCACACAGTATGCTATAGGACGGCTTTACAGCCGATACCTGTTCTGATCGATTTATGTCTGTGTCCTATATAGGTCATTAAATAGTTTGTATATCACCTTGTCCTTTATGAAAGAACGCAGGTTCTCTGTTAAAAAGTTCTGTAGGAGACCTCTTCTCTCTCTGACCAGAGTCCAGGCTGAAATTGACAAGTGTCTCCCTTTACCAACTGGCAAATTAAAAAAAAAAAAATCAAGCCCACCTTTTAACTCAGGGTGAACACCCTGAAGATTTTAGATTTAGGTACAGGGTCTCAGAACCAACTGCCCACCTTGTAAGGACTTAAGACATTGTTTCCAGTCTGCAGGCAGCTGTTTACCCTAAAGCCTGTTGGGTAGATCAGCTAACCCTCCACCTCTCCAACCCCCAGGGCTATGGTCAGAATCTACTCCGGTTTTCCTTCTCCCCAGGCCCTAACCAGGGAACCCCCTTACATCTTGCAAGCTCAGCTATTTAAAAGGATGTTTATTACATCTAGGAGTTTTGTATCATAGAGTTTTCAGGATCTCTAGCCCACTGTATGGTTGGATATACACACTTATCTACAGATAGTTTCAACATGGTACAATAAATGCTCCAGCAGAATTATACGCCTGGTGTTATTTGAGCTCAGAGGGAAGAAATGGCCTAACTTAGCACAAAAAACTCATGGAGGCTTCCTTGAGGAGATGATGCTTTGGTTGACCCTCAAAGTTAAAATCCCAGGAATACAGTTACTCCTTTTTTGATGGAGGTGGATGTAGGGAAGGGAGGCTCAATCCATTTTATTGTGTCACGTGCATTAAAATGCAAAAAAGAAAAAAAAAATCATCCATCCTCTCTACTCCACCCCTATCTGTTCTTTGTTAGGTGCCAGGGAATTGGGTTCTGTGTCGATGTGTTATAAAGAGGGGCTGTGTGGTTGCCCTAGAGAGCTTCCGGCAGAAAGCGGTGGAAGACGACATGGGAGATGTAGCAGATCTCGCTCAGAACTGCTGTTGCGGCATCTCACCCCACTTACATAACATCGTCTTCTGGTCTTGCTGCTAGGAGAGGACAAAGCAGAAGATCCCTTCTGATCAGTCTGGTCAGTTCCCAGGTTCCTATAGCACCTGGTGTCTGGTCCGGCTGCCATCATGCAGCCTACCTTTGGGGATGTTTTGATTTCAAAGCAGTCTTCAGTGCCTTTGGATAAGAACTTGGGGAAAATTGTTCTTTTGGACACAGGGTCTTCCCTGCTGCTGAAGGGCTGCTGTTCTGAACACCTCGCTGGACAGAACCCAGCACCTCAGGAAGGCCACCCTTGGCCAAAGGATGAGGCATTTCTATTCCATGTAAAGATTCCAAAGTATGTCATTTGTTTTATAAAGGGAAAAAACCAACAACTTGTCCTAGTAAAAGTCACAGCATCATTAAAGCCATTTCTCTCGACATGCAGTTATGGTGTCAATTCATGGTCATTTCTCACCCAGCTAATATTCTCTCATTCCCTCATATGACATACAGATCCGAGTCTAAGGCTTAGAAAATATCAGCTTCTATGAGCATGAGCCGTATCTGGTGCTGACAAGTTCTCTTGGAAAATGTCGTGAAGAACTCTGTATTCTTTTGAGCCATATGCCAAGAGAGAATATTTTATTTGTTTCTTTTAAAGAAAAACAAAAGCAACATGATCATGAACTTAATTAAAGTTGTTTGTAATGATTTAATTAGATTTTTAGCACTGCGCATATTCGTTCTGGCCAGGGACCTTTCTGTCTTCTAAAGGATTGGTTGACAGAGATCTCATGTGCTTTCCAATTTTACCTAATCTTTAATTTCATCTCCTGATAAGGCAAGGATGAGCATAATTGTGTTCAGGTAATTGCTTTATCAAATGGTTTAACTGCGCATTCAACAGAACTGACAACAAGAAGGTTATTCTTCCTAATGTGTTTTTAACAAAAGCGCTAACTAATTACATGGCATTCTACTCAGGGCATTTGAGAAAAAGAAATGAAAACCTATTCTTCAAATCTTGGTTAAATGCATGTTTGCATATAGAACATAGAAATAAGTGGTAAAATAATTAGTTGAATTGCTTTCTTCTGCTCTACCTTCATTACTAATCTGCATGTTGATGTAGTTTGTGTCAATTCTGTGGATGCATTTTCACCATAGACAGTGTTTGAACATCTGTGCCTTCTGAAAATGTCACCATTTTGCCTGAATATAACCATTTTGCCTGAAAGTTTATCCTCAGGAGCCAAAAAGACTGTGTTATCTTGGCGTATTCCAAGAAGAAATAAATGCATAATAAAACTGGAGGACAAATGTGCCCCATGATCAGAAGGAAGGATTACAATATTAGCCCAAATGGCTAAAAAATATATGAATTAAAATGTCGAATCTACTTTATTTCGGATGAGCTCTCTTTAACTAGATAACTAATATGTCTGCTATAGATTTGTCTTATATGCCCCTCTATGCCTGTCGTTCTAAGAAACAGCATACCTTGATTCTTACAGACTCAAGCTAGTGTCATTTACCCGAAATCTTTAATGAAGTTAATATAATCGATATTTTAGAAGGTGATTATGTACTACACTTTTTAAATTTTACTCATTCCAGTAAATACTCTTTCCTTCCCTCTTATTCTGGTAAAAAATACTATCCTTGATCATAGTGAAGGGTAAAGGTCAAGAGGGTCATGGGACCACAGTCTTTCATTAAAGGATGAACACGTGATTCAAAAAGAGCCAATTGGAATCCATCCTTGGGATTGAAACACTGACACTGGCAAACTTCTTTGGGGTTTTCAAGCCAGGAGCAAATGAATCTGGGGCTGTCAAAATTCATATTCTCTGCCAAGGGGAGAAAGCCTCCCTGCAGAATAAAGACAAGACTCAGAGAAAGAACGAGATTAGAGACAGAAGGAAAGAAGCGCTGTCAATCCTGAATTTCCCCTTCTTTCTCTGAGGACTGCTTCCCCCAGTATGCTTCCTAAGCCTTGTAAATCTTCACTTTTGGATTAAGTTACATTTGTGTTGTTTCTGTCGCTTGAAATCAAAAGTATCCTGATGATACAGCAGGCATGTTACATTACTTTTCGGATGGCTTTTCACACATGGAAGTCAAGTCTGCGACTCTAGAGCAAGACAGACCCAGGTTTAAAGAGCAGTTCTGCTACATATAAGCTGTGTTAACCTTGGAAAAGTTTTATAGCTTCAGTTTTCTTATCTTTATTAAGGACTAATAATAGTACCTACTTCACGGATTTGTTGTGAGAATTAGATGCAATAACAGAGGAGATAAAATGCTCTGGCACTTAGCACAATATCATATTACTTATTACATGTTCAGTAACTAAGTACTGTTATTTTGTTGTTGTTGTTGTTATCATCATCATTTAAAATGTTACTATGGTAGGGACTGCTAGATAGTTCCAATATCTACTCTATCCTTCCTTTAATAAATCTCAGATTTAACTGGGCATATGGGTTCCCAGGATAAAAACTACATTTCCCAGCCTCCCTTTGCAGCTTGGTGTAGCCTTGTTTGATTAAGTGTGGTCAGTAAGATATGAGCAGAAGTGACACTGGTAACTTACGGATTGTGCCTCTTTCCTTTCCAATTTCCTACCGGCTAGAGAACAGCTGTCATCTTGGACCCAGATGCAGAAGTAATTCCAATTGCTTAGAAAGACAGGACAATAAACTAAAAGGATCCTGGTCATCAAGAGTCTGGAGGCAGCATATCAGCCCTGGGCTGCTTATCTCTGGAATATTTACATGAGAGAATTAAAACTTTATCCTATTTAAGCCTCTGTTTAATTTGGGTTTTTGTTATAGCAAACAGAACCTGTATCCTAACCAATACATAATTAATATTTTAAATATTAGTCATACTTGTTCTTTCCAAAAACACTGTGAAGGAGAAAAGAGGATGATAATAAAACTAAGATAAGAACTCTGTTTAAACTAATAGTTGAGAGTTTTCATATTATGAATACAAGCTCTCATTATCAAATGATATTTGGTTACTCCAGACTGAGGGAAGGAGGCTGAAAATGAACGACGCCTCAGGAGAAAAAGCAAGGTTGGGGCATCTGCCATGGGAGATTTGTCCCTGAATCTCTATTTAATGTATAATACATTGTTGAGAGTTGGTTAGATGCCACTGAATATTTACCCAAAGTCATAACACCCCTTTTGTTGGCTTTTTCTAAGCAACAGGAAGTCACGACAATAAAATCTACTACCCGACTCCTCCACCCACGTGGTACATGGGCACAGGACTCCATTCTCCCCCTACTACCTGAGGGCACACAGGGGTGTGGCTGGGGACTTTTGCTTTGTCCCTCCACAGGGCTGCCCAGATGGGAACATCCAATGACTTCCCGAATTGCTGCTATTCCTATTAATCTTGGTGCCATGAATGAGTTGCTACTGCCTCTGTGCTCCAGTCTCCTATGCACAAAATGTGCCAATGCAAACCTTCCACCTTCAGTTTCCAATCATTTTATTTTCTGCTGAGTCAGAAGCAAGGCCTTCATCCATGAGCCATTTGCAAGCGAAGACAATTCTCAACCAAAAGAGTTATCTTCGAATATCCCTGACAATATTGACAGCCTCAGCTCTGCCAAAAAAGCAAAGAGTAGCCACACAAAAACCTCTCAGAATTGTCATGGTCACAGGGCTATATAAAAAGGCTGGGGTCAGGGGTGGGGAGTGACAGAGAAGACATACTGAGCTTGAAGCTATCTTGAGAAGTCTTACAAATCCATCCTCTGGATTCGCTCTAACCATTAAAACAGCCTTTTCAGGGGAAATGCCGGCCAACAGAGACTCCATTTGCCAAGAACTTCAAACATGACCTTTACTTGGTAGCAATTGTTGGAAACTATTAAGATGACTCTGAAAATAATATAATCTGCAGCGACAATATGTTGAAAGAATGCCGACCCTGTAAAGCTCCCCGCCCCGCATGAGCACACACAGAGAAAAGAAGCTTTCTCCTCTACAGCAGCTCTTAATGCTGCCTCTCTCTTCTGCATCTACACATAAACGAGCCATTTGCTAATTGTTTAACAGTGATTAAGGAAGTAAACGTTGTGGGGAGGAGGAAGCCCAGACTGGTATTTGCCTGCTTGTTTTCTAATTACCAACAGCCAGGCCGATGCCAGAAAACAGGGCTGGTTCTTGAGAGTTCCCAGTGGTATCCCGAGAACCCCTCCGCTCAGAGGTCAGGCTGGACACCGGGGCCTCTGGATGGGAAATGATCAGTACTAGCTCTGACATCTGAGCTTTGGTCAGGTGGATCCAGATGGAAAGAAGTCAGTGAAGTCCTATTGAAAGAGGCCTGGCAATGAGAGAGACCTAGCAGGGCCGGGACCTAGAAAGTGGGGACCTCCTCCCCTGCTCTCTCCTGAGCTTCCGGGACCCCAGCTCCACTCCAGATCCACTCACACTCTCCAGAACAGCTTTCCCTTCCAGAGAGAGAAAGCTGGGATTGCCCACCTGAAGCCTGGGCTGGCCAGATTCTAGTCAGCAGCCATGCTTCTCTTATTACAGACAGAATTAGAAGTTGGCAGCCAGGACCCCATAAGCTTTCAGCTTTCTGTGTGGGTGACAGGAGAGAAAGGAAAGGCGTTCACAGATGACGGGGTCCCAGCCAGTCCAGGCTGAGGCCACGAAGCTGCTGGCAGGAGGATTTGCAAGTCTCACCAGGACTAGGACAGTGACGAAGTCCTTCTGCTGAGCTCAGAGCTAAAATAACTTTCTATATTTAAAATGCAGTCACCAAGACCAGCTATGACTTCCTGAATGCCTCTTTAGTCTAGTTTCAATCTATCTCTGTAACCACAATACAAATCCAGGTTTGGCTCATGCCAGCGGGTAACCCAACCACTCCTACGCTGAAGGCAGTATAAGCAAATTCAAAAATATAAATCCTTAATAGGATCCCCGAAGCTCTTAGGGTGAAGTCCGACCCCCTCATATGGTTTTCGAGGTCCTGCAAAAAAGTGCCACTAATTATCTTTCTAGCCTCGCTTCTGCAGCTAGTCAACATCCTGTCCCCAATTCACATGTGACTCAGCCACAGTGACACCGTCACTGGTTCCTTCAAGGGGCTGTGCTTTCTTTCACCTCTTCAATCCCCCCTTCCCTTTGATGAATGAGCTGCCCACGCCCTCTGCCCCAACCTGTACTCTAGTTTACTCCTTCCAGCCTTAAGATCTCAACTGAACCATCACTTCCTCTAAGAAGACCCCTCACACTTCCACACAAGTTGACAGCACCCCAAATATCCTTTATTTCAACACTTACTCTAATGAAAAGAGATTGCTTTTCAATGTGTCCACCTTCCTTGTAAGTTCCATGAATATGCGGCTTTGTCTACTTTGTTCTTTGTCATAATCCCTGTACCTAGCACAATGCATGTTCCTTGGCTAGAAGAATATGATGTCAAGGGCAGTTAAATGACCAGGGTGATCCTTACTGCCTAGAATCCACATCAAGAGACAGGATCTATGTCACACTCCCAAACCAGCTGTAGTATAGGCCTTCCCTTTCTCTATTCCCAATTTAGGTTCTCTCTCCCTTATCTTTTATGGGTTATACTTTATAAAGTCTGAATTAACATTTATTGTGACATAATATTATATACTCCTTCATCTCAAGACTGTGCAGTCTTGTCCATTTTATCTCTGATCCTGGAGGAGCCACAGAGCTCTGAGTAGTGTCCCTGGTGCCGGGCCACCAGAAGAACTCTGCTATAGACAGAGGGTCCTAAATGTATCCCCCGCCCCCCGTTCTAGGAGCCTCTGACTATCCAGGCCCAGAAGCAGGAGGAAAGCTTGTTTGATGTGACCCAAGGACAAACACCCTGCATCAAGGACAGAGCTGACGCTCAGCCTCCTTCCTCTCCCACTCCTGATACTACCTTCGCCCCCAAAGGCCCTCGGCTCTATCCGTGCAAAGGTAAACACTTCACATGGAGAGCTGTGATTATCTACTACAGGGTATCGATTTCTTCAATCATGTTAAGACTGGGGCTACAATATACTTTTGCCAACACTAATTTTTGTGAATTTGACTTAGAACATCAAATCCCCTCCTGTTATGTATGCATCATGGTCTCATCTGCCTTTTGTTTCCTGACCCCACTGAACTCCAAAGGCCATAACTCCAGGGGATGAAAAGTCATTTGTTCATCGACAGTTACCTCGTTCACTCTTATTAACTGACCATTGACTGGGGCCCTCCAACAGCTTTGTCTGTGACACTGAAATGTCATCTTAAACCTCAATAAATAGGTGGTCATCTATTTACGGGCGATAACTAAAACACTTCAAAAGTAAACTCGACCAGATTGAAATCTCCTTGGAAAGAAGCCTCACTGATGCCAGGGGCTTCAGAGTTCTTGAGCAGTCAACACTTGCCTTCTGACTGAGTCATAGTTGATCCATTTCTTTAGGAAAAACAAAATGATACCTTTTTAGAAGTTCATATTAAAAAGAAATTTAGGAGACTAATGCCCAAAACCAACACCAATAGCATTTTTCACGGTAATGCCTCCCCTCTACCACCCCCAACCCTTTGTTTTAACTTCAGAGGGAAGTGGGTAATCACAGACATCCAGGCAGGAGACCATGCGAATCAAACTCTGCCACTGCCCTTGGCTCTTTGGGCCTCAGTGTACCCTGTATGGAAAACAGGGAGAAGGACACTACGGTTTCTGGTGAGAAAGCTCTAGGTCTCTTCTTGTGCCCCAGGAAAAGACAGGAGAACAGGTCAGGGAAATTGAGGGCTCAGTCAGGCCGGTGTAAGAAGTCAAGGAACAGCAGGCTGGAGCTGGGAAGGTCCTAAGAGCTCTTCCCAGTGGTACTGCAAGTCAGTCCTCTTTTGAAGATTCAGGAGTCATTGCAAAGGACTCTTCCAGATTCTGATCCTGCCTCTTAAATAAGCTGTTTACCAGTATCTGTAAACAGTCAACCTTCCGTAACACAAAAAGCCAACTTTCCTGCCCACACTGCAGGGGTTCCTTGACCAGGCAGCGTTTCCAGAGACACTCCTTGGGCAACTGACAGCATTTCAAGCCACGTCTGACAGGATACAATGTTCCTTGTAGCTTGGGGGTCATGGGGAGCTGGCATTTTAAGCTCCTTCTGCAAATGAGAGACAGAGGCAAGCAGGAGGGTTTTTGCTGGGGTTTGATGTGCGACACACACCACTTGCCCAAAACAGCCCTCATCATTCACTGACATTTCATGGCTTGTCTCCAGTCTCAGGCTGGAGGATCAGACAGGGTACTCTGAGCTGGAGGGAATAATTTGAGCAGCACAAACCAGATCTTCACAAAGAGAAAATCATTCCAAGGAGACTCTAACTCTCTGCCAGCGCCCCAGGCTGGGTGTTCAGCTAAGCAACTTGGCCCAGGGTGGGGATGGCTTATTTTTCTCAATCACTAAGCTCTCTCCAACCCATTCAGTCAAATCTCAGATGAGTTACACAGACCAGAATCTTGCGGTTCCCTCTCAGCTTGAGTCCTCGGCAGCCCTTTCTTGTCCATTACATTATTGAGCACCCACTTTACGCTGTGTCCCGTGCCTGGTTAAGGTGGTACCTGGCATTGTGTCTGCCTTTAGGCGCACACGTCCTTAAGGCAGACACGGACAAGAAAGCACTTACAATAACACGTGCCCCACAAGTCTGCCTGGCATTGCCCAGCTAACTAGCCACCTTCCAGCTCTGGCTAAGGATCTCCTCTCAGACTTGTCTCGACATCCTCCCTGTCCCTCCTTCATCTCATGTACCTCTCCCTCACCATTAGAGCCAAACGGGCATCCTCTCAGTTCTTCAAACTCATCGTCCTGCCAGAGAACCTTGGCCCATGCCATTATCTCTATCTGGAACATTCTACCCTCCCACTCTCAGTTTTAAGGACACCTTGGAGAGGGCTCCCCTCACCTTCCCTACAGAGCAGGCCTTCCACTCTAGCTCCCAGCGCCATGCTCATTTCCTTTTCAACACTAACCCAAATTGGAAATCACATACTCGTTTGGTGACTTATTTACGTGTGTCTCGCCTACCACGCTGTAACCTCCAATGGTGTCTGTTTTCTTTCCACTGCCGCTCGCCGTGTTCTGTGTAGAACAAGGGTAAGTGTTCGCTACACAGCTGCTGAACAAATGAATGAAGTATTTCTCTCTGATAAGTAATTATGGAGTAGAAAGGCGACAGTCTCTAAAGGGCTTTGTTAGTTAAGAAAGAGTCTGAGCTTAGTTCCAGTGGCAAGAGGAAAGCTATCCGGGCATTTTAGGAGGGAGAGACACAGGAACAGACTTTTATTACAGAATTACGCCCACCTTCTGTCACGTGGAAATGGACTGTGGAGCAGGCGAAAGGGCAGACTGGGGATACAGAGATCTGTTAG
>NW_011888855.1:7999923-8006445 GCF_000151845.1 Pteropus vampyrus
CGCTGTAACCTCCAATGGTGTCTGTTTTCTTTCCACTGCCGCTCGCCGTGTTCTGTGTAGAACAAGGGTAAGTGTTCGCTACACAGCTGCTGAACAAATGAATGAAGTATTTCTCTCTGATAAGTAATTATGGAGTAGAAAGGCGACAGTCTCTAAAGGGCTTTGTTAGTTAAGAAAGAGTCTGAGCTTAGTTCCAGTGGCAAGAGGAAAGCTATCCGGGCATTTTAGGAGGGAGAGACACAGGAACAGACTTTTATTACAGAATTACGCCCACCTTCTGTCACGTGGAAATGGACTGTGGAGCAGGCGAAAGGGCAGACTGGGGATACAGAGATCTGTTAGAAGGATCTCATGAAAACCGAAGTCCTTGCTCACCTGTGTAGTCTGTGGACATCACCTGGGACTCGTTAGAAATGCAGAATCTCAGGCCCATTGTCAGACCTGCTATATCTGCCTTTTAACAGAATCTCCAGGCAACTGTGCATACACCTAGGAACTAGGCTTTAAGTGAAAGGCAAGGATGGCCTGAGCTGCCTTTGGGAGTCAAGGACGGAACTGATTCACCAATGCCTCCTATAAATCCACTATTCCAGACATATTCGAGCGATTGGAAGCAAGCCCTGTTACTAAGAACTTTTTCCAACTGCAATTCCATCCCAGGGAGGTCAGGGAGAGGAGGGAAAGGGACAGGGAGAAGGGAGCTGCTGAGCAGAGTGGGGCTGGACTTTTTGCCAGGGTGTAGGCTGTGGCCTTGGGCAGAGAAGCCACAACTAACAGGGTAGGTTGGGAGGTAAGGATTACTGACTCTGGCCATGGAGAAAAGCTGACTTTTTTTTCAATTTCCACTCTAAGTTTCGCCAGCCCCTGCACAGAGCCTGCACATAAGAAGGGCTCAAATGATACTTTTTGAAAGAACAAAGAAACTATTCCAGCAGGAATTATGATATTGAGGTCCTGGGTACAAGCGAGACATACCTTCTGGCTGCCTGCTTTGTTCAATATACTCCCTTTTGTTAGAAAAAGGTGAAAATCTGAGCGGGTTAAACTCTATTTTGAGGGAATGAAATATATGACCTGTGCAACACAAAATCAATCAGTAGGAAAGCATGGCAGAGCCTCACCATACCCCGAATAAGCCTCTGAGGGCAGCAGGCAGCGAAGGTGCTCCCAGGCCTGTGGAATCTCCGGGTGAATGACGGTGCGGTGACGGATCACAGAGAAGAGAAGCTGTCGGCTGTGTGTGCAGTGGGGCAGGGAAGGAGAGGGGATCCAGCAGGAAGGCCTGAGTCCCTGAGCCCGAGAACCACATGGTAGTGTGGCCAGAGGTGACATCTCCTATAGCAACCGCAGACTCCGTTATGCAAGTAAACCATAGATAGGAAAACAGGAGGACAAAGGAAAGTGGTGTCGCCGGGGCTGGAGGAGAGGAGAGGGCCAGAGCCCCGCTCCCTGCCCACCACCTTTGTCTCACAGAAAACTCCAGACTCCCACACGCCAGCTCCTTCCCGCCCGGCACAGTGTTGGGTGCTAAGGGGGAGCTGATTTCTACTTGTTGAGTATGACAATGAAACAGCAAACTCTGGTCAAGTCTCTGGTTTCCCTTTCCTTAATTCATTATGCCAGTAAGAAGCGATATACCCGATGAGTACACACAAATGGACAACTTTATCCTGAAAAGAGTGTCTGAAGTTCCAAGAACAAATTATCACCTCCTCCCTCCTTTCTCCACGCTGATGACTCCTGCCTCCCCGCCTGTAAATCTTATTACTACAACCCAGACAAAATGCCCCTCCTCTGTGAGACTCTTCCTGTCCTTCCCATATGGATGAATAGACCCACTTGATCCCTAGTCCCCTCTTCTATGAAGCCATTTTCTTTTCATAGCTTTGAGTTAAAATGACCTGGCACCATACTTGCACCCCCATGAGACTGTAAGACCTTGAGGCCCCCTGTAGGCCCAGGGACCAGCGCAGTGCTAGCATGCTAGACGTACAGCAAATGTAGCTGGAACGCGTGCTGACATCACACTCCTTTCTTCGCCACATCACCGCAAGGCAGCATCCTGGGCCCCCTCACGCCTTGCTCCCCATTAGCCGAGCTGTGTGACGCACATCTTTGGAACAGCCTGCTACCTCACCTTCTCCAGGAAGCTCCCCTAGATTAACTTCAGGGTCACATGCCACTCTCAGACTCACCCTCTCCCCTCAGCCCTTGATCACTCCAGGACATGGGAGGTAATATTTTATCTCGCTTGTCTCTTTGGTGAGAGAGTCTGCTCATGTGGCAGCTTCTCCAGGGCAAGGCCCAAAGCCCACTGAGATTCACACAGCTGTGCCAGTTTGGACACTGAGACTTGTCAGAATGAGCAGACATGGAGTATTGTTGATGACAAAGAAGACAAAGGTGACTGACCTTGGATGTGTAGGTGTGGCCATCGGAGCCGCAGACCATGGCTGACTGTGCCACAGGGCAGGGCTTGCACTTGACCAGATTCGAAGGTCCAACCCAGTGTTTGTGGGCCACATTCCCCTTCTTTTGCCTGAGATTGGAAAAAGAGGAAATAAGTTAACTAAAGCTCCAGTCCTCAAGGGGCTCTTCCCCAGATTACCTGGGCGGAGGCCAAATAAACAAAAGGGCTGGTCGAAGAGCCAGCAGTCCCATTTGTTCCGACTCACTAGAGGGAGCAGGACCATTCCAAAAGCCAGGTCCCATCCTCCAGACAGACCGAGGAACGCGATGTGGCTGTTAAAAATGTTGTAAAACATCACTTCTTGACGTGAAAAGACATGCATGATGCATTAAAAAACGACAAAGGGGTGTGTCTCCATCCACTTACCCAGCCCCCCGCCACCCCGTGCAGGGCGTGACATATCCCAGGTGCCCAGACACAGCACCCAGAGCCTCAGGCTCCTCCCGGGCTGACCAGCAGCCTTCCAAGTGGATGGCGCACCGATGACTCAGCAAGCATTTTAGATAGAAACGCATCTCCAAACACAACCGAATGACTTTATCACAGCTGTGGAAAACGATCTCTGGATACATTTTAAAGCAATTTCAGTCCAGCTTCCAATTTGCCATTTGATAGAGGCTCTGAGGTGATGTCACTTTCAACTGCTAAAATAATCAGAATTCTACTCTTTTATTTCAGTTCCTGTTCCTCCCCATCCTAACCTTTGTCATAATGATAAATGGTACTATTAGGATGCCTTATGTCCACGGAAGAAACCCCATCCCCATATCACAAACCACTGAAAGAAAAGCCCGCAGTTACTGCCACCCTTTCTCTTAGTCGAAATTGCTCTCCTAACAAACCACTGGGAGTGACTCTCACGGCCATGGGGCTGTGCTCCCCAGAGAAGACAAGTTCCTCTAGCCTGCCCATCAATCAGGCAATCGCTGCACCTGTGAATTACTGCACAGGCAGTCCTGCATGGTGGTTAATGTCTGGGCTCTGTAGTCAGAAAATGTAAGTTCAAATCTCAACTCTGCCACTCACCCGCGGTGTGATCTTGGCAGGATTGTTAATCCTGTAAGTCTCAGTTTCCTCATCTGTAAAATGGGGAAAATAGAACCTACTTCAAGTGAATGCTATGAGAATTAAATGAGCTGAAGTGTGTAAAGTACTCAGTAGAATGCCTGGAAAATAGGAAGCAATAAAAATGGTAGCTGTTGTTATAATTATTATTTGCCTCAATAAATGGGGGTGTAGAGGATGAAATTACCATTCCACAGAAAGGTAACTTAATTGAAGGCCTTAAGTTTGGAATGGCATTTAATTCTCCAGAAGAATTCAAGGGGCCACAAGAGGGAAATCTTTTCTACCGGGTGGGGAATAAACATTTAGCTCTACAGGGGTTAGAATTACTTCTAAAAAAAGAAAAGGAAGAGCACCCGCCAGCTTGGTTCTGATCCTACCTTAAACCTGCCCCAGTGATTTGGAGTGGCGGTCGTGGGGAGAGGGGGCGGGGTGTGCAGTAAGAGGAGGAAGGTATGTTTGGGGAACTATCTTTGATGATGGCATCCAGAAAGATCATGCACCCACACAACACAATCTTTGGGACCCCTGGGGATCCCAGGCTGGGCGGGCCATAGGGCTGAACCTATCTGACCAATAAACCAGAAAAGGAAGTCCTACCTGGGTCCCCTGACATCATCTAATCCAGATTTTTCATTTTACTAATGAGGGAAACTAAAGCCCAAACTGGGGAAAAGCCTCTCCCGAAGTCACGAAGACGGTGACTAGCTAGGCCTGGGATGGCCTCCGCATAGCTGCAGTGTGGCCTGGGATGGGTCTCTCTTCTTCGGCCCATCTCAGTCCCACCTAGATTGCTAGCTTGAAAATTCTCTGCGGTCACCTACATGTTTATCATTGGTACTCTCTACAATGCCTCCCTGCCTCCATAGCAGCTACTCACCTTGTCCTTGCCTCTCTGTCTGGAATAAAAACACCTATTATTTGCATTTCTAAATCACATGGATATGAGGTCTCCTGTTATCCTTTGCCAAACACACTTTACACTTTCAAGGTTTGTTCTGGACTACCGACAAAAAAGCGGGGGGTGATGGGACTCCATGCAGCAGAACGCCAAACATTTATCATCATTCGCACAGCACGTTGTCTAACACTGATAATGAATCAGCAAATACAGACAGAAGTTCTGGTGTCTTGCAGCCTCTCTCATGGGTCATTCTCTAGCGTGCATGCCCATGGCTGAAGCAACTCTTATTATGAGTTCCCAAGAAGGGGCTATAAAGTCCATAGAGTGGGCAGCTTTGCTGGAGCAGACATAACCGTGTGCAGAGATACCCCAGAGAAAAGAAGCCTGAAGGAGCTTAGCTAAAGGCAGAGGAGGGAGAAATGAACACTGAGCCAACAGCTTGGAGACAAGATGGAACCAGCTATTAAACGCCAGTTAATGAAAGGTCATCCCTGTCTCCGGACCTAAATTTCCCTGTTAAATTAAGTTCATTAAGAGGGGGCGAGGAAGTGAGGTTGGCCAGGGCTTACTGGTGGGCCTGGTGCATCATGGACGCTCAATATGTCCCTGTTGGGTACATAGGTGAATCCCTGTGTGCCAACCACTGCATTGGTTACACCGCAGTTAATCATAAAACCACAGATTGTCATAACCAGAAAATACATTAAACCTAATCTAGTTCAACAACTTTATTCTATAAATGAGGAATCAGAGACATAGACGAGAAGTGACTTACAGTTAACTTCATGTATATTTGTCAGATTGAAGTTATTCTGGAAATGACATTTTAATTTCCTATTTTGGCATCTCTATTTTCATAAACAAAGCCCCTGTTCCAGGCTCTACATGTGCAGAGGAGCGAGCTCCCATACCCAATGTCAGGCGGTCATGGATTATGTCCAGGAGGAAGCACATTTGACCCCTCTTAGGAGGCCTTGGGGACTAGAAGTACAAAAGCCAAGCTATTCTGATTTTTTCCCATTCGAATGACAAGTGTAACTGTTATACTGGGGCAAACCCAGGTGTTCCTTACCTCACTAGGACCCTAGTGGAGGTTATGCCCAAAACTGTGGCCTCTGCCCACAGACCAAGTTATAGGAAGTTATGTAAAAGTATATGTAAGCCCAAGAAGCATAACTTCCCTGGTTATTTCGGGTATATTTCAACCTCCACTATTCAGTGCAAATCATAAAAAATAACCAACCCAATCGAGGCAAGGGACTAAGCTTTCTGACTCTAAAATATTTCACTTCTTGAGTCAATGAAGAGTGAAATACGATAAAGGTATCTTGATGGGATTGCTATTCCCAATGTCACAGACATTCATCAACTGGGTTGACACAAGCAATTTAGTCTGGGGAGGCAGGTTCTGCCATCATTTCCATTGGCCACAAAGCCCTAACTCTACCCCAGCATGGCTAGTCCTTGGGGCAGCCATGCCTCCTACCCTATTGACAGCACCACACAGAAAATCCCAACCCACAAGCACTCCAAGGTGGAGAAAAGAGATCACTAGGTATTTCTTATTCTATTTGGCTCTACTGTTTATGTTCAATCTTTCTTTTCTAAGTCTACCAAAATAACCAGCATTTATGGTTTTGAAGCGGAGTGATGATTCTTGAGTAGAAATTTGATGATATGACTCCCATGCATAAAACCTCCATCTTCTCCCTACCTCCTAGGGCATAGTCTAAACTCCTAGTTTTGGTGTTAAAGTGACCAAACGTAACTTCACAGGGTCACTGCTTGCTTCTCTCTCTCTCTCTCTCTCTCTCTCTCTCTCTCTCTCTCTCTCTCTCTCTCTCTTGCTCTCTCTCTCTCTCTCTCACACACACACACACACACACACTGACTACCACCATCATGTCCTTTTGCTCCAGCCACCTTTGCTGTTTCCCAGAGCTCACCAAGGATATCTGTACCTCTGTGCCATCATGTGGGTTTTTCTTCCATCTGACACATTTTCATTCCTATCCACATTTCTCCCCTTTATCCTCCACTCTTCTCTGCCTCATGAGTCTTTCTGCAAGGCCCAGCTCAAACA
>NW_011888855.1:8007920-8026895 GCF_000151845.1 Pteropus vampyrus
ATTTAACAATCTGTGTCAACAATATTTTAATGATGCGGTGGGGGTGGGGGCTGCTAAGAGTATATATATATAGAATTGTTAACTCGTTTTCTTTCAGTTATTGAACAGGGGCCTTTCATTTTATTTAATACATTGTGCATTCTAACAGGTGTGTATAACTTTAGCTAGAACTGTTTTACTCTGCATAAGAACAGCTGGTGAAAGAGTAAAACAATTCCAGATAATAATAGCAGCAGCACTCCCATTGTCTTGTGTGATCAGTACATGCCAGTCTAAGTGCCCTAAACACATCTCCCTAGTTCCTCACACACAATGACCCTCTGATGGCAGATGCTATTATCGCCCCCATTTACAGGAGGAAAAAACTAAGGCTTATATAACCCATCCCAGTTCCAGGACCTTCTTTTTCTGTCCTGCCTTTGTTCCCCCACCTGATCTCTAAGTCTCTAAGGCAGACCTGTCAGCTCAGAGGCATGGAGAATCCACCCAAGAACCCATTCCAATATTCACAGTGTTTGTCTGCTGGCAGCCAGCATTATATGCATTTTATTTTCCTGTTAATATCGAACTGCCCATTCAAAAACAAAATTGAATTTGCTGGGAAAATAAGAAGTAATTGCTTCTAAAACAAGGATGGAAGATACTCTGATAGTTCACATGTGGCTCTTTTGAACCAGAGACAAAATAATGAATGTTAATTGAAATGAAAAACATGTTAACCATTGGGATAATCTGTCATGTAAAGCGATGCTGTAATTCCTCTGTTGTTAGGGTTATTCGAGTCATTATACTAAGTCATAAAATTACACAGGAAGACCATAATGGCCTCTGTCATTTACAAAAGCTGCTTTGATGAGAGAGACAGGCTCCCACGTGAGACATTCTCCATACTGGTATCTATAGACTCATGACTCTCCTTCCTTTTCAAATGAAGAAGGTCCCAGACCTTCTGTCCAGAGTCCAATTTTCCTAATAAACAGACATTTATGAGAGAAGTATAAAAAAGAAGACTCATTCCCCCTGCAATGCCTAGGAGTGTCCTAAGTGCTTCGGGGTACTCAGATGGTGTATGACATACTGTCTTGAGAAGCTTGACATTTTAAAGGACAAATATATAATAATAATAACAGCAGCTAAACTTTTATTGAGGACTTAACTATTCTGCTGCTACTAAACTGTTACTACCACCAATAATAACGACCACGTTTTGAAGCCTGCTCCAGGCATGGTTTTAAGCCCTTTACATTAATCGTCTCATTTACTCGTCCCAACAGCCCCAAGAGGGAAAAAAGTTATGACAGAACATAGGAAGCTCTGCTGCGGAGTGAGTCAGGGAGACTTCATGAGCAAAGCAGACCTGTGTGGGATGGGAGGGTCTACATCCACAAGGTGGGCTTCCAGTTATCAGATTGGAGCATCCACTGATCCATTGATTCATCCATTGATTCAAGATGGCATATCAACCACAGGAAAGCCAGCACTTCTGTGTGGCTTCACCCTACCTGACCTGGCCTAGGTAAAGAGGGTGAGGTTCATGATGCATTCCAAGTCGAGGCTTAAACACATCGGAAGGGACAAGAAGGCCCCAGAATAAGCAGGGAATCATCAGACATGCTTCTAAACCATCGCCAAGCCAGGTTTGTAAAGCAACTTCAAACTCATAGGAAAAGTACATATTTTTAAAGTTTTCAAGCAGAACCGGGGCCACCAAAAAGGTATGTGTCTGATATAGATTCAATTCCAAAAGCATGAATATCGCTCCGGGTGTATGTGAACAGCACCCTCTGGACTATGGTTCATTTCAACTTGAGCCTCCATGACTGCCTTTTACCTAAGCTGTATAAGGGCCAAGGCTGCAAGGAAAGCACCTACTTTTCACAGATGAGAAGATTCAAGAGCTGGATGAGAGATTCCAGAATCACTGCATGTGCCAGTGTAAATGAACTGAAAACGATTAAGGCGGCACACCCCTAACGTGGAAGGCACCCTCGGTGAGGCAGGACCAAGGCTGGGAGAAAGGGAACCTCTGCTCGGTCACTCTGTGTGTCTCCGCCATGTGACTGTCTCACAGCCATGTACTGCTGATTTAATTTATTCAAAAGCTAAAAAAGAAACGTATTTTCAGAATTTTTAAAGGGATGCATGTTGCCTAAACCACACCTGTCTGCCAGTCCCCCACTTCTCCAGTAGTATTCAAAGAAGCCAGAGTGGTTGGAATAAAAGAAAGGCCTCCCAGGTGCAGGTAGGAGGGCTGAAAAGGAGGGAGCTCTCTGACTAGCCCTTAGAATTTTCAGTGAAGACCAAAGAGTCAAATCAACCAATCTGAACCAAATTTCCACATTACTATATTTTGAGAATCTGTTTAAACAAAGCTACCAAAACTGAAGGTATAAATAATCCAAATGTGGTTAGGATGCTAGAGATAATCTTTACTTTTTCAGCAAATTCTTATTAAGCACCTACTATAGGCCAGAAATTGGGCAAAGAGAGTGATAGTGGTGCATTTAATGCACTTGCTGTAACATACATTGCATATAGTGGTTACGATCACATCACTCTGAATGGTTGAATCTGTGCAGGGTAGGTGCTGCCTGAACTGTTTTGTTCTCCTTCACATCTTGAGACACTAGAGATTCTCACAGACTGCTCACGTATGCAAGAAAATCCCTACATGGCAAGAAGTTGGCTGTTAATTTCAGGACTCCCCCAAACCGTTCTACATCTAAGAGTGCCCAAGCAATCCGTGTGACCAATGGGCAAAGGGCAAGAAGAAAAGGAACCTGCTGGATCACAAACCCGGGTCTCTGGTACCGCACACATTCCTGGCCATTACTTGAATCCAGGTTTCCTTCCACTTGAAATGAAATATATATGTCTAGGGATCCCAGTCAAACCTACTTCCGGGCTAAACTCACAATGCCCTCAGTGTTCCCTGACCAGATCATGAAGATAAGCAGGCTGATGTGATTATGCAAATTCCACTAACTGGTTGGAGACTGCTTCTTCAGTCACCTTCCATTATGAGAGTGACGGAGCATAGCCGAAAGCACCACGGGACTCTGTGAGGCAGACAATAGGGTTTTAATTCAAAGTTCAGCTTGTTTAATGAGCATGGCCACCGGGGCCTACACGCAGAAACAGTCTGCACACGTGCACACACACATACGCACACCCCAACTAGAATTCTGCTTTGTTAAGGAAAAGTGCCAAGCCAGCAGTGTAAAAGCGAGCTATTAGGGAAATGTAAGTAAACAGTTGAGCTTTCTTTATTCTCTTAGGATTATGGATAGCCATGCACTCTGCTTTAAAAATCCATTTCTTCCTAAAAGGGGCAGAAAAGACACTGTTACTATTACCCATTGACCTTCAGCATTCCTATTTGATTACTCATTTAATCTTTGTCTGCTGGCCCAAGAAAGGAAAGACCCTTTCTAGCCTCGAGACCTTAGAGGAAATCTTTAGCAATGGATGTGCTAATTGGAAAAAAAAATCAAATGATAAGCAAGCAAGCCCAAGACCAAGAATTTCATCTGGCCTCCCTCCCTGAGCATCCACAAACCTGCCTCTTCGCAGGAGGGGCCAGAACTGAGCGTTTTGCTAACACAGCTTCCAGCTAAATGTGTGTAAGCTTGGGTGCACACACAAGGGTGAGTACTAACACGTGCATTTCCACCAAGGCTCTGCTGCTACAATCTTAGAAAACATGTGCTTGCATTCTCGGGGTGCAATTAATTATTATGGATGAGTGTATGAGAGAAAAAAATACTCATAGTTGTTTTCTAGTCACCAGCAGCAAAGCACTCTGTTCTGGCAGGGCTGCACACGATCTATCTTAGGAAAAACAAGTTAGCAAAATGAAGAAGTGGGTAGACAGCATCGGGGACACTGCTTTTGTCAATACAGGCCGAGAGACAGGCAGGGAGCTGATAGAAACGTGGCTTTCAAGGAGATGCAGCTGAATGCCAACATCCACAAACCCTCGACACTGGGCCATTCACCAAAGTGCCACGGAAGGCAGGTACTGCCACATCAGCATCACGACTCTTCCCCTGCTCTGGAAGCTTTCTTCATGGTCAATGTTGAAGGAAAGAAGCTGGAGCCCAGATAAGCTCCTGCTTGCCTCTGTGCCCTTCAGTGCTGGGGAATTTTCTGGATGGGTGGCCTAGAACGAAGGCTAACTCCATTGCCCTTGTGTTTTCTCCAACAGTTATCTTTTCCTGCCAGTGTCCTCCCACCCTTTCCCAAAGGCCAGCTCCAACACCACCCCTCTCATGTACAGACCAGATGCTCAGAATGTCTTGCCTCAGGGAATCGTAAACCAGCGTGTCCCGGTGCTATTCCAGAGCAGAACCTGGACCAATGTGTAGACGTCACCAACAGAAAACCCTCTCAGGGGGTGGGCAGCTCATCACCCAGCCCCTCTACACTGGCTTCGCCTTGGGATAGAGAAGATGGGCCCATAAGAATGCTGTCTGCTACCTTCCCAGGCGTCCTCCTAGTTGAGCGGGCAACATGGGCTGTAGACAGTCCTATCCTGTCTTATTCTGAAGGACAAAAAGGGCAAGTCCCATGGGCCAAGGGGCAGAGAAGTCAGAGCTCAGAGAGAAGGCATCTGGAGCCTGCAAGTCTCCTGGATGAAGCAGGAAGATGGATTTAGGCCAGGGTCAGAGGGAGTGGTGGGCATGCCCTGCTCCGACAGCCAGCAGAGCAGGTGCCCAGTACGTGTCCCTTTCCTTTTTCCTTCCTGAAGGCGGATTCGAAGGCCATTATGCAGCACTCTGAATAACACAGACCTCCAGCTTTGAGAGACTCAGTGAGACGAATGATGCCTTATCACCACCGAGGCCAAGCCTGTGTCCCCAGAGAGCGGACCTTTAGGTGTGCTCAGTCACTTAGTACAGAGAGAAGAAGGCAGAGATGAAGGCCCAAAGAAGCAGTCACCAGGGTGGGGAGGAGTGCAGAGTCTCGAGCACGTTGCTCTCTCCTAAGAAAAGGGCTATTTTCACACCAGACTGACATGTTTCTTCCCGTTTCCCCATGGAGTTTCACGGGCACTTTCTGAGCATTTTCTGGGTGTCCAGGAATGTAGTAGGTTCTGTGCAGAAAACAAAAGGAAACAGGATACACCTCTGCCCTCTGATATAAACAGCCCTGACCCTTACTCGGAGCGCTGCTTTGCGCCTGGCTGACCTATCAGCTCCCAGCTAACAACGTCAGCCTGGACCTACAACGTCAGCTCCCCCCTGACTTAACTGACTCATTCATCCATCAATATGTTGTGAATCCCTACACTGTGCCAAGACCTGAGCTCGCATCCCAGAGGGGATCTGGACATTACAAGTAAATGGATAAGCATAACGAGGAGGGGAGTGTGCACTCTGTCCGTAGAGAACTTACTGATCATGACAACTGACACCACCCAGAACACTGAAAATAGCAGGGCCTTTGCATCTGTGAGCTCATACAAGTCTGAGCAACTATGTGAAGCTGGCAAAGACTGTTCCCCCATCTAATTGTTCCTTTGGGAACTAGAGGTTCCAATGGGAGACTAACTTTATTAAGCACCTACTATGTACCAGCACTATGCTTACTGCTTTCCTTATCACGATATCACAATATGGGTTTTAAAGTCATCATTTGATAAGGAAACAGATAGTTAGTTCAGGAAAGTGTTTGGAGGGTAGAGTGGCTCTTACACAGAAGATGGGCTTTGGGGCAGTCTTGCTCAGGTCCCCTGTCTCTGCCCCATAAGGCTGTGCATTACTGAGCAAGTCATAATGTGTCTGAGCCAGAGTGTCCTCACATGTTCTTAAACCACTAGTTAATGCTGTCTCTTCTCAGCTTTCCTCTTATGTCCCAACCCCGACTGCAGCCACAAGTGGTTGCTCTCCTCTTAGAAACTTATTTCATGAATTTTTTTTATTTTCTAGCTTAGATTATGTACATTTGTGTCCCTACTTTCTCCTATTAGGCTATAAGCTTCAATGAAGAGATCTTCAGGATCTTCACGTGAGCACATATAACACTCTCTCTCTCTCTCTCTCTCTCTCTCTCTCTCTCTCTCTCTCTCTCTCTCACACACACACACACACACACACACACACACACACTCACACCCCTTCAGCTTCTTTCACACAGCACACAATCTGGTTTAAATAACAATTACTCAAGAAAATTCAGTCCATCCTAAGCCACACGATTCTGTCACTCTCCCACTTAAAGCCACACAAAATGTCCCTTCACAAATGGCCTTCAAGGCTAATCTGCCCCATGGCCTTCAAGGCTCTTCTGGCTCCACCTCCCTCTCCAGCCTCATGCAGCCAAGACCCTCAGTCACTGTTCCTGCAGCACAGGTCTCTCCTCTCACTTCCTTGAGGACACCGAGTCCCTTCCTCTTCCCTGACTCAAGTTTTGCAAAGGATGTTCCCTCCTCCCAGAACATTTGTCCCGATTCTTCCCACCTGGCACCTACCACCTTTCGCCTCCCCTAGAGGTCTCCCCCATTCACCCAACCTAAAGCGATGCTTCCTTCTGGCACCCTGCTCTTATCCTGCCTAATGCTTATCATAATTTATTATATACATAATTTCTTTTTATCTGTCTTTTCCAATAAACTTTAATCTCCACAAAGGTAGACCATGTCCAGTCATATCAGAATTCAAAACACACAGCAGCACATAACAAAGGAAGGCACCATAAATATTTGTGAAATAAAGAAATTTTCAGATGCCAACGAAGTGGAATCTGAATTAATGACCTTTAACCCATCATCACTGGTGTATGTGAATTGATTTCTGAGAGCTAGTCCTGCCAAAATGATGACAGGAGGGACTCAAGTTCAAAAGGCCTTCATCACCATCACCGTATTCACAGACTGACTCCCCTGACATCTGCCAAGGACAGGATTCTAATTCCAGGCCAGAGGGGAGCCCCGCCCCTTTGCCTTCACCTGAGAATTCTTCATCGCCGTGGGTGGTTTGATCCAGGGCCTCCTCCCTCCGATCAGGTAAGTGGGAAGCATGACACACCAGCACTTCCAGCTGTGGCAGGATCATGGCCAAGGCAGGCCAGAAGAGGGGACTTTCACTACTCAGTAACAGAGCCACATCCCTTTCAGTGTGTGCCCATGAAAAGAGCATTTAAGAGAATGCCTTGGAAAGGTACCAAGGTCCCCGAACTAATTAACTTTCATCTCTTCTGTCCCTCCGCATGGAAGACCTTGCCCTCCTGCCCATTCTCTCTGCGAGGAACATTAAAGACAGAACATTAGCTTGAGAACATTCTATTTAAAACAAAAGTACTTCTAAAGATAGCCTTGGATGCCTGTCTAAATCATCCTGAGTCCATTTTCTGGCCCCAGAACCCACATGGTCAGTGCCCCAGATGGGCCTTACTGTGGTGTCTGGTACCCATAAAGAGCGTCTTTCACGGTTCATCTGTTGAATTAATCAGATATAAAATGTCTAAACTGAAAACCTGTGAGTTGGGATCTTAACGAGTTTAGGCAGAGCAGCAAAGCAGGCCACAGTAGATTTATTAATAACAAAAGCGAAGGAAAGAGGTTTCGGAAAATTAAACGAGTTAGCAAAAGTGGTAAAATTCAATCTGATCGCTTTTGAATAAGAGGATGACGTGTTTTGTGAGGGGTCACACATGCGTTGCTTCACTTGGACACCTAGACACTATAAAGTGCCTCTAGAATATGCAGGCACCTTCACATCTTCAGTGAGCTGCAGGGGGTCTTGAGCTTGTCTGTTTCTTAGTGTTTAGAGGCGGATGTGCTAATATAATGATTTACACCTGTGTGGCACCCAGATGCCCTGAGCCCTGGTGGAAAGCACACCTAGTGATTATCTCTTCAAATCAGCACACCCATCTCAACCTCCTCTAATCGACTTAAATCTGATGCCTGAAATATACATTCCTTAATGTGCACAGACACCAATAAACAGAACAACTGCAGCCCTGTCATTGTAGGCGGAACCACAGAGCAGGGCAGGGCACTTCATGCTTTTCAACAGAGATGGAGGGAGCAAGTGGGAGGGCACTACTAAGTTAGTCTGTGCCCTAGAAACTGCCATTCCCAGCTTCCCAGACACTTGGCTTTCTCATTTTCCAGCAACGTGGCATCTGGGCACAGGCACACACTAGGAATTCTACCACAAAACAAAACAATTCAATCTTCTCCAGATAGGACATGGCTAAAAAAAAAAAAAAACACACAAACAAACAAAGAAATGATTCAGTGCTTTGGTGCTCACTGAAAATAGGAACTGCCCCATCTGGTGGAAGGAATTCCTTAGCAGGGCAGCCTGGGAGGGGGAGATGACAGCCCAGTGGACAGTGCTAGGGAAGGACTCTAGTGGGGCAGAGGCTCTGGTCCATTCAAGCCACACTCAGAAACGGGCCAGCCAGGCAGAAGGCCATTCATCTTATTGGGAGACCTCGTCTGGTTTAAAACAAAACCGAAAACAAAAAACAACAACAACAAAAAATAAGGCAGAGCACAATATGGGTCTGGCAAATTTTACCGGCAGTCACGACTGGTGTATTTTTTTAATGCATTTATAAAACTTGCCTAGTGAATTTGCCTCACAATATAAGATCTGCCTCTCCATCCCCTCTGCTCCAAGGGACTAGAAATTCCACCCAATTGTTCACATCGCCATTATGAATTGCTTTTTACTCTCTGCTACTCTTGTCATCAAGATTGTCTAATCAATACCCTCAGTATCAGGAAAAAAAAAAAAAAAAAAAACAAAGAGAAGGTAACTGGCTTGCTTGAGTTAAGAAATCTTTGTCAGTGAAGGCCCCAGGAGCATCTGGGTCCTTACAGGCAGAGATATACAGTACTTCAGTTGTTTTAAAAAAAAAAAAAAAAAAAAGGCTGTATTTTAAAGTTATTAAATATCACTATGTTTAAGTGACATGTAGTTTGAAGGATTGCTTTTTAAAAACAAATGCAAAGGGGAAAAACGAACCCAGAATTATTGCTTATGGCACAGAAAAGAGGCAATAGGTTTAACACGTAGGCCCCCACTGATCTCTCTGTAAGGAGCAGGAATTGGGAGAGAATAGCCCAGGCCTGTGCCTAGTGGTGCCTCGTGGACCAGGAGCAGATGGACTGGTGGCTTGTGGGCTTCAGCACTGCAGGAAACTTATACCAGCCAGTAAGAGCTCACACCCATGACTGCAGCAAAGGAGGCCGCATGGCATTCTTCCATTCTGATTCTAAATCTGCCCCTTCCTGGCCCTGTGCAATCAAAGCAGTTACTTTTAAAACCTCAATAGTCCCATCTGAAAAATGGGGATCATAATACAGACCTAACTGACTGTTGGGAGAAGTCAGCAAGAACCCTTCTGCCACGTGTGCCTAACATAGTAGGTGGCCAGTAAATGGCATCTCTTGAACTAACTACTCTCCCTTTGTTCTTCACAGGGCCCAGTAGCAGGTCTTTGCAAAACAGACTGTAGTGCTTTATCTTTTTATAAAGGTGACTGATTCGAAAGTGGGCCCCAACCCAAAATTCAGCTTTAATTCCACAGACAGCCTAGAAATAGCACCAAGCCCTCATTACCACCCTACCCAGACCCAGAACGTGACAAATGAAGATCCCCCAAGGCAGAAACAGAACACAAGGCAATGCATGGGCCCCCTGGAGAACGGGTGTGACCTACGTAAATATAAAATCATACTGGGGGGATGTCAGCACGATTGCACTTGAGTAATTGCCAATGCCTCGAGTCGTGAAGCACCAGAAAGCCATCCAGGCACCTAGGAATCACCCACCTTCCACGTAGCCATTTGTCTTCCAAACCGAGAGAGATATGTGTATGTATAATCAACCCATTCAAAGACCCAATAGCGGGAGGCAGTCTTTGTTGTAAAACAAAACTGAGATGAAATAACCATCATCCTTTCAAATATCCTCTGAGAGTTTGGTATTTGAGGCACATTCTGTGATGTACTTCTCTCTGACCTCAAACACTTTGATTCTTTTTTTCAAGTTCACATAAAAGATAGAAAGCACTCAGATTGGTCTACTACACTAGGAGCCTCCACTGAATCTGAATTCTTTGCTGCTGCAGAGAATTCGTTGTTATTCCAGATAATTAGGAAGTGGAGATAAAGGGTCACTGCGTTAGAAAGGCCCAGCCCATTGAACAGTAGGCTCCTTATTTAAAACCAGATTAGTTACCACTGCTCCCCGAAGGCTTGCAAGGGTGCACGCCTTTCTTCCTCCTCACAATGCACTTGCAGAATCTGAGAATATGGCTTGTCTGGGAGGCTTACAACAAATGCTTCAATTTTCCATTCTCCAAATAAAAATCAATGGCAACAGAGAGGTAAAATCAATGTTCAGCGCTCTGTAGGGAGAAGCCTCTGCCCTTCCCCATCTCTCACCTACCCAGAACAATAAATCAGAACCAGCTGTCCTGACTGGCAGCCAGTCCCAGGCTGCAGAGTCCTCTGCAGGTGGTAAGACTCTCTGTCCATCCCTCTGGCCCTTACGGGATGTTTTCTTTAAAGCCTAAGAGAATATTTTTAAAACTAAAGTCAGGAAGAATAACACACTGCTGTATTAAAAACTCTTCCTCCTCAAACAAACCCATTTGCCAGGAGGATCTTTGGCATCTAAGACCAGAGTTTGCCTTAACTGTCTCTCTTCTCTGAGGATCCATTTTCCATTATCGAGCCTTAGCAATTGCTCAGGCATTTCATCCACCTGCTCCCCCAGACAACCAATGAGAGACTTACTGTCACCATAAATTAGCTTGCATTATTTAGTATTTCTTATAAATGGAAATCATATGGTATATACTCTTCTTTTTTTGGTCTTCTCTCACTCAGCATACTTGTGAAATTCATCCACGCTGTTGCATGTATTAATAGCTTACTTCTTTTATTGCTGAGTAGTATTCCAGTCTACTGGATATACCATAGTTTATCCATTCATCTGTTGATTGACATTTGGGTTGTTTATAGCTTTTTGCTATTGCCAGTAAAGCTGTTATGAACATTTGTGAGTGAGCCTTTGCATAGACATATGCTTTCATTGCACATTCTAGATACGGATCTTTTGTCAGACATATGTTTGGCAAATATTTTCTCCCAGTGTGGCTTTTTTCATTTTCATAGCAGTGTCTTTTGAAGGTCAAAGTTTTTAATTTTGATGAAATCCAACTTGTTGAGGTGTTTTGTTTTTTTTTTTTGGCATTTATAATTCGTGTTTTTATGTTCTATTTGAGAAGTCTTTGTCAAATCCAAGATTGCTACTCCTGTTTTCTTCCAAAAGTTTTATAGTCTTGGCTCTTATATTTAGGTATATGATCCATTTCAAGTTATTTTTTGTATAGTATGTTACACATCACTAAAATTTAAATATATAAAGGGTTTGTAGAATCATAAAAATACTCATTTATAAATATTAACTGAGAAGAGGCCAATATAAACTTTTAGGCATCATCGATAATCAAGTTTTTGACAAAAAATAAACCAATAAACAAAACCTATGACTAGAAGAATGGAAGAAAATATTCTGGAATGTTTCAATTCCTGTTTTTAGATTATATGACCACTGCCTATTTCTTGTTTCTTTTTACTTTTCTATATTGTCAGTGTTTTCTATAAAAAGTAACAAGTACCATTATAAAAAATACAATATATTTTAAAAGTCACTTAAGAGAAGGCTTCCTGATTCCATGCTGCCTTCACACTGCTCTTTAGTGTATAAATGACCTGTGTGGAGAACCAGAAAGGCAAATACACTACCAAGAATTCTCCTTTTCCCAAGCTTAACGGCCAGAAGAGATGAAACAAAGAATTTCCAAAGAAAATTCTCCAAAAAGTATGTTAGTTTAGCTGAAGCCTCTAAAAGAAACCAAATACAAACTCACATCCCAAAACTACCCTAATAAAGGAAAATAATTCCATCAGGGGGAGGGCTGGTTGCCCCGCTTGGACCCCTACCAAAATTACTTGCCCTGAACTCTACAGTCACCGATGTGTACACTGAACCGCTGGCTTCTCCACTCAACCTGCACAAGCAAAGAAAGCTAATGAAATTCTCTCGTTGATGTGCTCACTGTCCTCTCTCAGTCTGCTTGCAAAGACAGCCTAAATCTGCAGCCTCATAATCAGCCCAAGGCTGGCCCAGCCGCCCCTCCATGTGTGTACCCTCCTGCCTGCCTGACAGGCAGGTTTTGCCTCTCGAGCTGCTGCAGAGGCCAGACTGGCTCATGGAATTGCCTACAGATGTTTCACAGAGAGACAGATTACTTCCCTGACTGATGAATATGTGGAGTTGTCAACATGGTCTCCTTGGTCAGAGGGGACCCCTGAAGTATAATGTAGAAGAACAGATGTTTCATCTGGGAAGGTGTCCAAGACCCTAAGAAGAGGATGCACTTGGCTGATATGGTGAGCTGAGTAATTCAGACTCTGAGAGGGAGGGGAGGGAGGCTGGACCCCCAACTGCAGCCAACGCCATCACAGGGCCTCCCCAGTCCAGGCTGCCTCCAAAATCCTAAGAAGGGAGTGGCATACTTCATCAATCAGCCTCTTCTTTGGACTTGCTTTTCCAATGAACCAAGGGACACTGTTATCAGAAATACAGTCATCTTCTTGGTCCTTATCTGCTGTGAGTCACAAAGCAAGTGGGCAGCAAAAATGACACTGTGACTTTCACACTAAACCTTGCAGGCTTCCCCAGGCAGGAGCTGCAAGGGCGGACTGGGAGGGGGCCAGGGCACCTGGAGCGAGCTCTTTTCTTTCAAGAGCATGCAACTTTGGGGCTTCCCGGCTGACCTTCCAAAACGAATCAGACAATAAGAACAATTACCTGCTTTAGTAATTAGAAAAGAGCTGTCATTTTATGGTGCTAGACTATGTACTTTATACACCTTTATCTAATTGAACTCTCACACAAACATACACACAAAATACCCTATGCAAGGATTTGTAAAATGTACTACCCATAAACCCTCTCTGTAAGAATAACTAGAGAATGTATCCCAGCAAATAGAAGAGGCAATAGAAAAACCCATTTTACAGATGAGGAAGCACAGATTTGGAAAGTAATTTGCCAAGGTCACATAACCTCGGAATGAGCTTAGATTGGTCTCATTTCCAAATCCATGCTTTGAGACACTGCAATTTTGTGGTCACCAGGAGATGAGGATTACACTTTCAACACAAGCAAAAAGGTGTTGGTGCTTCCAACACAGAAACATGGCATGCCCAGAAAAACACCATTTACATCTGGATTGGCCTGAATACCAATGAGTTTGCTGCCTCCGTCTCAAAAAGATTTGAGCTTAAAACTAAAAATCTCTTATCTGGCACTTCCAGAAAGGGCTGTATTCTAGGAGGAAACAGACAATGGACTCTCCGCATTACACACACACACACACACACACAAAACCAGATGGCTAAACAACCTAGAGCTCTATTCCAAAGGGTATTCAGGTATGTGCAGCAAAAGAGGCCCTAGCCTCGCTCCTCCAGAGAAGGAAGAAATCAAGGGTGGCAAGAGAATCTAGGATAGTTTTCTCAGAATATCCATGCTTTAAAAAGAATTTATAGTATAAAAAAATTATTTTTTACATTCCACTCTGCAATGAACTTGCTTTTCCTTGAGGCTGGGAATAGGGTCTCTTGTTTACCTCTCTAGCCTTGGTGCCTGACATAAACCTGGCACACAGTGGTACTCAATGCCCTTTTATTGAATGACAATGAATAAATGGATAGACAAGGACAGGTCAAACGAAGAGGCCAACACATGGTAAACTCTAGATCTAGACGGTCCTCGATATGAATCATGGCTGCCATTTTCTAGATATACAAGCAAATTACTAATACCTCTTTGCCTCAGTTCTCTCATCTTTAGAGTGGAGACAAAAAATAAATACCAATTTGACAAAATGGCTGGAAAAATTCAAGGATGCAAGTGCTGAGCCCAATGCCTGGAAGAGTTTTGGGGGGTGAGATCTGTCTTTACTTCCAGGGGGAGCACTCTTGTCTGGGAAAGAGAAAAGTAGATTATAATAATTCACATCTCAGTCTTACAGAGACAAAGGCTGACTATTTTTAGTTGAGCACGGAGGCTAGGACTGTCGTTGCAGGTAGCATGTTTGCAGAGGCAGAGGGGCGGGGATTCCGCTCAAAGGGAATCACTTAGGAACCACAGCGGTCCCCGACCTTTTTGGCACCTGGGACCAGTGCTCCTATGAGAATCTAATGCCTGAGGATCTGAGGTGGAGCTGAGGCAGTGATGCTAGCTCTGGGGAGCGGCTGCAAATACAGATAAAGCTTCACTCACTCACCCGCTGCTCACCTCCTGCTGTGCAGCTGGGTTCCTAACAGGCCACAGACTGGTACAGGTTCACGGCCCAGGGGTTGGGGACCCTTGACTTAAGAGACTGAGGATAATTAAAACATATCCCAAGAGAAGCAGCCAAAGGGGCCAGCATTGCTGAGTCTTTAAGAACTAAGGAATGGGACAGGATGGGACAGGACACATTCTGCAGGGTTCCAGGGCCGAACTGCTACTAAGGAGCAAAAGTTATAGGGAGGCAGATCTCAGTGGGAATCGAGTTTCAGAAAGGCTGCTTTCTTTGCCTAGGATGATGCAGGTGAATGTCAGAGCAAGTTGCCGAATCCAGAACCAGGTATCACCAGGTGTCACAACTCCAATGCCCACTGCTCCACCTCCCCACTGTCCGGGCAGTACAAGGAGAGAGACAGAAGAGGCACCTTTCCCCCACCTCTACCTCAACCAATCCCATTCTTAAAGAAAGTCCACTTTTTGTGTTTCTGTGTCTGCTTTCTTGCTTTGAATATTTTTGCAGGACTGAAGGCAGAAGCGGCCTGAAATCCAGGCTCATTCCGTCATTTGCAGACTCCTAATGATAATGCTGGGAGTGGGTGGGGGGTAAGAGGCAAAGGCTCTAAGGACCCTCAAGAAGTGTGGGGAGACCAGGTGCTTCCTCCCGAGGAAAGAGCAAGATATGTTCCCAGGAGGAATGCTGGTATGGTGGTCTGGATGTACCAGGATCCCAAACCAGGGCCCCTGGCCTGGCAGAGATGCCCATGTCCTACATGGTCATGGAAGCAGACAGTCCTCGGGCCTCAAGGGACCTCGAAGGATTTCCACAGTGAGGACTTCGGTAGCAACCAGGAGACTGAAGGTTCACCGCTGTTTTCTTAGCCAGAAACTTCCTGGATCCTAGGGTCACCCCAGGAGGAGGAACAGTGCCAACAATGACCAAGAAAGGATTTTCTGTTCCTCTGCTCAGGGTCAAATAAAGTTGATTTAAAGGAAATAAAGATACTGACATTCTTTGTAAATCTGGGTTTGAACAGCATGGCAGGAATGGAGGCATCAAGCACCATTAAAAAATGGCGACATAAACATCTGCCCTCCCTCTGCCTGCTGTCCCACTCAGATGTGGGGTACTCTCAGATTTACCAGCTGGAGAACACCTCCCAGCCTCCCGCCTTACCTGGGAAGCAGGTGCTTGCGGCTGACACACAGAGCAGTCTGGTAGTCCTGGGTCACACACACCTTGTGAGGGCTGCACTTTACCTTCAGGCAGGGGTCTTTGGATGGGTCCAGGGCTGAGGCAAAAAGAACAAGAAGAGGGTGGTTAGGGTCACCAGGAAAAAATTAATTTCTATTTCTACTCAAATAGACAAGTGGGAAGTAAACAGACCATGTGTTTGCACTCTGCTTTGTTTTCTTAGGCTGGTAGAGATTGCTGTGAAAACCCAAACCAGGGGAATTCTGTGTCTACTGACCATGTTTTTCTTCAGCATCAGGACAGTGATCCCTTTGTGCCGTGGGGAGTTTCAGTACCTTCGTCTTCAGTGGGAATTACTTTTAAAATCCTTTAGAATCTTCTATGCTCCAAGGACCAAGAGCTACTTTTCTCCCTTTGGTTATTTGTCTGCTATTGCTTTTTATGACTTCATCTGTGCCTAGTTTTACTTACTTCTTATAATATAAAAAGTCCTTGAGGACAGGGTTTCTTTGGCTTTAGTTCAATCTACACAGACAATGTGCATAAATAAGCCTATTTTAAGTTTTGCGAAGAACTTCAGGATGTGCAAGATAGTTTTGTGCCACACACAGTTACAATACAATACGGAAGGGGAAAAAAGCCTACCCATAAATATTTATTGTGCTAGGGAGAATCAGATAAGGGTCATGACGGGCATATAAAGTGATAACAGAGCTGGAGAAAAAAATAGAAATCAATTCCTGGGGCAAGGATTAATGAAGCATTAATGTGTGAATTGGATCTTGAAGGATGGGCAGAATTTTGAAAAAGCAAAGAGAGAAAAAGCACCCCGGCTGGGCGGCAAGCACACTCCAATGAAGGGAGGCAAGTCTGGGCCTCATGAGATATTCCATCTGACTAGGAAATGGGCTCTTTGCATGCGAATAATGAGAGGGGGGAAAGTTGATTCAACCAAGTCACTCGAGAAAGGGTCTCCAAGGGCAGCAGTAAATATATTGCAACATTTCCTAGAGCAGACAGAGCGGCAGGCCCTGGGCTCATCAGTGTTCCACATGCTTAGGCGGCCAAGCTCATCACGCACAGAAGGGGCCACAGGGGATTCTCTGCAAAACAAAAGCAATGGAGCCACCTCTCTGCCCTGCGGCCTGAAGCCTGTTAGGTGGTGGATCTTTCATAACTGCTCGCCACAGCCAGGGAGGCGATGTTTTCCCATGTCCTCCCCATGCAAACATTTGGTTAAACAAATCGGCATCCAGAGCAGGGACAGCAAAACTGCTATAAGATGTGCCATCATCCCCTCCATCACTGGGGCCCTCATCCCTCGTGACCCCCTGCTCTTAGAGGAAGTTATCACTTTTTCAGCCCCAGGCCCAGAATCTCAGCCTCATTTTCTTCAGACAGCTGCCGGGACTGTCTCAAGGGACCTGAACACAACCATCCAAAGGCATTTCTGTTGCTTGAAGAGCTCAGGGCAGCTTCCTCCACCGCAGCCGCTTTGGCCACTATAAATCTGCATTCGCAGGCCAGTCAGGTCAACAGTAAGACTGGGGTCCTGGTTGGTGCCCCAGGGGAGTCACCTGGCAGAGACTACTTCCCAGGGGATGTACCTGGCTGCTACAGCTTAGCAAAAGGAAATGGCTGCAAGACAAGAGAGGCTGATTCAAGCCGTAGAGAGAGTATTCACTCAGAGTTCCTTAGCTGAGGGCTTCCTCTCGTAGGAAGATGCAGGGGGCCTGTGCCTGCCCTCAGAGTCCTCTGAGGCTGGACCTCCAGCTAACTTGTGCCAGGAACTTCTTGGTCCCAGATGGAACTCTCTTGGTCCTGGGGACACCCACAGGAGAAGCCAGGAGGCTGGTGCATCTCAGGCCAGTGATCTCCTTGTGCACTGTCCTCCACCCCAACCCAGGTAGCAGTCCAACCAACTTTGATTTGCTTTCCAAGACTCATCCAAAAGTGAGTCCACAATGAAGACTGATAACCAGATGACCGCTAATGATGACTGTGCCAGTCCTTCACTGCCCCTTCTCACACTTTTCAGCCGCCACAGGATGAAGTAAGACATATACAGATCTCAAGAAACTTGGGACCCAACAACTGGCTACCCTGGCCACAGGTACCAGCTGAGAGGCATTGCCCTGATAGGTGCTAAGGGCCACAGAATCCCTGGAATTTTCACTGAAGTGGAGCTCAGACGTGGAGACCAACAGGCTGGTCTAGAGTTATGGGTGTCAAAATCTGCGGTCCTACATGATAAGCTTCATGGCCATATTTGAGCTTCTTTTTGCTTCTGCAGTCAACTTTACAAACAAGCAAAGTACACACCGCAACCGGAACGGCCTCCATGGTCAGTGCAATTTCAAGGCAAATAAGTCAGCCACGCATAGTTGGAAGAACACAGGCTCTCAGCCGAGTGTTTCTGAGTTTAAAGTCTGGCTTCACTGCTTACCAACCTTTCTGCACTTCAATTGCCTCTTCTGTTAAATGGGGTAATATGAGTATCTACTATGGCTTTTGGCTGTCATGAGGATTAAATGAGCTAATATTTGTAAGTGCTTAGAAAAGACCTCTTAGGTGTTTGTTAGTTTTTGTGTGTCTGTATTTTATTCCCAAAGTGACTAACAAGGCTCCATAATAACAAGAACAATGGTAACACTTAACCAGGGCTTCCAACATGCAGGCAGTGAACTAAGCTCTCTAACTAGGTTACTGGATTCTCATAACCACCCAAGGAGGTAGCTGCTGGTCACACATCCATCCTACAAAGGTCTTAAGTCTGCTGGTGAGAGGGGCAGAGGGTATCTGACACCCAGTGGATTGACTCCAGAACCTAAACTCCTTACCACCAAAAGCCAGCAGCATGAGAATCACCTAGGATCTCCTTTAAAAAGTTGATTTCGGGCCCCATCTCACTCCAAGTATAGAGCCTTCTGTGCGGAATGAATCTTAAGGGGTAAAAGGAAGGGCAGCCAGAGGGCCTGGTGTTGCCTCGGTGGGGCCATCCAGGACTGCCCCAATGTTCCACAAACAGCAGTCTCAGTGTTCCCCCAGAAATGGGGTACCCAGCCTTGGGCAAGTGCACCTTCTGCGTACTGTCTCAGAATACAGCAATTCCCTCAACTGAGTCAACTGACCAGAGGTCTGGTCAATTTTCTTTCTGCAACTTTGCCATCTGTCACCCTACCATTCGGCGAATATTACAGATCACCCCTCCTCCGTCCCTGAAGCTGACATGTCTAAAACAAACAAAAAACTCCAACCCGAAACACTAATAAATAAAAATCATCAGTTATTTAACTCTATACACATACTTCCTTAACGATTTGCATGTAGAAATCAAGTCGGCTAAAAATTAATTACTAGGGACTGAATACTTCAAACATGTATGCGAATTATTTAAATGAACTTCACAGAACCACAAAACAGTAACAAATTAAGCTGTCGGCGTTTATTTGA
>NW_011888855.1:8028685-8031126 GCF_000151845.1 Pteropus vampyrus
AAAGAAGGTGTCAGGGTGGAGGTGCCCCTGGTCAACTCTCAGAGCTCCCTTTCCTCCTCTGAGGAACCTCCATGCTCCCCGACCCTGGGGACATTAAGTTGCATAGGATTCTGGGAGGCAACAAGCCTACCTGGTGTGACTGATAAGCAAAGACATAGTCTAAAACAGCCATGTCAACTTGTAGTCCACTCTGGTGACTCCTGGAAACTTCCTCAGACAAAAGGCCACTCAATTTGCAAAAAATTGACAAATTAATGATGGTTTGTTGTCTTACTGTTTTTAACATTGCTCTGTGCCTGAATCATGCTCATCCAATGTACATCTGAAGAGCAAAGATACTCCCAGTAATTCATTAGGAGTGACTTAATGGATGATTGACAATGAAATTACTCCAAACTGCTAAAACCTCGTCAAGCTAAAATCCCAAACATTACATTTTGTCTGTCCCCATGGTAACCCATGCATGCAACTTGCTTCCCCCACCCTACCCTCCAGAGGGGATTGTGACAGAGTCTCACAAAATATAAAATAGAAGATTTCACCCACAGTATTTTGCTGGAACTAGAAAGAATGTCAGCATGGAAAACTTCTGTCGTCGTTCTCAGCTTTCAAGTCAAGGAGTTGGCCTAGTTAGGTCTCTGAGGTTGAACAAAGGGACCTATTGGCCATACATCTAAGGAGAGACAGTTAAGTGATACAGATGGCTGAACATGTGTGCCCAAAGACAGAGAAAGTGGGCGGAGACATGGGACAGACAAGGACAAAGGGACAGAGGATAAAAAAATGCATCTGACCATTCACGCCAAGGGCCTGAACACTCATTTCTTTCTGTGTAAAAACTAAAAGCTTTCTCTCTCTTACACTATTTGTGTGTGTTTTGGGAGGTATCAGCTATTAACAGGCTTTTTTAGAGTGTAATTTTTCAAGCATGTTTTAAAATGATAACTGTTAGACACAGTTGGATGGGTGTGTGGCAGTTTATGATAATATTCCTTCAACTTTTTGGTATATATAAAAATTTTAATAATAAAAGAGAAGGGACAAAAGAAATATCCTATGACCCTACAAGTGAATGCATTCGGCAAAAATGTGCATCTTAGTGGTCTATAACAAGGGAAAATTATAACGACTTGAATATCCATCTGTATCGGTCTGCTTAGGTTGCCATAACAAAATAACACGGACTAGGAAGCTTGAAAAACAGAAATTTATTTTCTCACAGTTCTAGAGGCTGGAAGGCTGAGATCAGGAGTAGCAACATGGTCAGTTTCTAACGAGAACTCTCTTTCTGGCTCTCAGACGGCCACCTTCTCACTGTGTCCTTACACGGCCTTTTCTAGGTACACTCAGAGAGCGAGCTCACTCTCTGATATCTCTTTTTATAAGGATATCTATTCTATCAGATCAGGGACCCTCCCTTATGACCTCACTTAACCTCGATTACTTCTGTAGAGGCCCTGTCTCCAAATACAGCCACAGTGAGGGTTAAGGCTTTAACACGTACAGTCCACACCACCATCTACAGAAAAATGGTTACCTTAACTATAAGACACCCGTTTACGGAATATTATCCAGCTGTGTAAAGGAGAAAATAGGTCTACATATACTAATATAGGTAGATGTTTATGATACATTAAGTGAAACAGCAAGTTAAAGATGAGAAGACAGATTTGAAATAGCAAAGTCACTTCCTGACACCACAGCTAATGGCAAAGCTAGTACTCAGAACCAAGTCTGTCTATTTCCAAAGATGTCCTTTCTCGTTCCTATTGTGCTGCCCTTGAAAAGAAGCGCCAGCCCCAGTCTCCCCCGACTCACACACCAGGGCCCTCAGTTCCTCCTGTGTGTCCTCTAGCTCCCGGAGCTACCCTTGCAATAACCTGTGAATTAATTCAGACTCTCTATGCCCCCAGGCCAACATCAGTGCTGCCTGTCGCTGACTAGTCTAGAATTATTAGTCTCCTTCTGTTCTTTGGAGAATCTTCTCTGCAGCAGGGAGACAATGACAAGTCATGACCATCAGTAGGAACAAAAGCCAGTGTCTGGCCTTGAGAGAGTTTAGCATTTGTCTCTGAGATACAGGAATTAAAAGATGTCCCATGCCTGGCTGGAGCTAAAGGCAGTAGCTAAGAAGAGCTTTGTCCCCTCTGCCCATGTGCAAAACGAGACATTATAAGCAACCACTGGTAAGTCCAACATGGCTAATTTATATGTCTGATCATTAGAAAAGAATGCTTTAAGAGAGGTCTACGAGAGTGGCATGGCTGTGGGGCTATGCTCTATAAAATCACAGGCCACAAAATTTTATTAGCTTGGCCAGTCAATCCCTGCTTCTCAAAGCTATCTTCTCATGCCTCCCCTATCTACTCTGGGATGATGAAGACAAGGTGTCTCACTCCATGTTTTCACCAAGAAAGCAATTTCTCTTGAAAAGTGAGATG
>NW_011888855.1:8033311-8036202 GCF_000151845.1 Pteropus vampyrus
TAGGTACACTCAGAGAGCGAGCTCACTCTCTGATATCTCTTTTTATAAGGATATCTATTCTATCAGATCAGGGACCCTCCCTTATGACCTCACTTAACCTCGATTACTTCTGTAGAGGCCCTGTCTCCAAATACAGCCACAGTGAGGGTTAAGGCTTTAACACGTACAGTCCACACCACCATCTACAGAAAAATGGTTACCTTAACTATAAGACACCCATTTACGGAATATTATCCAGCTGTGTAAAGGAGAAAATAGGTCTACATATACTAATATAGGTAGATGTTTATGATACATTAAGTGAAACAGCAAGTTAAAGATGAGAAGACAGATTTGAAATAGCAAAGTCACTTCCTGACACCACAGCTAATGGCAAAGCTAGTACTCAGAACCAAGTCTGTCTATTTCCAAAGATGTCCTTTCTCGTTCCTATTGTGCTGCCCTTGAAAAGAAGCGCCAGCCCCAGTCTCCCCCGACTCACACACCAGGGCCCTCAGTTCCTCCTGTGTGTCCTCTAGCTCCCGGAGCTACCCTTGCAATAACCTGTGAATTAATTCAGACTCTCTATGCCCCCAGGCCAACATCAGTGCTGCCTGTCGCTGACTAGTCTAGAATTATTAGTCTCCTTCTGTTCTTTGGAGAATCTTCTCTGCAGCAGGGAGACAATGACAAGTCATGACCATCAGTAGGAACAAAAGCCAGTGTCTGGCCTTGAGAGAGTTTAGCATTTGTCTCTGAGATACAGGAATTAAAAGATGTCCCATGCCTGGCTGGAGCTAAAGGCAGTAGCTAAGAAGAGCTTTGTCCCCTCTGCCCATGTGCAAAACGAGACATTATAAGCAACCACTGGTAAGTCCAACATGGCTAATTTATATGTCTGATCATTAGAAAAGAATGCTTTAAGAGAGGTCTACGAGAGTGGCATGGCTGTGGGGCTATGCTCTATAAAATCACAGGCCACAAAATTTTATTAGCTTGGCCAGTCAATCCCTGCTTCTCAAAGCTATCTTCTCATGCCTCCCCTATCTACTCTGGGATGATGAAGACAAGGTGTCTCACTCCATGTTTTCACCAAGAAAGCAATTTCTCTTGAAAAGTGAGATGGGGGGAGAGGAAGGAAAAGGAGAAGAGTGGAAAGGGAAGGAGAAAACATTTTCTTATGTGAGGCATCATTTAATTAGGGGGCTGACAAGGGAGACAGTGACATCCATCAACCTATAGAATAATGTACTATTTTAATTTACCAGTGAGGAAACTGATCAATTAATGATTAATTTACCCATGAGGAAATTGACACAGAGATATTAAGTAACTTGTCTGTGGTCGCACAGCTGGTAAGTCTAGATTTCAATTTGTGCAGGTCTCACATCAAAGCTGATTCATGCAGCCACTTGGCCAGTTATGAAAATGGCATTTAAGTAGGATAAAGGTAATGGCTATGGTGCCAAGCAGCAGCACACTGAACCCCTCTGTCACCACTCCCAAGAATCATGTCACCCATAGGATCCCAGAAAGAACTTACTGTGAAGAAAACATTGTACTATCTAAACTCAAAGCCAGATTGTTGGCTATCTGAATGAGCTTATATTACTTTTCTAATGTATACAAAAGTCAGTTTCTTTTCTAGGCAAACCCGATGCCCAGTGAACTTAAGTCTCTCCATGACTTAAGAAACAATACCCAAAATGGACCAGGTAACCCCTGTGGTTCCTTCTGCGAAGGGTTTTGTGAAGCGTATATATGGGCCTCATCACTGATGGGGAGATACACATGCCTGGTGCCGACATGGGCTGGGCTGGAGCAATATGAACAAAAAGACCTGAGAATATAGACAGGATGCCACCCACAGAGATAGGTCTGAAACTTCTCATTCATCAAAATGGTCAGAATTTATTAAAATGTTATAACAGCAAAGGTATCTGTGTTCTATTTCATTGTAATTGACAGAAATTATTCATGAGACATTTCTGAATGAAGAATAGAGAGAATTACTTAAAATACATAAGAACCAGTTCTATAACCTAGAAGAATAAGAGAACATAAAAATCACAATAAAAATAAAATATTTCCAGGAAAAAGGAATACTCAAAAGAGTGTCGTAGATCAGAAAGTCCATCTTATGTAGCTGTGCTTCACTTTGATGCACTTAAAATTACTATGAAACACAGAGCTTCTCCCAGACCAAAGGCATCTGGAGAACTAACTCCTCTGGTGTCAATGAGCATGATTCGGTCATTATTCAGCAGCCATGGCTGTTGACCATGTAAGAATGGGGAAACTCAAGACACTCTACAAATTTCAAAAAAAAAAAAGAAAGAAAGAAAATTAAGTGCACCTAGAAGTAAAGGACCCAAGGGAGTGGATCAGAGAGCTGTGGGTGTGGGAGGAAAGGCACAGTCATGCCACTTTCTGCTGATATAATCTTGATAGGTTATTTAACTCTTCATGACTCAGTTGCAGACAAACAGGTCCACTTCACTGGACTGTTGTAAGGAACTGATCAGATAATAATGCATGAAAGTTGCCAAGCACAGCGCCTGGCTCAGTATGTGCTCAGCTATCATCCTCATCACTCTTACCAGCTCTTTTTAACTTGCTCTCCAAATACAGAAAGTAGAAGTACACAAGGAACCTTGTACATTTCAGAGACTCAAGATCCTGGAGCTACGATGCTGTTCAGCCTTTCTAGTCTCAAGCAATAGACTCATCTCTGCAAGAAGAAACATAGAAGTTTCTTTTTGAATATCGAGCTCAGGGTCCACTTTGCCCACATAACTTTTGCTCATTAAGTAGATCTACGTCACTGCAGAAACCACCATATGACAGCTAAGAAGTTCATATATTTCATGTAGAGTCATGCTCTGCCTTGTCTCATTTCAGAGATTATAAGG
>NW_011888855.1:8036982-8046609 GCF_000151845.1 Pteropus vampyrus
CTCTACAAATTTCAAAAAAAAAAGAAAGAAAGAAAATTAAGTGCACCTAGAAGTAAAGGACCCAAGGGAGTGGATCAGAGAGCTGTGGGTGTGGGAGGAAAGGCACAGTCATGCCACTTTCTGCTGATATAATCTTGATAGGTTATTTAACTCTTCATGACTCAGTTGCAGACAAACAGGTCCACTTCACTGGACTCTTGTAAGGAACTGATCAGATAATAATGCATGAAAGTTGCCTAGCACAGCGCCTGGCTCATAGTATGTGCTCAGCTATCATCCTCATCACTCTTACCAGCTCTTTTTAACTTGCGCTCCAAATACAGAAAGTAGAAGTACACAAGGAACCCTGTACATTTCAGAGACTCAAGATCCTGGAGCTACGATGCTGTTCAGCCTTTCTAGTCTCAAGCAGTAGACTCATCTCTGCAAGAAGAAACATAGAAGTTTCTTTTTGAATACTGAGCTCAGGGTACACTTTGCCCACACAACTTTTGCTCATTAAGTAGATTTACGTCACTGCAGAAACCACCATATGACAGCTAAGAAGTTCATATATTTCATGTAGAGTCATGCTCTGCCTTGTCTCATTTCAGAGATTATAAGGTCTGGAAATGAAGAATTACCCCACCCCCTGTGCCTAATTCTGAGTGCTAAGAACACACAACAAAGCCATATACACAAACCTACATGGTCATACTCTTTTTTTCCAAGAAAATGTCTTGGGGCTTTGAAAAGCCTCTATTGGAGAGTCACGGAGTGTGAACGTTAAGGTATCTTAAGGGCCTACATACATTCAGGCACCACTGGTAAAAGGCTGGGGCGGGGGCGGGGGGAAGAGAATAATTAAAAAGAATCTGGCAAATACTGTTGGGACAGGAAGACAAAGGCTTGAGTCCAAGGAGGCTGGTAATGTGTGGTACACGCTGGGAACAAACTGACAGGCAGGGTTCTCCAAGGCAGGTCTGGTGTCGAAGCTTCGCGCTTTCTGATCCTCAGCCAGAGGCTGTCCATCTGACTGCTTCCTGTGCTGTCCTACACAGCTTGGCAGGGCAGGCGTTCAGTGAAACTAGAACAGTGAAGTCTGCAGGGAAAGTCTGCCCCATATTAGAGACAGGGATGCTCAAACACTCTCTCAGAGCCTCGGATGAAACTGTCCCTTCCAGTGTGGCACCCTGAGGGACAGAACCTCAGTGAAATGCTCTAGTGAGGCAACACGGGCCCATTCACTGGCCACCACTCTGACAAGTCCAGAAGTCAACGGAAGAAGGGGCTGTCGGCAGTCCCACCCCATGTGGATCTTCTCCAGCCATGTCTCTTTTTCCTGTTCTCCACAACCTAATCCTTATTTCTCAGACTGTGATGGGTAGATGCAAATCTACCATGGATCTTGCTGCAGCACCAATTTTACTGGATAGGTCACTTAAAACTTTTTTTAAATATTAAAGTGATCACTGGAATAAAATGCGAAATTCATATAAACTTGTCTAAAATAGACTTCGAAAATGTCTGTTCTCACAGTGGGTTCTGCCCCTGGAACCCCGGAGTAGGCGTTTGCTCTTACTTACACTTATCCATAGGGATTTTTTTGGTAGAAAAGTTTGAGAGGTGTTGAAAGTGTTTACCAAGTTGAAAGGGTCCTACAATGAATCGAACAGCTCTCCAGGGTACTGGAAAATCAACAGCACTAAAAGTACATACGAAGAACCTTCATAAGCAAATTGTTCATTCTTGCAGAACCAGAACATAGTTCCAGTTAAAGCTAGTAAATCAAAAATGTATCCCGCGCTCCTGGAACAGAATCCCCATGCCACCTGTTCCCTGGGACCTCAGTCCCACTGGTGAAAGGTCCCAGAGCTTTGCAGAAAACTGACCTTACATAATCCAAAGCTCTTTTGAGAGCCTTCAATGAGCCGAGCATTGGGTGAGGTTTACAACAAGTTACAAAGCATTTACGGCTCCCCAGGTATGAATATCAAAATTAAAACTGTTATTTCTTTCATCCCTCCCACTGTTAATTTTTCAAAAACATTTGGCTCTGGATTTATAAATGGGTAACTGGAGACTATTCTTTTCCAAGTCCTTTCATTCTCCAATTAGGGCAGGTTCATTTCCGCTTCCTTGGGATGATTCCCAAGGTTATTAAATTCCATTCCTAACTGATAACATTAAAGCAATCATGACAAAGTTAGTGCTGATTGGACCTGGGGTTTCTTGGGGACACCTTCTTAGCTATTAGAAACCATCTCAAGCTGAGAGAAGAATGGTTGCATCTCCCACTGAAGGTTTCAATAAATGCTGTATCATTTAAGTCTCGTGTATTCTTATTGTTCCTGTTCTTTTGTGTCTCACTGTTCAATCATTACTAATATACTTTTCCATATTTATCGAAATAAGCTGAGCAATTCACAGTTTTAACCTCTCTTTCCTGCCTGTCTCTTCACCACTGTGCCACTTGATGGTCAATTAACTCCCTTACATTACCATGAGATGAGGCTCAGAGTGTTAATATAAAATATAAATTACCTGCACACACAAGACAGATGCAACAATAAATAATGGGCAAATACCTATCAGGTTTCCTAAAACAAATATGGAATAAACACAAAGAGTAAATCTTTTATTTTCGTTTTTTTTAGCAATAAATACTGAGTGCCCAGCAGGTACGACACAGACCAGGGAGAGTCATCTTCAAATACTACAATGCCTGCAAAGGTTTTTCACTGAAGAAGGGGAACTGATGTTCTTGTTTTGTGAAAGTTATGGATGAGAGAGAGAGAGAGAGAGAGAGAGAGAGAGGGAGGGAAGGAGGGGGGGAAAGAGAGAGAGAGGGAAAGAGAGAGAGAGAGAGAGATTGAGAGAGAGAGAGCGTGTGAGAGAGCACAAACACACGCGAGCATGCGCTTCATGACTCTGTCTTCCGGTCTGGCCTCAAACTTCCCTTACAGAATTTAGTTCCCATTCCCAGCCTCGATTTTCCTCATCCTCCAATATTTACCCTGCCTTTGGTTACATCAGACAACTACAAACCCTCAAACAACTGGTTTCACATCTCTAGAGTCTAGACTGCAGTGTCCAATATGAAGAACCATCCCATTCTTATAATTACCTTTTGAGGCCAACATTATCTCGACTTGAAAGAGGAGGGGAAAAAATTTTGAACTTGCCAAAGATCATGCAACTAATAAGTGGCAAAGCTGAGATGTGACTCCAAGCCTCTTAAAATCCAGGAGAAAACTTAGATGACCAGTGACAGTGTCTGTGCTCCCCACCACTGCATGCGTGTCACCTAAACAATGTCTGGAATATCACGGGGCTCAATAACTGTTGTTGAATGAGTGTGTGAATGGCCTCCAGCCCCACGGGTTTAATCACTATTCTATCCTGCTCTGCGAAGCCAGGGACCAAGTCTGGTTCATCATTTCTGTACCCTAAGTCCCCTGACATGTGTCTGCTCCAAGGGATGTGTTCGGTTAATGCTGAATAAACTGTCTGTGCAAGGAGCATCTTTGGATAAATGTTTCAAGTTGAGATTTCTAGGTCATAAAGATTCAGAGCTAGATGAGTCCCCTGGAGCATCTGCCTCCCAACCAACATGTTCGTATTTAACATAAGAAAGACTTTAACCCATCGATTCAGCAAACATTTATGAAACCCATTTTACATGCCAAGTACTATTATAAGCAGTGGGCATTCAGAGATGGCTAAGACAAAAGAAGTCCCTTCTCTTTAGAAAATGACATTCTAGCAGAGAGATAGCAAGAAAGGAAGGGAGGGAGGGAAGGGGAGGAAGAAGGAAGGAAGGAAAGAGGGAGAAGAAAAAAGAAATGAAGAAGGGAGGGAGGTAAGGAGAAAACAAGACAGGAATAAGAGCCAAGTAGCTAATTTTAAAGGAGTGAAGCAACAGAGAGCTTCTGAGTAGTCGCACTGGACCGAGAAGTCAGGGAAGACCTCTCTGAGGAGGTCTTTAAGACAAGAAGGAAGACATTCTTTTGAAGATCAGTTGAGAAGCATGCCAGGAGAGAAACTGCAAAAGTCCCAAGGTGGGAATTGACCCGCGAGTGTTAGATAAAGGGACAGGTCTTGATAGATTGTATGACTTTTCCAAGGACACACAGCTAGGGTAGAACCAGGACTTATCTCTAGAAAGATCCATTCTCAGAGGTGTGTACCCTTAGAGCACTGAGTCCCCAGACATCAACATGCTGAGGTCTAACTGAGGTACAACTACGTGCTGGTCTTGCTCCAGACTGGGATTCACGTTCATGACCAGCATCATTCCATGACAGGCCAAGGGCTCTGCTTCAGCACAGGGGTCTTGACGAGCTGTTGCTCAGGCTGCCAAAGCTAAAGGTGAGCAGGCTGGGAAGAATCCAGATCTCAGGCTTTCTGGGCATTGTCTTTGCTCATGTAAGCAAATCTCCAATATGCATGATATGGATTATGTGCAAAGGCCAAAGGAGCATGAACTTTGTGCCCCAGACAGATCTAGTTCCACACCTGAGCTCAGATCCTTGGGTGCTGTGTGACCTTGGCCAAGTGATGCAGCCTCTCTGAGCTGTAAAGGGGAGTGGTAATATCTCCCTCACATGCTGATTAGGAGGACTGGCTGAGACAATGTGTCAAATGCTAAACACTGATCTTAGCGAGTAGGCAGTGAATGTTAGGTTCGCTCTTTCCCACAAGATTGCCCTTAAACATTCCTTACAGTTCCTTGGTCCACACTGGGCCCCTTTTCTTCTCCAGGTTTCTCCACCTCAAGGTCATCCTCAAGCCAAGGTACAGAAATCATCCTGCCCCTAATCACAACTTCCCAGGATATCTCCAGTGAGCTGCCGTTGCTCTCAGCACAGTCCTGTTCTCTGCAGCAACCCATCCAGTAACTGTCCCCCATCACTCACCCCCGCTGCCGCTCCTCCGCTCCCAATCAGCCTGGACTCCACCCTCACCACGCCCTGCGTCAGAAACCTGCTCCCTCCACTCATCCTCCATCATCACCCAGGCCGCCAACACGGGGATAGTTTGCCCTCTTCATTCAGTGAGTTCAAGCTGGAAACCGATATGTGGCACTCCGAAATGTTCAGAACAGAGCGAAAGGAGAAGAAAAACAATGAAATAAAGGAGATCCCCTTTTTTCTAAATACTGCTTTCCTATGCAAATGTATAACAGAGATTTTTGGCTCCAGATCCCACTGGCTGAGGCTAAAGCAGCCATCAGGCCTTTTGTGATCCTGAAAAGCTAATAAGAGGATGTGCTTCTGTGTAATGCAAACAGTATCCATTTCATGCCCAATCGTTTTTTAAATGGACAACAAATCTTCCTGGTATGTTCCTTCCTCTGACAAACAAAAACTCTGTTTGGTCTCTTTGTGGGTCCTGTCCAATCAACAAGAGCAAGAAGCCCTTGATGCTAATTCAAAGCCCCCGTCACAAAGGCAGGCCTGTTGGAAAGGCTAGCTCCTTTCCAACAGGTTGCTCTCATTGGAAGCCAAGCCCAAATCCAGGATTCTGAACTCAGACTGATGCAGTAGCCCATTAATTTTTAACTCATTACTAAATTGCAACTCGACCACAGTTCAGAATAAGTTCACTACTGTTTCAGGCAATGGCATTAATAGATGGAGTATGACATCCGAGAGAGTAGGAATTCCCAGAACCACAGAGTAAGGAATCCCAGGACTACATTTGTGGGGAGGTGGGAAAAATGCCTTTACATCCCGAGAAGCGGGGAGGGCCCGTGGCAGAATCACCACCAAGTGTCGTTGCAAGAATGAAGTGACGTTGGACGTGGTCTTATGTGCTCAGCTGCCACCTGCTACCATACACTTCCGGGGTCATAAATACCATCTCAATCCATCCCTTCCTTCACCGACAGTTTGCATACTCATCTCTTAGAGGATAATTCCTTATGGGAACACATCTCCTTAGCAACCCCCTCCCTTGACTTCAAAAAGGAAATCAATAGGAGAACAGAATTTATTCTAAAGTAGTTTGACATCCAATAATTCATCTATTTGTTAAGCACAGACTGTCACTGAGCCCTATTACGTGCCAGGCATCACTTCGGGTGTTGAACAAGAGAGGGACTGCCCCCATGCTTGTGGCATTTATAGGCCCATGAGAGCTGCCAGATACCTGCCACATCTGATCTCATGGACCCCTTACAGAAACCCTAGGACACAGGTGTTACCATCAGGCTTGTTTTACAGCCAAGATAACAGAGGATCTTGTAAAGAGAGGGTGAGGAACTTGTCAAGCACCTAGAGCTAGAAGGGACAGAGCAAGAATTTAGACACAACTGGACCCAGAGCCATTCTGCACTAGAGGCCACAAAGCACAGCCCCACAAGTGCACTCTGACCAACCCATACAGGGCTTTTAAAGGTTTGAGTAAGTTGTCAGTGATAAAAAAAATAAGAGCATATCATGTAAAAATCCAGTATACATTTCTGAATTATTTCTGATTGGACGAGCTGGCCACACTGGGGCTTGCATTCCCACTCGGCTGCCTCTTTGTTTTCCCATCTTCTTCTCTTCCCCTGTACGTCCTGCTCTGCTCAGTCCCTTCCTTTCTCCCGAAGGCACTTGTGTTTGTACCACCCATAGCTCCATAAGAATACACCATTTTTTCATAAACGACCATACCATTCAAATTCTATACTTCCTTCACTTAGCAAAGGCTCCCAAGACAATTGGATGGAATGTTCCAAAAGACTTAGTTTTCTTTAGTTTAAAAGCAGTTTTCATTCAGTCCATGGTACTTCAGTGTTTGGCAAACAACACCTATTACTATTTTTTTGGCGTTAACAGACTAATTATTCTTCCTTTGAATTTTTACATCCGTGTGATTAATTTAGCAATCCTCTGACTCGGAGAATTTTCCCCTCCTAACAGGCTTTATTCTAATGTTTTTCTTAGAGTTTTGGCTGTCCCCGACGTCGGTCTTAAGTGCTGTGAGAGCCAAGAGGTGGCTCTATGACAAAGGGGCAACAAAGAACCCCTTTCCCCCCATTTTCCCTGGGGCAGGGCTGCCACTGTCATGTATCCTGAAGTGGCAGAGGAGGGCATCTTCCACATGACTTCCCTCTCTACAGAGGTTTCTGTTAATCACCTGGTATGCAATTAATCCTCTCAATACCACAGCTCATACGAACCCATTCCCTGGGCACTACTGTCTGAAATGATATGAATGAACAGAAATTCCTTTAGATGAAAGGCTGTAAAGCCTTCGGAGACTCTAAAAACTGCACCCAAAATTTTATGTGCATGTTTGTGATGCCAGGGACCCTGAGTGTACGTCTGCCTTCAATCTCCCTTCCTAACAGCACCCTGCTTCCTTACACAGAATCTTCTCTCCTCATCGGGCACAGGCTCAGCAGGATGGTGGTTCAAATTGCCCACTTATTGCTAAAAAGACAGAATGGGCGTCAGCTTATCCTTCCTCTCCCTGCCCTGGTTCACTCAATCCCAGTGACCTTCCAGTGACTACAGCATGAAGGAGGGGCCCCAGGGCAGAGGCGCCATCAGGCATTATTAGCCTTTAGTTCCTGGTGCCTCGCCCTCTGGAGTTCCCTTAGTCCTTTCCTATTCCCAGTACAGGGTTTGGTACTCCAGCCTCTCTCAGCCTCTGTGGACCTTGGATACCTTCCCATGATACCTGAGTCAGGTTCTGGTGCTATCATCCAGAGAAGTCTTAAATAAGACAGGTTCATGGTGTCTAGAGAACATCATAGGGGTCTTCAGTTAGAAACCACACTTTTAGGGTATTAAATAGTCCTTGTTGGTTGAAATGCAGCCACACCTACAAAGGTGATGCTCTGAACTTGTCACTTCTGTGAAGGCTCGGAGTGATTAGGTAAGCAGGCCCTCCTCAACCTCCCAGCCCCCAGAAAGCTGCTTCCTGGATTTGAAAAACATCATGTATGTATGTCACTGGAATGCAGGTAATGAGATGTATACAGAACTCTCCCCGAAGGTTAGAGAGGAAGGGGCTGGCTGTGCCAGAGAAGGGCAGGAGTCCTGAGGGCACTGTGACAAGGGAGGGCTCATGGAGAGAGGACAGGCTGAGCTCTGAGAAGATCCCCAGGCAAACCTCACCTTCACAGGGAGGCACTGTGATGGCATGCTTCTCAAGGGACTGGTGACCAGTACCCTCAAGATCTCATTCAGAGAAGGCAAACTACCAACGTCTCCTGCAGCTTCTCCAGGCTTCGTGGGGAAAGACGGCTGCACAGGCTCTCAGGTTAACAGGCACCATACCAGTCACACAAAGAGACTCATGTGTCTCTTAGTTCTAAATCCAAATTCTTATCCTAGAATCATGTCTGGATGGAATCAGGTGTCTACCTTGACCCAGTCACCTACAGCCTGGGGTGAGGGAGTGGGTCTGAGAGAGCAAATAGTGCTACCAAGAGCCCACTCATAGGACTTCCTTCTTTTTTTTTTGATGGATTGGTTAGTCTTGATTGGAAAGGATACCTCAAGAGATATCAACCTCAGGAGTTATACAAGACAAGTAAGTAAGGGCCTCTTAAAATGGGACAACTTCTGGAACAAATACTTAGAGTTGACACTTGATGTCCAGTATACATTGTCTCTCAGTCTCCAAATACAGCTAATTAGGATCATAATCAACCTCCTGAGGCTTTAGAAAAAGTATATCAGGCACTCTGTGTTCCTCTAGAGCCTCTAAACACTCTCTCCAGATGAGGCTGACCTGTCTTGTCAACCTGAGCTCATGCTTGTATTTCTTTGGGTTCTGATGGCAATTATTGCTTATGCTGTAACAATCATCATTGCTTTTATGTATAAATTTAGTTATGATTTAAATTGTGATTTATGTTTCTACCAGATTTTGTCTTGTGTCACCTACCAAATCGTGTGTGCCTGTCTTATAAATAGGTTCGAGTTCTCTCAGAGCAGCCAGTAGCGCACTTTGTTGACAAAATATTACCAACTAGTTTACAATAAACACATTGTTTATAGCATTCTGGCACACCTGAAAACGCTGTTTTCTCCAAACTGTTTTCGTATTCATAAAACTCTAAGATGTGCCTACATCTCAGATGTAAGTAAGGTAGAAAACTCTAAAAGCCTATCTTTTACATCAAGGATTCAGTGCCACAGCTGCCCAATTTCCATGATGTAAGAATAAGATCCAATAGCTGTCATAGTCTGGGTGAGATCTAAGACTTGTTACTCCCTATTCTCATCTTTGGTGATGTATTGTACATGGAATTATCTCAGTGTATATCCAGGGACCCGGCACAACGTTTAAACTAGCTTTATATTTTTACTTTCAAGCTGGTAAGAAAGTTGTTTTCTTTTTCTTTCCTTTTCCTTCATCCTTAAGGGAAAAGAAGCCTCTGATCAATATACTATTGCTATTTCCCTGGTCTCCTGAGAAAACCATCTACTTATAATATCATCTGAAGTAAGACTAGGGAAGAATATGTGCTTAGTTCAGTGATTATTTGCTCCCCCACTCCACCCTTTCAGACATCTGGCAATGTCTGGAGACAACTGACTTGTCACAACTGATGGAGGGGGTGGGAAATTCTACTGGCATTTTAGGCTAGAGGTCAGGGATGGTGTTAAACATTCTACAATCTGTAGGACAGCCCCACATAAC
>NW_011888855.1:8046659-8055179 GCF_000151845.1 Pteropus vampyrus
CATTGCTTTTATGTATAAATTTAGTTATGATTTAAATTGTGATTTATGTTTCTACCAGATTTTGTCTTGTGTCACCTACCAAATCGTGTGTGCCTGTCTTATAAATAGGTTCGAGTTCTCTCAGAGCAGCCAGTAGCGCACTTTGTTGACAAAATATTACCAACTAGTTTACAATAAACACATTGTTTATAGCATTCTGGCACACCTGAAAACGCTGTTTTCTCCAAACTGTTTTCGTATTCATAAAACTCTAAGATGTGCCTACATCTCAGATGTAAGTAAGGTAGAAAACTCTAAAAGCCTATCTTTTACATCAAGGATTCAGTGCCACAGCTGCCCAATTTCCATGATGTAAGAATAAGATCCAATAGCTCTCATAGTCTGGGTGAGATCTAAGACTTGTTACTCCCTATTCTCATCTTTGGTGATGTATTGTACATGGAATTATCTCAGTGTATATCCAGGGACCCGGCACAACGTTTAAACTAGCTTTATATTTTTACTTTCAAGCTGGTAAGAAAGTTGTTTTCTTTTTCTTTCCTTTTCCTTCATCCTTAAGGGAAAAGAAGCCTCTGATCAATATACTATTGCTATTTCCCTGGTCTCCTGAGAAAACCATCTACTTATAATATCATCTGAAGTAAGACTAGGGAAGAATATGTGCTTAGTTCAGTGATTATTTGCTCCCCCACTCCACCCTTTCAGACATCTGGCAATGTCTGGAGACAACTGACTTGTCACAACTGATGGAGGGGGTGGGAAATTCTACTGGCATTTTAGGCTAGAGGTCAGGGATGGTGTTAAACATTCTACAATCTGTAGGACAGCCCCACATAACAAGGAATTATCTGGCCCAAAATGTCAGTAGTTTCGAGGTTGAGTTGCCCAAGCATAGATATACTAGGTGTGCTAGAAGGAGCTATTGTTTATAATATTCTTTGATGCTGCGTTCATTTCTATATGGGAGATGGGAAGTAAGTGAGCTTGGCTAGACCTGGAGGCATAAGAAAGAGGGATCAGGAGAGGGGGCTTTGTCCCTAAAGAACCTCCAGATTGCATATCTATCCCAAGTTGCATGAGAAGGGCCCTCTAGAAATTATATAAGCCATTTTTCTCATGGCGGCTTGAGGAACTGGGGTTCAGAGAGGGAAGGCTGACTTGTCCAAAGTCCCTAAGCAAACCAGCTGCAGATACGACACTAGAAAGCTAGACTCATCTCCCCAGCCCGTGTTCCATCTACTCAGTCATGCTGATCCAAATGAAAAGGGAACAGGAAATAGAGCTTCAATACTACCATTGGCCTTTACGTTCATTCACGGAGATGGGAAGAAGAGACTTTTCTGGCCCAGGTGGGAACCAGATGCACAATCTCAAGATTAGAAGGCAATGGATTTATTCAACAACAAATATGTACTTAGCACCTATGTTATGCCAGGCACTGGCTTAGGTACTGGAATCATAGCAGTGAATGGGAGAGACAAAGTGCCTGCTGCCATGTGACTTACTTTCTAGTGACATGTGCAGAGTGGCAGGCATGGCCACCAGGGAAAGGCAGAAAAGCTAAGGCCAAAGATAAAAAGTTTAAGGTAGGTCTTGTACCCTAATATCCCCTCCAGGTATCAAAGACCTATAAAAAGGCAAACTCCTTAAATAGCTTTAAAAAGGATGTTTTAGGATGACGCAACATTTTGCTTCAGGCTCTGAAACTTTCATAGGTCACTAACTATGGCATTACCTAGTAATTACCTTAGTAATTAACTTAATGCATTCCTAGGTTGTGTAATAGTCATCACAATAACAGCCGACATTGCCTGGACATGGATATAAGTGTAGGACACTGTGCTGGGCACTTTACATCACCATCTCATTAAAACCTCACGACAACCCTGTGATGTAGGTATCGGTAACGCCGTTTACAGATGCAAAAACTTGGGTTCAGTGATGTGAAACAACTAGTCCAAGGTTACACAGCTAGAGAAACTCTCAGCCAGATCTGTCGGTTTCCAAGACCTGTGCTCTCCATGACTCGGCTGGATGGCATCAAGACTTTCTAAGCTCTCAGAGCCAAGACCTACCTGCCAGCATGGCGGCCCATCCTGTCAACGTGTGACTCCGTTTTCCAGTTTCTCTACCATGGCCTAAACTGCATGCCCACAGTTGATCCATAAGGTCAATATAGAACAACTATCTTCATTAATATAGATTATATGTCTTTCTGTTCAACGTGGCTTCTCAGAAAATTTAAGTTGCCAGCAGACCATGTATTTCAAACTCACGCATTTCACACGGACCATAAAAAGACACTCTGGTGTGAGGACCACCTTGTTTGAAATGTAAATGCTCCTACACTGTTAAACTCTGAAAAGCAGGGAGGTTACATGAAGTATTCATTGGCACTTGTGAACACCATCAGGCAAGACAGATGTGCTTGCTGCCCCATAAATTTTACCACTAGATTAAATTTTGTTAATGGAACCAAGAACATTCGCGATAACCCATTTTAATACGTGAATATTGGATCTAAGTCATTACTTCTCTACCAGATTAAGTTTATATTTTTTTAATCCCTGTCAAGAATCTCGTCAAATGGTTATCCACTCAGGCGCACATCCTCTGGGTCGTGAAAGCCCACATGAAGAACAGCAGTTCATCAGAGTGGTCTGGAAGTTAAGATCACAAGTTGACCAACTCAGCCAGCTCTAGGAACACTTCAGGGATAAATGTGTGAGAATCTCATGCAGCCAACACTTAGAGAACACCTGCTACGTATCAGAAAATACAGGCACTTTCACACGGGTTGTCTCACTTAAATCTCACCAGAAATCTGGGAAGTAAGAGTTACTTCTCCCATCTCACTCAACAGAAAAAACTAAGGCTCAAAGAAGACTGATGACTGCCCTGGGTCACAAAGCTAGGACATGACCAGACCAAGATTCAAATGTATTGTTCTAAATTCAAGTTCTCTATTCTCTTTTTTTTCAAGGGTTGTTTCCATTTCACCAATCAGTTAAGAGAGGCAGCGGTAAATAAAATACAGTCCTGGCCTTAAGGAGCTTAAAATTTTATAGATAAAGAGAGCCCTCTGCCCCAACAAGGAGTTAACATTTACAGAATGCTAATGCATGCCAGGCACTTGACTAGGCTCTCTGCAAACATTACTCAACGGCAACCAGATGCAGTAAGTGCTGCTATGGTCAGAACTGTGTCCCCCTTCAAATTCATATGTTGAAGCCCTAACACCCAATATGATGGTATATGGAGATGGGGTCTTTGGGAGGTGATCAGAGTCAGATGAGGTTATGAGGGTGGGGGCCTCATTGTGGGATTAGTGCCTTTCCACAAAAAGACTCCGGAGAACTCGCTCACTATCTCTCCCATCGGCACACAGAAAAGTGGCCATGTGAGGACAGAATGAGAAAGTAACTGTCTACAAGCCAGGAAAAAGGCTCTCGCCAGAACCCAACCATGCTGGCACCTTGATCTCTGACTTCCAGCCTTCGGAACTGTGAGAGAATGTCTGCTGTTCAAGCCATTCAGTCTCTGGTATTTTAACATGGTAGCCCCCACTGACTAATACAGATGCTATTATTATTACCATTTAAAGATAAAGAAACTGAAGTTCAGAGAGATTACAAAAGTCCCCTAAGTGCACAGGGTAATAAGCTGTGGTTCAGATCCGGTGGGTAGCTACAAGGCCCTTAGCGCTAGATGCTCTAACACCACCACAAGCTCATGGAACCAGACATAGAAGTGTCACCATAGTAGGGATATAAACGCATGTGTTCTAGGGGTCCAGGGGGTAGAGTGTCCCATGGAGTTAATAGAGAGAGCCTGCAACAGAAGTCAAATAATAAACAGGCGATGTTCCCTGGACCATGGGTACTACCCAGGTGAGCTCCGACACCCTGCTTTTCCCGTGGACAGCTCTTCCCCTGGACAGCTCCCCCATCCGCAACATTAATTCTTGTCTCTGGACAGCCTCCTATGGCCCACATCAATGCCACATGCCTGGGGCATCACACGGTCATATATTTACCGTTTTGCAAATCTGTTTCCAGACTGTGAGCTCCTCCAGGGCTGAGAACAAATCTTACTCATCTCTGTGCTCTCACTGTGCCTGCTACAGAGCAGGTGCTCAATCAATGTTTGCCGAACGTAACTGGGAAGCAATGTTCTCGAAACCCCCACACGAAAAGGCAGGCGACGCTATCATGCTATGCAATGTGAAGAATCAAAGCCCAGCTCGTAACGGGTGCTCTGGAAATGTTTGCTGAATAAAGGAAAATCCACACATCAGTTTAGGACAGTTGAGAGCTGCCTGTGTTTACATCAAGCTTGAACTTATTCTTGGACCAAAACAACTGTTGGAAAAAAAATTATAAATGAGAACTTTTAAAAAAAGAAAAGTGAAGGCAACAGAAGAAACCCCCAGGCGAGCACACAGTAGGCATTCAATAGCGGTCCTTGACCTGCTCTGAACTCATTGGCTAACACCTCCCACAAATAGACTAGCGCTAGAGATGGAACAGCCATTCCTATCTGAGAGGGCAACGAGACACCCCCGTACCTTTCTAATAAACATATGTTATCTCTGTGCCTCCAATTACAAAGGTTACTGCAACTTAAAATTCCATTAAGAGAACAGAGCAGCTGCTGGTGCGTTGTGCATGTCTCACATATTAAGTTGTGGACAATCCATCTCCCTGGCCAGTGAACAGCCTGAGTACTTGGCCTTTGCAGTACAGGTTTTTATACTTCACTTCTGTAAAAAAAAAAAAAAAAAAAAGCCTTCTCAAGGAATTCCGTGGTGATTGCATGTAAACCCTTATCTAATGCAGCCCTGGCCTTCAACATGAACCCATGGCATTTCTAAATTTTCCAGATGGATAAAAAAGCAGAATAATACTCTATCGATTTTGAAAAAGATGATCAGAATGTCCCTCAAACTTAACCCATAGGTAGTGCCCCATCCTGCAAGCTGAAAATGCAGATACTTCACTGTACTCTTCCGCTCATTCTGATGCCTCTGTGATGGCAGAATAATGAGGATTTGGAAAACAAGACTCAAGTGGGTCCATCCCTCCATTAATGGACAGGGCTAGATATGGTGAGGGGAATAGTAACAATATTTCCGAGCTATCTCAGTTGCCATGTAGAAAAACCAATTATTTAGAGGGCCCTCTGCCCTGCAGGATGACAAGCTCTCTGTGCATCAATATTTCATGCACTGTCATCTGTGCATTATTTAACAAAGCAATTGAGGGGATGAGTTTATTTTATTTTTCAACTCTTTCACCAGAGACCCAGGCCTACAATACCTGATGCTGGAACTCAGCAGGCAATCATAGAGATGTATGTGCTGATTTTTTTTTTGAGGCCAAGGGGCTGTTTCTAGTCTTAACTACACACTCCCAATGTCTAATACACACTTCTTACCCCAGGGACATCCAATCATCATCTGTTTGTGCTGACGGAAGTAAAGTCACTTCAGAATCCAATAAACACTGATGCAATCGATCACCAGACCTTTACTGAGCACCATGCTGGGGGATACGAAGCACATAAACTGAGGTCACTGCCCTCATGGAACCTCAGGGCCCCCTATAGAGATGAGACAAAAACGCATGGACAGGTAAAAACGGTTGGGACCACAAACCAGCTAAGTCCATGATATCACACTGGTGGTGCACAGGACCTGGCAGGTGAAAGGCATGGTGAATATCTGTCTTTCTGCCCAATATCTAACTCCCTTCCTTCTGGCACCCAGCCTCCCATTTGTGTGTAGTATTAGTGGGAATGAAGTTTCCATTGATACTTGCCTATGAGTGAAGGGATCAGATACTTCTTTTTCCTGAGCATTAAGTCTTCGGGGAGTGACTCAGATCAAATTCACCACAGCCAAGGTACCTGGACTTGACCATTTCCAGTGCATGGCGCTCAGCAGGGCCCTCAGTTTTGGACCATTGTCCGCCCCCATGCCAGCAGTTCTTTGAGCTCCTGCCACCTTTCTAACAAATCACCTGTTTTGTAAGTAAGTTAACAGAGTTGGCTTCTGTTTCCTGCAACCATGATGCAGCCTGATAAAGCACTCAAGAACTGTTGGTTGAGGGAGAGATCGAAGCTAGGCTCCATCTCATCAGCACAGCTGGATTATCTAACCAGCAGACCGAGCATGGGTTTAGGGTGCTAAAGATGTCTTTACCGGACTGCAATATTAAAAACAAACAAACAACAACAAAAAAACTAAACACCACTGATCCATGGATTAGAGTCATGAGAAACATCAGAACTGTATTGGTGTTCCTTGCATTTATTTGTAGTTTGGCATTGTTTTTATTTTGAATTGCATATGTGTCAGAGCTGAGGGATCCTAAAAGTTCTAGCCTGCTCATTGAACGAATATCTGTGCAGTTATGAAACCTCCTTAACCAAGTTTAAGATAAAGGCTAGAAAACATTTCTTGTCATAAATATCTAGCTACCATATATCTAGCACCATGTGTTAGGTAGTTACTAAATTGTGTGTATACCGGTTACCATTTAATTCTCACAACAATGTCACAAAATATGCATTATTATTACCATTTTAGAGTAAAGGGGATAGAGGCCCAGAGAAGTTAAGTAACTGGCCCTAATTTACACAGCTGGTAAGAGGCAGAGCTAAGATCTAAACTTTCTCTAAGAGATCCAGGAGCTTCTGTGTCCAACCTAACCAAGTTATGCCATCTCATGATTACTCTCCGGCACATATTATGGTACTTTTCAAACCCGATGACTGTCTTGGGAACAAAAAGAAACTTGAGCCATATCAAGCCGGCTCCCGGCTTCTGCCTAGGCTTTTCTTCTAGAAAAGGAAACACCTTCTCCAACTCTGATTCAAGTGCTTCCACCACAACTCGCGCCAGCAGGTAACAACCCACATGTACTGAAACCCTCCTCTTCAAGTTTAAACATACTTGTCTCCTCTCCACGGGGATGAGACAAGCTGACCTAACTCAGTGGTATAATTGGTTTTCATATGCTTCAAGACAATTACTAGGTCTCCCTGCAGGCTTCTTTTCCTGAGGCTACAATTCCTAATTATTTTTCATACATGTCCTAATTTCCAATTCCACAATCAAATCTGTCTCTCTCTTTTGAACCACGTCCTAGCTGTCCTTTGCAGTTAGTGGTCCTGACACATGGGATTGCGCCCTGGTACCCGGTCTCGTCCATCATTTTAGGCCTGACTCAGGTATCTGTATTGGAAAGGCAGAGGTGAAAAGATTCATTCCAGAGGTGGGTGACAGCTCCTGCCCCAAAAGGGAACATTTTCCTTGATCAGAGATTCCGATCAAAGCTGGCTCATTGGCAGGTCTAAATACCCAGGAGCTCATATTAAACAGAAAGAAATACCATCCTGGCTCGGCATCAGGGAAGTCCTGGCTCTTCACCAGGCCTGTGTCCTCCAGTGGATGATGGAGACGGCCAGAATGTAAAGACGAGTCTAGCACATGTCCACAGAGAGGCATGGAGGGGGAAGAGATGTCGTATGCCCCATCGGGAAGGCATCACCCAAGGAATAGTACCTTGCCAGGGACAAGGCTACTACCCGCTTCTTACACATGCTGTGTCTGAAACATTACAGGCTCCCACTATGCCCCAATGTACGCACACACACGCATGCACGCACACACGCATGCACACACACGCACCTATGCAAATCTAACGCCTACTCATTCTGCAGCTGCCTATGATTTAGTTAGCCTCTGCCCTTTAGGAGCTTATAAGATTACAAAAACAAAGGTGCCAGATGTCACAAGAGAGAGAAACATGACAAATTTCTATGGAAATGAGCATTATAAAGAGAAATGATTACCTACACCGAGCATGAAGAAGGCTTATAAAAATGAAGGCACTGGAAGTGGAGGTGTCAAGGGTGGGCTCTGAAAAATTAGTAGTATGGACAAGCAGAAATGGTGGGGAAAACATGGAACCAGAGGACAAGAGGTGACAATAAAAGCACTGGTAGGCTGGCTAGGTGGGGGAAACTAAGGCCTTTGAGCAAAATTGGGATATGACTGGAACTGAATATGATTGACAAGAAAATTAAAGATAGCATCTTTACAGATGCGAATGTTCGATCTCTATAATTTCCACATAAGCTGCTTAGGGGGAGGGAACAGTTACGCCAGGGAAATGTACACTAGGAGATTGATACCTGTGTGGTACGGTTGGGTCTCTCCACTGCTGGGAATTGCTAGGCTGTTCTATTTAGTGTTATCATCAGTCAGTACAGCAGAGTAGTTAACAGCTCAGGCATCAGGTTCCAATCCCAGCTCCATCATTTACTAGGCTGTGTGACTTTGGACAAGTCAGTTAACTTTTCTTGACCTCAATTTCTCTATCTTTGAAGCAGAAAAATAATTGTGGCTATCTCATAGGATTGTCAAATAATAAAACAGGCAATCTACATAAAGTTCTTCATAGAATACCTGGTATGTAGAATGTGTTCAAAAAAGCTTCTAAACCATCCCTGCCC
>NW_011888855.1:8055229-8057601 GCF_000151845.1 Pteropus vampyrus
CACACGCACCTATGCAAATCTAACGCCTACTCATTCTGCAGCTGCCTATGATTTAGTTAGCCTCTGCCCTTTAGGAGCTTATAAGATTACAAAAACAAAGGTGCCAGATGTCACAAGAGAGAGAAACATGACAAATTTCTATGGAAATGAGCATTATAAAGAGAAATGATTACCTACACCGAGCATGAAGAAGGCTTATAAAAATGAAGGCACTGGAAGTGGAGGTGTCAAGGGTGGGCTCTGAAAAATTAGTAGTATGGACAAGCAGAAATGGTGGGGAAAACATGGAACCAGAGGACAAGAGGTGACAATAAAAGCACTGGTAGGCTGGCTAGGTGGGGGAAACTAAGGCCTTTGAGCAAAATTGGGATATGACTGGAACTGAATATGATTGACAAGAAAATTAAAGATAGCATCTTTACAGATGCGAATGTTCGATCTCTATAATTTCCACATAAGCTGCTTAGGGGGAGGGAACAGTTACGCCAGGGAAATGTACACTAGGAGATTGATACCTGTGTGGTACGGTTGGGTCTCTCCACTGCTGGGAATTGCTAGGCTGTTCTATTTAGTGTTATCATCAGTCAGTACAGCAGAGTAGTTAACAGCTCAGGCATCAGGTTCCAATCCCAGCTCCATCATTTACTAGGCTGTGTGACTTTGGACAAGTCAGTTAACTTTTCTTGACCTCAATTTCTCTATCTTTGAAGCAGAAAAATAATTGTGGCTATCTCATAGGATTGTCAAATAATAAAACAGGCAATCTACATAAAGTTCTTCATAGAATACCTGGTATGTAGAATGTGTTCAAAAAAGCTTCTAAACCATCCCTGCCCACACTATCAATCCACCCCATGACCATCTGTTTGGATGACCATGATTTAGAACTGTATATGGAGATATACCTCAACACAGACACAGACACAGACACAGACACAGACACAGACACAGACACACACACACACACACACACACTTGTTTGCGACAAGCAATAAGCAGTGATACCTTTGGGGAAAATACATAATTTGTTCAAAACTCACAATAAAATTAAAATGTATCTGCAATAGTAGTAAAGGCAAGAGGCTTGCACTTCCCACATCTATTTTCGACTACACCAATGCTAACTCCAGTGCCATGGAAACGAACTTCCGGACCCAGATATCAACCATAGGGGAATGTCAGCAGCATTAAACTTTTACCCAATCTTCCTAATGATTAAATTAAATCTAAGATAACAACCATTAAAATCACCAAGCCATCTTGCTTTATAAGCTTATGAAATGAAAAGCACCCGGCAAATCTCATAACGATGTTTAACTTGTCTTCAAGGGTGAAAAATCGCGTTTCTTCATCACACAAACAGCCAGTGTGTCTCCAATTCTCTTAGGCATTTGCCATCAAGGTCATCTTGAACAGGCTCAGAACAGGCACTCCTTTGACCCTCCGCCACCCAAACTACTGGAAGAAGGCACCCTACCCTCTCCTTGCCAGCGGATGCAATAACAAGTGGGAGTGAGGAGGCTGGTGACATGACTTAGCACAAGCCATAGAAGACGGAAAGAACCTTGAATGTCTCCATGGATATTTAGCCTCTGGTAAACTGAATTTGAAAATTGTCATTGCAAGGTTCAGGATCCTGACAGACTTCCCAGTAATTATATAAATTTTCCTCACCACAGTCCATTGCGTATTTGTGTATACATACACGTGCAACAGCTACATATATGTAAACACTTTTCTTCATCAATAATTAAAATTGACTGTAAGAACCCATCCACCTATGTCCCCAGAAAGATGACTTCTTCGTCAGAAAAGGAAACAACCTAAAATGACGTTCTTATCACTACAAACCAGCCATAGCGGTAGGACAGGCTGAAGGCTGGTGTGGATAGAGAAGAAAAAGGATGCTAACAAACTGCTTAAGGGGCTAATTAACGATATACGGTTAATCAAATGCACCGATAGTTGACGCAATGTCAACAAAGTCCCAAGGACTCTGAGCCCCCTTCCTATGACATTCTCAGGAGCATTCCTGGTGGGGGAGGCGGTGGTGATCCGGTCTGACACCATTCCCTTTGCTTTCCTTTTTTGTAGGTTCACATCATATCCTCCTTTGCCAGGAATGTTTCAGTGGCCCCTAAAGCCTGGAACTGCACCTTATAGAAGGGGGTAAATCCTTCTATCTAGAGATGACAGAAATTAATTAATTAATAGCAGGCTGGACACAGTGTGCCCAGAGGAGGGAGGTTGAGTGCATGGCCTTGCGGAACAGCATCTGTCCCTCCATAATCAAATGTCAGGTGTGCATTTTTCTCAGTATCTGAAGAAATTCCTCTCGAAGAAAATCCACCATGTGGCGTTAAAGACAACAT
>NW_011888855.1:8058471-8089680 GCF_000151845.1 Pteropus vampyrus
TCACTACAAACCAGCCATAGCGGTAGGACAGGCTGAAGGCTGGTGTGGATAGAGAAGAAAAAGGATGCTAACAAACTGCTTAAGGGGCTAATTAATGATATACGGTTAATCAAATGCACCGATAGTTGACGCAATGTCAAAAAGTCCCAAGGACTCTGAGCCCCCTTCCTATGACATTCCCAGGAGCATTCCTGGTGGGGGAGGCGGTGGTGATCAGGTCTGACACCATTCCCTTTGCTTTCCTTTTTCGTAGGTTCACATCATATCCTCCTTTGCCAGGAATGTTTCAGTGGCCCCTAAAGCCTGGAACTGCACCTTACAGAAGGGGGTAAATCCTTAGAGATGACAGGAATTAATTAATGAATAGCAGGCTGGACACAGTGTGCCCAGAGGAGGGAGGTTGAGTGCATGGCCTTGCGGAACAGCCTCCGTCCCTCCATAATCAAATGTCAGGTGTGCATTTTTCTCAGTATCTGAAGAAATTCCTCTCGAAGAAAATCCACCATGTGGCGTTAAAGACAACATTTGCTTTCTTTGAAATCAGGGCAACTTCAGCCAGCGGGCAAAGCAGTCCCAGGTGTGCCAGGGGCCATCCCCACACTATCAAAGGCATCTTCAAAGGGGTCGGGGTGGCAGGAGTCCAGAGGCCTCTTCACTGGGAAATAGCCCTTGGCGGCTGCTGGTTAAGGAGCTCAGGTGTCCAGCTTTGGGAGAGAGAAAGAAAGGATAAGAGAAAACCCAGGAGGAAGGCAGGAGGGGAAAGGTAGAATCAAGAGGGAGTGAAGAAAAACAGATAAGGACAGACCCACAGACTCAGGGAAAAGAGGCTTAAGGAGGTTTCAGAGGGGAACAAAAATGGAGAACCTGTAAGACAAAGTTTAAAACTCTCGCATTAACTCACCTTAAAAAAAGTTTCCACGAAAATATCATCAGACACCAAGATAAGAAGAAGGGGAGCCCCAAGCATTCATTTGAAGAGTCTTTTTAAAAGATGCCAGACAGCAGAGAGAAATGAGGAGCAATGAGAGGGAGGAGGGGGAAGGAGAGAACCCACCACAAAGCCTTCCGAATGGGGGTTTAAAGAGGCAAGCCAGGTAGGCCCACGGCCCCCTGTTCCACGTGGAGCCATACAGGTAAGAAACAGTATGGCCATCAGGAAGCAGAATGGCCTCAAAGAGCACAGGTTGAGAGGGGAACGTGCCTGCACCATGGCCACCTTCTGGAAATCACCTCCAAACCCCTGGCAGATAAGCAGAGAGAAGGCAGCAGCTTTGGAGAGATGAATGTCTGAGGCCATTTCACCCCCAGCCCTCGGATCGGTCAGCCCCTCTCACGGCCAGCTCGCAGCCAGGGACACCTCCTCCAAGAGGCCTGCAACCCTCCAGCTGCTTGGATGAAACTGCCCGGAAATTGGCTTATCTATTTGTTTATCTTTGATTTCGAGTTTCACAAGGACGGGACTTTGTCTGTTTGCCTCTCAACCCCCTGTGCTTAGCACATGGTAAACACACACTTCATGGAACCAGTGAAAGAACTGCTCGACTGTTCCAATTCTTGGTCACACAAGTACCACTGCTGGCACCATCGTCTCATAGGGAAAGGAGCCATCAAGTTTGTGATGTTTGTGATGTCTGTTATGCACCAGGCGCTTGATCACAAGCCTTCCCTACAACTTCCCATGAGGAAAGCATCGTTCATGCACATCGCACGTGTAAGGAGACTAGGCTGAGGGAGGTCACGAGACTTGACTTTTTGCATAACTGAATAGCAGAGCGAGAAATAAATTCAGAAGCCCAACGTCCTCTTCTGATGGAGTTTGGGGGATGACAGAGGCTACCAACAGCCCAACCAGCTCACCTTCCTCTGAGAGAGCAGAGCTGGAACCACCCTCATACCAGTCCTGTGCCCTCAAGTGGATGCATGGGTTCATTCTGGAATGATGGCAAGTGTCACAGGACACTTGAGCTTGTGGGAGGGGAAATGGGCAGCACCTTAGTGCTACGTTGAAAGGAAGGAAGGTTCCCTGGCTCTCACAAGTAGACTGGGCTCCTTGAGGGCAGGGCTGCACCTCGTGCCTACATCTCTGAGCCTGACCCCTCCCGAGTGCCCAACGGTGTGAGTGCTGGCTGTTCTAACACTCCCACTTGTCCAGTAGAGAGCTCACACTTAACATTCAAATACGACATTCTCAATTCTGCAAAACTTGTTGTTCATCCAGTCTTTTCCATCTCAGTAAATGACAGCACCACCCACTTGGCCCAGAAGCCAGACACCCAAAGGCCACCTTGACTCCCCACTTCCCCTCACCTCCTACAACCATGCCACTGATCAGTCTCAGTGACCACTTCCCAAACACGTCCTACACATGGCCTCTTCTCTCCATCTTCCTCGCCTCTCTAGACACCTGCAGCAGCCTCCTAACTGGGTCCTGTTATATCCCCTCCACGTGGCAGCCAGAGCTGTCATTTAGAAATGGGAAACCCATTATGGCCCTCTCCTGCCTAAAATCTCTCCAGTGACTTGGAAAGCTGCTCCCACAGCCTATAAAATCTGACACAATTTGGCCCCGGCCCCCTTCTCTGCCCTCATCTCTGGCCCTCTCCCGCTCTGCTCCAGCCACTACGTCCTGTCCTCCTTCTGCCCTGTGCCTGAACGCTGGTTTCAGCCTTAGAGCCTTTGCCATGCCTGGAATGCTCTCCCCAGATCACGGCATGGCTGGCTCCTTCTTGCCACTCACAACCTGCCTGTCTCCTAATGACCCTCTTAAACCACTCTTTCTAAAGAAGCCACCTCCATCATATCATCCTGACTTTCCTTTGTAGCATTTAGCATTATTTGATATTTTCTCATTTATCTCTCCCAGTAGAATGCACGCCCAGGAGAGCAGAAATGTTTTCTGTTATGCAAACCACTACATCCCCGGGGTCTAGAAAAGTTCCTGGAACATGGCAGGAGTTCAGGAGAACCTTAATAAAGGGCTAAATGTTCCACAGACTGGCACAGCACCTGGTCCAGAAGAGAAGGTGTGCAGAAAAATGATGACATTTTGGGTAGTGACTTCCATTTCCAAGTTGATTAATTAAGTGACTGGCTTTGGAGCACTTCTAAGGCCATTTAGGCTATTTAAACTCTGGTATTATTTTTCCTAATAATATTAAACAGAGTTTGATTACAAAATAGGGACTCGGCAGAAAAGGCAGAATCCATCTCCAGTCTCCTAAGAACAAGAACCACACCCATAATGGGTTAAAAATTAAAGGGACCAGTTTTCTATATCTATACTCAGCAAAAAAAAAAAAAAAAAAAGATACCTTCTCCCTTTTACCAATTTGATCTAAAAATAAAGTCCCAGCTCTGAGTTCCTGTGAGAGCATCTGATCTAAGCTCTGATTCTGTCTCAGAAAAGGCATAACCATTTGCTCTCCTTCATAAGGCATAACGCCACCAATTACTTAACGTACACATTTAAAAAGTTGTCACACAGGGTGAATCACAGGCTTCCAGGGATGGTGGGGCTGCAGGGGCCTCTTGTTCCCTCTGCTTTGCTGAGGCATCCTGGAGCCCTGGAACCATTCCTCTAAGGGAGGGGTACCTTCTCATGGCACCTATTTTTCTAACCACGTTTATGGCCAAAAGTTCCTCCCAGTAGCAGCCTAAGTCCTGCATAGCATAATAGACTGTCTGCCTGCTCTTTCCCCAGCAGAGATGGACTGAAGTCCATTCCTCGAGTTGGGGAGCAAGTGTGCAGGCAGCAGACCTACTTCAAGCCCCAGTCAGCCACTCGCCAGCTGTGAGATTCGGGGCAGGCCCCTGGCTTTCCCGAGAAGGAAGGATGACTAAGACTGGCTCTATCTACTTCACAGGGCTTTTGTGGGGATTAATCATAGGTAAGGCTCCCTACTCCCTTGGGCCGGGCCCTCCTTGGGGCCTGGGGCCTGATGCCCTGCCCCCCTTCTCCACGGCCCCTCACTAACAGGGGCTGTGCCCTCACCAGATGCCAGGCAGCAGACTGTCACAGGAACCATCTCCTTTCATCTTCAGAATAACGCCAGTATCTAGATTTACAGTGAAGAAACTGAGGCTGAGAAGGATTCAATCGCTTGCCCAAGGTGACAGAGCCACGAGGTGGCTGAGCTGAGATGCACAGGAAGCTGCAAAGGCGAGAGCTCCAGCCTAACCCCCTCCACCGCCCTCCTGCACAGCTGGCCCAGAACCCGGGACACCGGCACCCGTGAGCACTTACTGGGTTGAGTGTAACATGCTGTGTAAAACAAGCCAGAAAGATGCAAGTGTAAGAAGCTACTATTAATTATCTTTTGTAATAACATTTCTAAGTCTGTCTTTAGCCAGTTTAAATAAGAGGGTGAAGACTGGAGTGAGATGAAGGAGGAATAAGAGATATTTGGCTCTCTGAAGTACCTTACTTCACTTATCACATTCCTCAGTGACTCTGGGTTATACATTATGACCCTCGCTTTATAGGAGATGACATCAAATTCAAGAAATCTCCAGCTTCCTAAGCCTGAAGGTGGGGGAGGAGGGTTGGGTTACTTTCCAAAGATCCTGCTGCAAGACTCAGAAAATGACAGCTCCTGCTCCAAGGGGCGGATTCCTTGGCACCATTCCCCTGGCTACCCACAGAAGCCTCCAGCTATGACCAACACTACCATTTGGCTGAAAGAAAACCAGGTGAGCCAGTGGCTCCAGAATATTCAGGTCAGAGCTGTGAGGGGCCTCTCCCCCTCCTAGCTTTTCTCCTTCCTACACACTGATGAACACAGTCTCAAAATAGAAAGCCCCAGAGATCAGGCACTGGGAAAATGGAAAAACACAAAAAAACCCATGAATGAGCTGCTAACTCTCCTGGTCCTTAAAATGAAAAACTGAAATAATGTGTGATCAAGTGGATGTCATGGTCGGGTTAGGCTTAGAATAGACTCCGATCCTATGTACATATAAGTCTGTGGGAATTGAGGTGACCTCAAGATCATAATCTCAAGGATCTTCCACTTTAAAATGCCAGTCTCACAAACGACTCTAATGCAAACCCAAAAACACCAGTGGGAAGCACGGATGTCACCTAGAAGAAATGGAAAGGCTCACTGGAGGAAAAAAGTATTACGTCGTGCACTGAAGAACATGTGAGATTTCCAGCAGGTAGAAGTGAGGCATTCTGTGTAGAAAAAAAAAGCCTAATGAGAAGAAAAGAACCATAAACACTGTGCTAGTACATTTGGACTTTATTCCGTAATCAGTGAGAGCCACTCTCAGTTTCTGGGGAGGAGAGTGACATAAAGGGATCTGTGTTAGAGTCCTTCACTCCAACAGCCATGGGAATTGGGGTGGACTAGAAGCACCAATCAACAGTGGACTGTGGTTCAGCTCACAGAATCGGGCTCTCTCAAATTCCAGCTGTTTTCAGAAAATGAGAGAGACAGTCACAGGGCAAGACTGAGAGGAGCCCCAATGTAAGCTTCTCAATCCTAGAGGCTTCCAGCTTGCCATCAGTTTTGTACCTTTCCTCTGCTGCATTTGAATAAAACATGATTCAGAGCTGGAAGCACAGTCCCCATGGAGGCTGGAAACTTTGGAGCAGTAGCTGACAAACAGGCTTGCTGCTGTTTAAACTCCCAGAGCAAATGCAAAGTGTGAGCTAATCTCGCCACCATCACAAGTTCTCCAAGCTGAGGATAATGTATGATAATCTAAATCAGGCAGGCAGATGCCTGCCTGGGAAATCTGATTAGGATTTGCTTGACGATTTCCTTTCATCCTCCAGGAGACTGCGGGACATGGCAGACCAGACCTGCTCGGGAAGCTGACATGCCCTCAGTGTTCCAGTCCCCAAGCACTCATCTGCCGAACCTCCATTATCGGTTAAAAGGAACATGAGGACAATAATCTTAAATAACTTTGCAAGAGGATGTTCATGGAAAAAGACCCACAGCTTGATTAACACAGAGCTAAGAGTTCAAAGCCTCTCTCTGGATATAGAACATATGTAAAGCACAGAGTCGATTATGCCACTTCTCTGCTTAACCTCTTCCATACCACCAATTCAGAAACAAAGTTTAAAATGCTCAGTAGAGCACATCTCTGCAGCCCTCACCATCTGTGGCTCCCCACCTGAAACTTCACGCTCCGATAATCAGCGAACTGCCTGCTTCTTCCCTTGTATGCCACACACACCTCCACGTCTTTGTTCCCGCAGCTCTTTCCACCTGAAGCGCCTCTCTTCTCTCGTATAAATCTTATTTGTTCTTTAAAACACAACTCAAGATGGCTCCCTTTCTGGGAAGCTTTTCCTAAACAGTGTCTGAGCTCTCGGTTATTCCACAAATATGCGTCAGTCTTTACGGCATGTGTATGACAGGCACTATTACGATCTCTACTATAAGGAAGGCCAAAGAGGTCACAGAGACATAGCCTGGATTCACCCAACACTCCAGTCTGGGTTTCAGAGTCCTTGTCTGAATAATCTCCCTGTTCACACTTAACCTCTGTATCAACATTTCTCCTCTGGGTCTGTTTTTCTCAATAGACTATGAAATCCCTAAGGGCATGACCTGTCCCTCTGGCTAGGGCAGGGATGCCTGCCTGCTGCAGGGGCTCAGTCAAGAGTCCCTGGGCTGAAGGTCTCCAGATGGCCGGTACAGCCAGCCGTGGCACCATCAGGCTAAGCTCTTAAACTCCAGATGTCCTCTTCTCTAGATTCACATACCCTGGACTTTGGCCAACCACCTCTGGTCCAGGTCATCAACTTTCATAAAGACTTGGTGAAGGAATGTGAATGGTTTGGAGGAGAGCCACTCCCATGATTTCAGGAAAAAAAAAAAAAAAAACTAGTATATTTATTAGGTACAAGGCACCAACACTGTGTTCCTGAGAACCCATTAAGATCCCACATAGTCTTGACAAGGAAAGAGCGGGTAACTCATTATGTAAACACACGACATTTCATTATGTACAAATATATCCTTTCAAACATCCCTTAATCCCACAAATCTTTACAAAGTATTCACCATATGGCAGAGACTATGTGTGAATAAAGACCCAGTACCTGCCTTCAGTGAGCATCTGGCAAGTGGAGTGAGCAGATGTGAAAGTCTACATATGGTGTTTAGTGACCCGCATGGGGTCGCGAATGGAGGAACGGCCAATTCTACAAAGATGAAAGTGAGGTGAAGAGACATGGAAGACATCCTGGCTTGGAAACCGTTACTCACGGTTTAAGTAACTGGGGCGATGTTCTCAGATATGACCGTATGACAAAATATGGATTCCTAGATCTCACCTCTGGAAATCCAAATCTTGGTGGCCATGCCCAAGACTCTGCACCTTTAAGTTCGCATTCTGTTTGGGGATGGGGTCTGGGAACCACTGCTCTGGGGCATCAGTGACCCAGAGAACAATGAAGGCCTTATCCGTAGCACAAGGGAGGCTGAAAGCCCAGACTCTAAGGCAAAACATTTGCATCTAAGTCCAGCCTCCAGCTGTGTTTAGGAGGCTAGCGACATTAGCTCATGAGATGTGGCTATCGAGCCAGAGTCCAAGGGAGCTGCTGACACAGGCACGAGCCTGGGGCAGGAGCATTCATGCCACTCTCCTTGAATGACCCAGGTGTCCAGCCACAGACAGCCCTTCTCTCTCCTGGCCCCGCTCAAGTTACTCCTGACCACATGGGCTGCCCCCAACTCCTTCCTTTTCTTGCTCCAGAACATTCCATCAGCTCCTGGTCACCCAACATGGCCCACTGTGGGAGAAGGTGAAAACCTCCCCTACCCCAAGCTGCTGGCTGGAGCTCTGCAGAGATTTAAATAAAATCTACACCAACACCCATAAGCCGATGAAATCAAACGTCCCTTTCACAGCCCAGTGCAGAGACTATGAGGGCAGCCACATCAAAACCCAGCCCAGGGGATGAGCACGGAAGGCGAACGACACTAAGGCCATGGACTGCTTCGCGAGAATCAAGAAATAAGCACGTTGGCTCCAACCTCTCTAAAATCTTATACCTCCCCCTCGCCCCTCCCTCTTCATCTTCACGTTCAATGCTCTTGAGGTTCCCAGAGGAGCCCGAGGTCTGTCCTGCTTGGGGGCCCTGAGACTGCCGCTCCCTCTTAGAGCACTGTCCCTCAAGATGTTCTCATGCCTGGCTCCTTCTCATTCCCCAGGCCTCATCACAAATGTCCCCATCCCAGAGATGCCACTCCTGACCACCCTGTCCCTACTCTCCATCATGGTAAATTACATACACTAGTCCCCCTTGTCTGTGGGGGATACATTCTAAAACCCCTGGCGGACGCCTAAAACCACGGCTAGTACCAAGCCTTACATGTACTTTGTTTTTTCTGTTTTTTCCTATACATACATACCTCTGATAGTTTAACTTATAAATTAGGCACAGTAAGAAATTAACAACAATAACTAATAAAATAGAGCAATTATAACAATTACTGGAACAAGAGTTACATGAATGTGGTCTCTCTCTCAAAATGTCTTATTGTGCTGTGCATACAGCGCTACACTGGACAAAGGGATGATGTGTGTCCTTGGTGGGATGGTGTGAGAGTTCAGAATAACAAGCAATTTAAAATTTATGCATTGCTTATTTCTGGAATTTTCCATTTAATATTTTTGGACTAGAGTGGACTGCAGGTAACTGAAAACGTGGAAAGCAAAACTGTGGGTATGGGGGGGACTACTATATTCCCGTCACAGAACTATGCGTGTGATCACTGTTTTCTGTCTGTTTTGCTGACCACTGTATCTCCAGTACTCAGCAGAGCGGATGGCACAGAGTGAATGAATGGAAGGACACAGGAAGGGGCAGAGCGGAAAAGAGGAGGAAATGAAAAGGTTCAGTGAGGAGAGAGAGAGAAGAAATAGAGGCTGAAACAAAAGAGAAACTGCATGTCTTGTGCCCTGGGTGGCCAGGGATATTTTTATTTCCTCTTTTCTTTGCCATGGAGGCCTACGAAGGCCTACATAAGTTCCACTCCATCCAGGGCTGAGGCCACCTTCTCTAAAGTCCCTGCTACCAGACGACAGCCACCGGCTGCCTGCCCCCAGTGCCTGGCTGCTCCCAAGAGGAAACCTGAGGGTCCTGAGCCATGGCGGGATCCGGAAACTTCTCAAGGAGATGGTGTCGGCTCCAGCACTGGAGGAGTCTTAGCAATTATTTTAATTTGTTGAGTTTCTCTTTTTAATTCCGGAAATAGAAGCAGACAAATTAGCTACACTTGTATGACTTTAATACCTGACAGTTTTGTAACAATTGTTTTTTCTTTTTTCAATCCAGGGCCCTCTGAGGCTCCTAAGCCTTAATAAAATAGAAAAATAAATAAAATTTTCAGACAGAAATGAGGTGAACTCAGCGGGGATTGGTGTGTGATTAGGTGATGGACCCCAGTGGTGCCCAGAGGAGGCCATCTCACTAAGAGGACAGAAAATAGATGTGAGCCAGGCCAGCATCTAAGAAGGCTCAGGCAGAACTGCAGAGAAATACTGCACAGAGAAGGTGCAAGCTGTGTCTCCATGAGATAAGACCTTTCAAGGTACATCCCAGTAATTGAAAACAAAATGAATGTGGTATTGCTACAAGACAGGCAGTAACAAAATGCAGTGCTCCATCCTGATAAGCCATGAGAAACAGAGTCTTCTAAAGGGGCAGAAGTGGAGACGGCAGCACATGGAAGCAAACTCCCTTTGAGACTAAATTTATCTGCACTGCAGAACAAAAGTGATTATTGGGGGTCCAAAAGTCCCTGTCCTCGCAGCACAATGCCTCCCTAAGTCCAGATGCACGTGTAGGGTGGCTGAACAGGCTCAAGTCACCCTTTCTTAACAAAAGAACTCTCAGACCATACAGAAGCCTGATAAGTCAGGCAGAACACTTTCAGGGGCCACCCTGTCTCCCGAGCTCCCCCTGGTGGAAACAAGGATCCCTGTTCTTGCTCCAATTATCTGTTTTGGATAGCCCCTGTGGTCACCAGCATTGTTCTGAAAGGACACAATTCCACTCCAAGAAAACGCCTTCTAAGCCCTGGACCAAACTACAGAAGATAACATCAGCTACTTTCCTGTGTCTCCGCCAGACCGCAGGAAAGGATAGAGGCCTGGGGGTTGGGAAGGCGCAATGGTCACTGTAAGCTTCGTGGAGGCTCGTTTGCCGGGCCAGCTTAAACGAGGGCTTATCTGACACAGAAGAAAGACTTCAGTGCTTCCTGCCTATGTGACCTTGAGCAAGACCCTGAGTGTTTCTGCTTCTGTAAATGAGCAACATAAAACATCCCACAAATGGATTTTATGAAGATTAAATAAGTTAACACATGGCTAACGAAGCACATAGCAAATCCTCAGTGAATGTTACATTCCTTTCCCTCCGCCCCCCTTTTCAGTGATCCTCACTAAGCAAACCACAGCATCTCGCTCACGCCCGTGTCCAGAGAAGGCCTGCTCTGTGATGGAAACGCTGCTGCAGCGGACTCCGTAACAGCATGTAACTAGGGGCTGAGCTGAGAAGTTCAACGCACTTAGGCTTGGGACAAGCAAATCTTTGTTTAAAATAAGACAGGTTTCATCTGGTGGTTCAAAACCTTTGAGTGAACCACGAGTTTCCTTCTGAAGGGCCGTAGAACCTGACCTGTAGTACCAACAGGTCGATCACGCCCTTCCAGGATCCACAGAGTATCAGTTCTCCCAGGTAAAAGCTTGGAGCTGCCTTCTCATTATGAAAAACGGGCTTTCTACAAGCCACCATTCTACTGAGTCCCACTGGCTTTAGGCAAGGTCACTGGAGACAGTGGAGGGATGGAGTAATTGGGGGGGGGGGGCAGGGAGTAGTCCCTAAAGCCCATGAGTCTTAAAGCTGAGGTACTTGGCTCCAGAAAATCCCCAGTGTGTGCACTACAACAAACTCACCATCTGCCCTTATGGAAAAGGTACAGGAAAGGGGTGATCATAAAGGGAACAGTGTGAAAAACAAGCTCAGAGACTCCTTTCCAGGGCTGTGCAGGGGAGCAAGTCTTACAGGCAGGCCCAGCACACGTCAGCCTGGCTAAGCAGCTCTCCCGACCTGAGGCCCAGGGCAACGAAGTCCACTGTTATCTGTCGATCATCATCAAGAGCAGCCACTGTCAGGTGGCAATAAAGAAAGGCCTAGAGTTAGCCTAAGTAAGGATTTCTCCGCCTCCCAGGGCCACCTCCCTCCCGGTATCTGACTGTGTTGGGCAGTGCAGTCACAAGCATGGGCACAACCAAAGGAGGCTATAGGGACTGGGACAGCCTCCCCTTGGGGGCACTGAAGAGTTGTAAGCAAGAGAGAAACACAATCTGATTTACACTTTGAAAAAATGACTCAATATCCACCAACAGAATTATAGACTAATAAATCACGTACACAATAGACTATCACCCAAGAGCTAAAGTGAATGAGCAAGAACTACATGAATCGGCATGGATAAACCTCAAAAATTTGTTGAGATTTAAAAAACCACAGTGTGATAGCATTTACATGAGATTTAGAACATGCAAAACAACACCACGTATGTTTATTTACAGATACGTACATAGTAAAACATACAAGGGCATCAAAAATTGATTACTGTAATTGGGGCAGAAAGAGGATGAGGTCTGAGAAGAGCATCCTGGGATCTTCACTAACATCTATGTTGTTTTGTTCCTTTACATAAATGATCTGAAGCCGACACGGCTGTGTTAAAGCTGGGAGGCAGATACAGAGGTATGTTTTAAAATACAGCAATTATAAAGAAGTGTCACTCTGATGACTGTGTGGCAAACAGACTGGGGAAGGGCGGGGGGAGACAGGACAGGAAACAGGTGGACCAATTAGGAAGTTACTGAAATAGCCCAGACAAGAGAGGGTGGGAGGGAGGATGGCACTGGAGATAATGAGAAGTGGACAGACTCCACGTGTGTCTTGGAGGTGCCTTAACATGCCTCGGGTGTCGATGGGATGTTTGGGGCCGGTGGAACTGATGGATGGGGAGGAGGCACTTTGATGTCCAGTTTCTTGATTAGAGTAATTGGGTGATGGAAGCACTGGAGTGCGTAGTGGAGAAGAAACATCTGGTCAACCCAGGGACATCCAGGACCAACCACCCCAGCACCACTCTCTAGTAAATGAAGTGAGACACAGACACCTCCCCAGAGGTGTAGCGGGCTGCTACCATAGAATATCATGAGAATTCTTTCATGAGCCATGCCTGGTGCCTGCCTTTGATGAAATAATCCAATTAAGAAAGGGATGGAAAGGACAGAGCTGAAGCCCCAAGTAGTAATGCAGCCCATGCTTAATTCTGCCCTCAAACCTTTAGGTACAACCAGCAGAAAAAAAAAAAAAATGGGAGGTCTAGATGGTGTCCATGAATACTTGATAGCTCAATATAGCTTTGGGGGTGCAAATGACTATGAAATATGAACAGCGCCTGGCTGCCCCTGAGAAGTTACATTAGCGGTAATAACACAGCAGCTATAGGTACAGGGTGCTGGTAATTTATTTCCCCTTTAAGGATACATTACGAAAGGCAGATTTAATAGTGTGGAAATGAGAATGGGTGAGAGATGACACTGCAATCGTGTCGATAACCTCAGGCTCCCCCAGCCCCCACATGGGCCTGGGTCTACGCTCCTCTCCTACAGGCAGCTCTGCACAGCTTCTCCACCCCACCACCCGCTCCCGCCCAAATGCACACCTCACTCTGTTGGGCAAAATGGGAAAGTGTCTAATTGCTCATTTAGTTCACAGGATGCTCTGGGTCTTGGTTTTTAGTGTATCTGATATGCTAATATGCCTGTTTCAGACTGAACATTCCCAGAAGGCAGGGCTTGCCACTCCATACAGTATCACCAACAAATAAATGTGCGTTAGAATCAGTAACCCTTTTCAACACCAAAGGGAGAGCAGCAGCATCAGGGCCTTGGTCATTCACCTTCATTAATGAGGTATTAAGTATTGGCTGTGCCTGGCACTGTGCCCAGCTCTCAGGGTACAGGGGGCAGATCGATAAGTGAGCAGGCCACAGAGCACCGTGTAAGAAGGGCTACAGCTCAGGGGACATGCAGGGTGTCTAGGGCCATCCACAGATGGGGAGGCTTCCCAAGGGAAGCTGAGACACAAAGGACAAGAGGGCATTAGCCAGACGAAGGGCGTGGAAGAGTGTTCAGGCAGGGGGAACAGCACACGCAAGGGCCCAGAGGTAGCAGAACACACGCCCTGTCAGTGGAACTGCAGCAATTCAGTTCTGTGGAAGCAGAGAGTGGCAGGTGGCATGTGCAGTGATGAGGGTGGAGAGGTGGGCAAGGGCACCCGTCTGTTCTCTCCAGACTCAGGCCTGTGTCACCCTGTACCAGGCAGATCAAGAGATGTGGGCTCTGTAAACTCCACTGTCTGGGATTTTACAGAGCAGAACCGAGTCTTCCTCCCTCCTTCCTCCTGGCTCCAGTCTTTCCTCCACAGCTTCCATTTCCCCCCGAGAGCCCTGTTCCCTAACCCAGGACTTGCTTCTTTTCCTTCCAGGAGGGTAGTTCTCTCCCTCTTCCTGGGGGCCCCTGTGGACCACTGTCCTCCCAGGTCCAGAGGGAAACCAGCACTCAGTGGAAAGATCCCATCTGATCCCTCCATAGCAGGTCAGTCGCCATTCCTGGTTAGAGCTATCTGATAAAGGATGCTGACACTGTGTACAGAAGCCCAAGGAACCCCGGTCGGTCCTGTCTGGTTGGAGTCGACAGGTTTAAGCACAACAACAAAATGCTAAGAGCAGCCGCTCTCTCCCCCAGTGCGATTCAGACTCCTTCCACGTCCAGCGTGTGCATTAGGAAGACAGAACGGCGGGCAGCAGTCCGTGATTAAATTCTCCATGCAGCAGAGGGGTCATCCATCACTTCTTTTGTTTTCTTCTCACTCTAACAATGTAAAATGACCCTCTTAAAAAACTGAAGTAAATAAGCCAATTCGGCCTCCCCTTTCCCTGTGCACATGCTTCCCCCAGCCCCCCTCCAAGTTATAACGATGCGTCTTTCCAAGTTTAATGATTCTCCACCCACTAATGTGGTTTGGATTCCAGGGAAGGCTCTCTCACACGGGTAAAACCATGCCAGCTCGCCTTGATAGAGGGGCTGAGCAATTTACTTGAATCTTACAAACATTTAAAAAGGTAACTGCAGTGCTCTGGTTTTGCCTAATAGCCATTTGTTTTAAAAAGGTATCTTAACAAAGCTTATAGGCGGCCACGGATTTAGCTGAGACCCAGCGCTAACATCACTGTCACCCCCACCAGGCAGGCCGTAGAGGGAGATGTGGGGGCTCGGGCCAAGGACGCAGGATGGGGCTATGCTACAGCAGGTGAGCCTTGAGCTTGGACAGCTTAGTGGGCATGGCATGATGCGGGGGTGGCCTACAGCTCCAGATGTGTGAACCGTATGTCAGCCATCACCCAGACTATCTGCACCAAGGGAAGTGATTCAGCTCAGCCAAGTTCACTGTCCCCTGTAGCTGGGCAGGAGAAGAGAGTTGTGAGTGCATGCTGGTTAGAATATCAGGGATACGTTCCTTTGGGGATGGCTGGAGGTTTGAGGGCACCTGTTAAGAAAGGAGGCAGAATTACCTTGAATTCTAGCTATGTGATCATGGACAAGTGACTGTGCCACTCTGGGTCAGTTTTCTCATGCATAAAGGCATGATAAGAATCACAGTATTTACTTCCAAGGCTGTCGTGAAGATAAGGAAGAGAACGTGCTGGCATGCCTGGCACAGACTAGATACTCACATTCCAGCTTCCATTATAAAAGAAAAATCCTAATACTACTTCTCCACAAAAATACATAAGCTTCAAAATCAAATTTTAGAATACAGTATATTCCTTCAAAATTTTCTAAAGGTTCTTTTCTCATTGTCACAGTAATATATTTTCATTGAGATCAATTTGTAATAGTACATCCCAATATGGAGTAAATGAGTTCAAATCCAGCACTACTTCCTAACTGCTGTCTGGCCTTCGTCAAGCTCCTTAACTTCTCAAGAGTTCAATCTCTACACCCATGAAATGGACATGATATTTCCCAGTTTATGGCCTAGTTGTGGAAATTAAATGAGATTATTTAATATGCTGTTCATGGTATAGCACCAGACACATGGTAAGGATGCAGTAAGCATTATTTCAATTATCATCATTACTATTGTTGAAACGTTTTAAAATCAGAAAGATACAAAAAATAAGGAAGGTAAAATAATTTGCAATGCCACCGTCCATAAATAAACATTTTAGTTTTCCTAATAATTATACCAATGTTTTTCTTTTATAAAGTTGGGGTCATAGAATATAAACTTTTTTGTATTCTCATGTTTTCATTTTTCTTGTCATAATTATTAAGAACCTGATGTAAAAGGTACCATGATACTTCATCATATGATAGTACCAAAATCAATCCACCATAATAATTTTTTACCAAATGTTGCTCTTATATATAATGCTGTAATAAATGTATTCCTACATATGCCTTTGTCCTCATTTCAAATTATTTCTTTAGGACAAACTTCTAAAGGATGAATTACTGTTTAACAGAGCTTGTGTGTGTTTTTTTTCTTTTTTGAATTCTCAATATATGACAAATTGCTTTCCAGAACTTAATATGGTGCCTAGCACAGTGCTTAACATATTGAAGGGCTGGATAAATAGGTATCAGAGGAAGAAAAGAAAGTAAGCATTATCTCTTTAAAAAATATAAGCCAACATAATAGAAGGCTATATCTTATTTTATATTTTGTTGAATGCCAACAAAGTTAAACATTTTTTCACATTAATTATTTGCCTATATTTCTTTTATGCAATGTTGTACTCATAGTTTTGTCTATTTAGTAAATTTTAGTTTTTTTAATCTATAAATACTTTTTATATATTAAGGCTATCATCCCTTTGGCTTACTTGTAGAAATATTTTTCTTAATTTTCTGTTTTATTTTTGACACGGATAATGTTTTAATTTTAGTGTAGCCAAATCATCTGATTTTATTTGTAAGATCTACTTTCTTAGAGTTAGATGACAATTAAGCTATGTTTTCTAACTTTTGTGTGTTCTCGTTTTTTATACATAACTCTTCTGAATAAATACTCAAAAATCAGAATAAATCTGTTTTAGTGGCTGACATGAGATTACTACCAATCTCAAAAGTATTTTGCAAAATCTCCTAGCATCATCCTTTTCGTGCTGCTGTTGTAACCATACGCCAAAGACCTCACCACGGGCTATCAGGATTCACTTCTGACTTGTGGATTCTAGTCCACCGTTATATTCATTGAATTTTATATCATTCACACCGAGCTCTTGAGGGGACAAAAGCTCATCTTCATCCTGAGTCTGTGGACCCTGTCACATGATGGTCCTGAGGACAGGAGACACTACTGCTTTCTGTCAGACAATGACACCCGTCACAGAGCCAGGCTGGGCATTAACACGAAGCCCCCGGTGCTGCAGAACACGGTGTCCGTCCGACGCACAGCTCTGGCGTCACGAACACCATTCGGGCCCAGCGTCTCACCTCATGGATTCTCTTCCAAGCCACAGTTTGTTTTCGTCCTCCGAAGTCCAGACTCGTCAGGAAAAAGCCAGTCACCACAAAGCCAATTTGTTGAGCAAAAAGTTGACGAGTGTCCAGGGTGGCTCTCAGCTATCTGTGCTCACTAGCTAAACCTCATCAGGTCTAGGTCCTTATTTTACTTGCTCCACCAGCCACATTTAACCCATTGATCTCTCTCACATCTTTCAGCACTTTCCTTACCTGGGTCCAAGAAACCACACCCTACAGGTTTTCCTCCTTCTTTCTAGAAATTTGCTCTTAGCTTCTTTGAGTGCCTCCTCCTCACTTCCCCAACTCTGAGCTGGAGATCTGAGTCATGAGTCTGAGTCACCCGACCCCTTCGCTTCTCTGCATGCGCTTACTCCCAGAGTGATCTCCTCTGATCTGATGGCTCCAAACACCAAGTACAAGCTGATGACTCTCAGAACTTGTACATGTCTAACTTGGTCTGAATACCAGGGGAGGGAGCCAACACATCCAACAATCAACAGCTGAACTTCTGACTTGTCTCAAAGCGAACCCCTGACCCACCCCTGGCAAACCAGCCTCCCCCAAAATCTTTCCCCCTCAGAGTCTGTTAGCAAATTCACCAAAATACAGCCAGAATTCAACTCGATCTTACTGCCTTCACCACCACCACTCTGGTCCAAATCCCCATAATCCCTACCCTGAACTAGAACAAGAGTCTCCTAAGTGCTCTCCCTACTTCTGCGCTTTAACACTCTTCAGCGTAAAGTTTAAGTCCTTGTATTTTTATGGCTCATCATTCCTCTGTTCTCATTTCCTAATATCCTGCCCCCCTATGCTCTCTCTTCCACATGTCCCTGCGATGGCCTCAGACAAGCCAGGTGCACAGCCACCTTTGGGTCTTTGTGCCTGCAGCTCCCTCTTCTGGATGGTCCTTTCACATGACTCCTCACTTAAGTCTGGTCTTTGCTCCTGTCACCTTCTCAGTGAGGCCTTCCCTGGCCCTACCTAAAATGTCAATCCTACCCAAAATAATAGGAAATAAAGTATCAACTCTCTACTTTACATCCTCTTACTTACATCTGCCTTATTTTTTCACTTTGGCACTTATAAAAGACTTTAGATTTTACTTATTTAGTTTGACTGTTGATTGTCTCCCTGCCCAGAAACTAGACTCCATGAAGGCAGGGATTTTGTCTGTTTACTGTCACATCTACAGTACCAGTGTTTGGCACATAATAGGTACTCAGCTATTCCCTGAATGATGAATAGATGGATGGATAAACAATAGGTACTCAGCTATTCCCTGAATGATGAATAGATGGATGGATAAACAAATTCCCCTTTTACAAACAAGAAAGCAGAGGCTTAGTGTACTTAGAAAGCCTCTCCAGGTTGGAATTTGAACCTAGACCTGACTCTATAAGGAGGCCTCTGTTTAGAACACTGCGAATATGAATTGAGGAGTTAAGATGGTAGCACTATGAATAGAAACTGGATTTATTTAGCAAGGCCTGCTCTGCTTTACAAGGCAGAGGACAAGTTGCCCCTTGTACCTTTCTGGGGAAAAAATGAAAAGGAACAATATAGACATCAAGGCAACTGTCCTCATGAGTTGACCCAGGAAGAAAAAAAGGCATCAGCAAGACAATGCCCAACGCTGAGTGGGAAAGCTAGGGAGGGATCTGATTGACAGAAAAGGAGAGGAATTAATTCATTGGAACAAAAGAGAGCAGAAGGGCTGGGCCAGCAGAGAAATAGGATGCACATGGAATGGCCCTATGGATGGAATGGTGATTAAAAAAACAAAACAGTCCTAATAGGATTACAACTGATATTGAATTCACTACAAAACTCTGGAATGATGTTAGGATTTTAATAAGCACCCCCCAAAGAGCACTCTGTCAATTTCACAAATGCCCATTCTCATCATTTGATTCTAAAGGAGGAGGAAGACCGCTCCACCTCACTGTTCCTACATTAATAATGTGCTTCATTCCTGTTATGCCTCAGAAACAAAGCCACTATAACATTTCAAGCTGTTTGGGGGAGAGTTTTAATATTCTCCCTGCTAATATAAACAGAACTTTATTAACTAAGTCCCAGAGACGTCACATTTGGGATGTAATCTAGGGCCTGGTGCCCATTCCAGTACTAACATCTGAAAATACTTCATGTGCATACTTTGTTTGAACAAGTAAGGCAGCATAAGCTTTCTCCCTAGAAAAATGGAAGGAAAAAAAAAGGTATTTTGTACTCCAGTGAGAAAGGCTGCTAATCCTAATTTGGGCAAAGACCACGGTGAATGATTCATACTGTTATTATTTTCATAATATCAACTTTCCCTCGGCTCTGAAGAATCTGTGTTAGAAATATAGCCAGTTCCATTCCATGGAGGGGAAAATGAAAAGAGAAGACCCACGTGACTTATATATGGATTGAAATTGCATTACAGCAGGCCACAGAACCCTCAACCCAACTGAGGCCCAGATGTGGCTCCTGTGCCTCGGCTCCTGGCCCAGTACGTCACAGTCTGTGCCTGCACACTCCATTGCACAGGGACGCTCAATCATGTAAGCAGAATGAGGCTCTGTGTCACTGGATACAGTCATTCCCAAATCATCCTGATCCCGTTCTCATGACCCAGCCTCTAATGACAGCCCAGACTCTCATAGCTACGGCAAATCCTCACAACTGCCAATCCCAGCACGGTAACAGAATAGCAAAACGTAGAAAGGGAAATGAAGAAAGGAGTAATGAGAGAGGGTATGGTTGTCTGGTTGTTCATAATCCCAACAAAACACTTGTCATGTGAATGTATTGCTAACATATATTAAAGTTGTTAAAAAATGTCCTTCCCGTAATGGAAATAAAAAGGAAAACGAGAAGGCATCATGCAATATGACAAACCAGCAAAGCTAAAGGGTAGGACGAGCTGGTTTTCGGCTATACCTGAGACCTGCTTTTATGCTTCCTGATATAGATGCACATAAGAGTACATGTCCACGAATGCACACAACATACCAATTTCTTAGTGTTTCCAGCTTACATCAATGCCTCCAGGAAAAAGCAATGACTACAAAGTTTATGGAATAACACTTAGAGGCTTCATTTGAATTCAAAAATCCTTTCCTCTATTTGTAAGTGAGTTAGATGTTCACAGGCTGAGACATCTCCTTCATTGGAGGAGCACAGATTCTGAAACGTAAAATAACAGCAAAGCATTCTTTTCCTGGATTTAAAAATCAGGTCGCAGTAAACTCAAAAATAACTCTGTAAAGACTAAGGATGGGAATAGAAGAGTTATTCTATAAATAATCACTAACATCCATATTCATTGTGAGCCTTTGAAACTCGCTGGACAAGTAGCTTCAGGAAAGCGTCGGCTGATCTGAACACGTTGCTTGGGGAACGCCATCCATATTCACGTCTTGGATGCGCTCTAATCAACAAATCAAAGTGCCTGACTAATTAAATGCTGATTGCTTGTTGCACAAGGGTGAAAGTCAACCATCTTAGCCGAGGTTTGAGTTATTCTAAGAAATGATGATAGTTAGGCTTTTTCAAGCCATTTTATGCCTAATGAGTACATTACCCTTAATGCAACTTCATTTAGGTTCATGATTACCTTGGTTTAACAAATAACTAACTGATAACTTTCTTATAATGCCCTAAATTTGGTAACTGACACTGTGGGCATGGCTGATAAACTTTGAACACTTGTCTGGGCTTGCCCATTGATGGTCAAAGGATAACTGGATGTCCCCCCACCCAAAAATGATTGTTCAGCCCCATGATGAAGGGACAGTGGTGCCTGATCTGGTACCTTTCATGATAGCTTAAATATCACTATCTATTTGGGATTAGAACATTTCTCAAAATCAAGATGGCAAAGGTAAAGGCATGAGACTTACTCTCTTAAAGTAAGAAGAAGGGCAATAAACAGATTCCAGGCTGTTTCTGAGCATCTTATCATTCCCTCCCTAGGGAAGTCTATGAACTGCTTCTAACTAGTGATGTTCAGTATATGATTTCCTTATCATTACTGCTATTTACCGTTTTCTCCTTAGATGACATTACCATATTTACCTGAAAGGCAATGCACGCTTTAGCTAAGTGAGAAAATCATTCTGTTTCTCTAATCCCTAAGAATTTTGCATATGTTGCTGCTTAAATGAATTTAAAGTATCTCACCAATTTATCAACAAAAATTATTTACTCTACTTGGCTTACAACTTTTTGATTTATCAGGTGCTTTTAATGTTGCATGTGTAAACAAGAAACTACGCAGATTCAGAGCGAGTCACTCTTGCATAACTGTCTCTCCTTCAGAAATTAATCAGGTTGATTGGAGGGACATTATGGAAAATCCCTCTTAAGTAATGTGGATTAATGATGTGCTACCACTTCCAAAAGGAGAGGGAAGGTAGAATTCTTCTGAAACATGGAATGCTGACAACATGTGGAATAACTCTAGCTAGTGGGTAAGAGCTTAAGCTCTGGACCCTGACAGGTCTGGATTTCAACTTTCATACTATGCATTTGTTAGGTGGTCTTGGGCTGGTTAGCTAATCAACTCAAGCCTTGGTGTGCTCCTCTGTAAAATGGAACTCATTATCACTAGCTCTTGGTTTGTGATAAGGCATCGATTAATGTCATGCCTACAAAGTCTTCAGCACTAGCTTGACAAACATTAAATGCTAAAGACCTGCATGCATCCCTACACTGTGTCTGGGAGAAAGCACTATCTCACCAGAAATGGCTCAGCTCTGATGGAGAAGCAAGGCAGCAGGCCGACAAAAGGGAAACGCATCAATTTGTTTTCAGGAGTCATGAACTAATGGCACCATCCTCCACCTCATGGTCAAGATGGTCAAGGTAGAAATCTAAGAGCCATCCTTAATTTCGCCTCTTTTCTCTTTGTTCAACCCATCACTCTGCACCACAGATTCTAACTTTAAAACATAGCCTGAATTCCCCACTCCTCTTTATTTATGCTTCTAGCACTCAACCCTCAGCCATCATCTACTCACCTGCAATACTGAAACCAGCCTTGCAACTAGTCTCCTGACTTCTTATCCTGTGTCACTTCCCAGCCCCATCAAATCCAGGTCCCATCCAACAGCTGGACCTGTCTACTTAAAACCTCTAATGGTTCCATATTGCCTTTGAGTCAAGTCCAAATTCCAAATAGGCCTCTACCAGCCCCTGCAATCTCACGCCCTGCCACTGCTCCCTCACTCGGCACACTCCGGGAGCACTCCCTCTATTCCCGTAACATGCTCAGCTGTTCCCGCCCCTGGGCCTGAGCGCAGTTTATCTTCTCTGCACAACAGGTGACTGCCTCGCCCTTTGCTTGGCTGGCACCCTCCTTGTCATCAAGATACAGCTGACACATTTCCTCCTAAGAAGTGAGAAGCCTGAATCCAAAAATGATTTATTCCCTGTCATAGTACCCCGCTCACTTCTCGACAACAGTTTTCTGCATTCGAGTGCTGTTTTTACGTTAGACTGCAGGCTTCACGAGAGCAACTGGAGCCCCTCTTTCATTCACTGCTGTGCTGCCTGCACTTAGGACAGTAATTGGCACACAGCAGTAACTTGGGAAAGAATGAATCATTCAAATGTCGTGAGGTATAGTGAGATTCAGACTTTATTCTACTGGTCAGAGTAAAGAGAAAAGCCATATGAGGAGAGGTTTTCAGGCAGTCGATACATTTCAGTGAAAGGAAGATGTCCTTGTCTCAAAAGAGCTGCCTGCCCCCATAAGCAGTAAGGTTCCCATCTCTGAGGGTATTCTAGCAGAGACTAGCCTACGGTTCATAGCTGACATTTATTTAGCCTTAACTAACTACATGCCAGGCAATGTCTTATGGAACATACTTGGGTTGTTTTATTTAATCCTCAAATGTCCCAAAATGATAAAACAATTAATTCTCATTTTAGGAGTGAAGGAAATGAGAACCAGAGATTCGAGAACTTGCTAAAGGGACACTAATAAGTGTCAGAGCCCAGACACGAACCCAGCTAGGTGACCCCAGAAGCCATATGCTAAACCACAATATCACCAGCCTCTCCGGAATATGAGGAGATGGCATATTGTCCCTGTACGCATGTAAATTTTTAAAGCATAGAGCTTTGTCCGAAGTGACACAGATGTCCTTGGATCCAGTCTCAGGTCTCAGAATCTTCTCTTATCCAGGTTTTCTGGTATCCAGCTTGGGAACTCTGAATGGCCTGCCAACAAATCTCTTCTATGTCTATCACAGGCCAGCACAGCTGTCATTCTGCTTGGGTGGCTGACATGCCGCATTCACCAGGAAGGGCACCTGCAGGCCTGAGCAGTCCCACTAGCAGAGAGTCTTTCCAATGGAGCTATTCTATGTTGGAACCAAAGCACGAGCATCCTCTGGATTTACTATTACATATAAGGCACGGTGAATAAGGATTTACAGATGCACATATACTTCCTTCACGATCTTTTCAATCAAACTGCTTTTTAACTATCGAGAAAGAGGTATAGGCCACCATCAGAGCACTTCACTGCAGACTGGCTCTGACTGTTCATCAGTTTTACCTCCAGATTACAACAAGTCACCAGGGTTCCTACCTGCCCAGTGTGACACAGTCAACAAAAGCGCCGAGTTCAGGACAGCCTGCAGCAGAAGCAGGGACAGTGGAGAAGGCAGCTAACCTGCATTGTGACTTAGGGATGGAAGAAAGGCATCAGGAATGAACATGACTGAGCATGTGAGATGTGCTGGGCCCTGTGCTAGATGCTTCCTGGGGCTGGGGATTCATTGAGATAACACAAGGTCTCAGCTCTGGGCCTGCTCAGCACACATTTCACAAACACCTATTGTGGCTTCTGCAATTTACTATTGTGACCATTATCTTTAATTATTATCATGCCCTATGAATCCAAAATCCTACAAGGTTTAAAATCAGAGCACAGCATCTACGGCCATGCCACCCTGAACACACCCAATCTTGTCTGATCTTGGAAGCTAAGCAGGGTTGGGCCTGGTTAGTACTTGGATGGGAGACCACCCAGGAAGACTGGGTACCATAGGCATTAAATAAATAAATAAATAAATAAATAAATAAATAAATAAATAAATAAAATTTTTAAAATAAAAAATAAAATCAGAGCACAGCTTATTCATTTAACTTAAAACAAAAGAAATTCCATCCTTTAATGCCCCTGAAAGGCATTTAAAAAAATATTTACACATACAGTCCCCAGCAACATCAAAATCCCTTCCTTTCCCACTCATTCCCCTCACATCCCCAGAAGAGCTGGCCTTGCCACATGCACCCCTCCCCAAAATCCCTCATCCACTTCTAAATGTCATTTTTTTCTTTTCTCCTAGTCTTTTTGACTGGGTTACCTCTCTCCCAACCAGAAAAACATTGCCCCCTATTTACAAGGAAGAAGAAAAGAAAGGAGGTTGGCAATTACAAGACCCTGTCTGGTGGCTGACAGAAGAGGGAGCTCTACGGACCTGCCCACGTTAACCTTTCTGCCCTCTCTTGGCATCACTAATATGGACGGCCATGTGAACTGGCAATACTGTCTCCATTTTTACGGATGCATAAATACTGACTTTTTATTACAAAGCCAGGAACTGAGATGAAGTCTAAGAGGGATGAAAAGAAATACCAGAAGGGGAGGGGGTGGGGGAGGATGACGAGGGTAGAAGGGGTCAAACATATGGACTTCAGGAGATTGGACTTCAGGTGGTGAGCACACTATAGAATATACAAATGCCATATTATAAAGTTGTACCCAGAAATTGACACAATATATTATCCAATGTTATCTCAATAAATTCAACTTAAAAAAAAAAAGAAAAAGAAAAAAAATTAAATGTCTAGGCCACATACTCAGAGATGGGAGAAAATCAGCTTTTCACAACTCCATTCTCTTTCCCTAAAAGAAGGAATAAGACTACACAGAATTCTACTTGTGGGGTGCAAGAAGAAACACAAGGTGCGGAGGTAGCTCTGCCAGAATGGGACACTCAGCTTCACTTCTTCCTGATGGGTGACCATCCATCAGCTGACCCTTCCACCTCCACTTCCGCATTCACAAACCTGGGATAATAATACTTGTTTCACAGGGTTGTTGTGAGAATTCAAAAGAGCACACTCAATAAATGTTATTTCCTCCCTTCAACCTGATGAGCCAGTTTAAAAAAAAATTCTATATGTAGCCATCTAGATGTGGCAGCAACACCTTTTTCTCCCTTTCAATATCAAATCCCACACCACAGTAAGAATTACTTGCAAAGAGTGCTTACTATTTCCTATTTCCAAAATACATTTTCCATTAGGTAATTCAAAGCTATTAAGGCTGCCAAAGCCCTAAATAACCAGGCCACATCAGAGCCAGCATTGCATGACCCGCACGCTATAAATGAATTGCTTCTAAACGTAAGTAGATATAGAGGTACTTTGATTTTACTCCGATATGACTCAAACTGATAGAAACACTGTAAATATTCTTCCCAAAGTTGGAAGCAGGCAACATTACCATTGGCAGCAAATGTGAAACCATTTTCATAATAATTTGTTGAGCCAAGAACCGCAAGAGTGGCTTGTGTGACAGATGAGAAGGCACTGGGTTTGATTGAATCAGACTAACCACATATTGCTTTGCTTCCATTATAGGCCCCCTGAGAATTCAGTCCCAGTGTCAGTCAAATCAGATACGAAACAAGAACCCAACCCTCCAGCCTGAGAATGGCCAGGAAAGTTATGTTATATTAGAAGGTAGAAAATTTAAAACAATTAGCACACAGTTGCCGGGATCAAGTTCTAAAGAATACATACAACACACTTTGTACGCAAATATAAAACCACAAGAAATGCAGAGAAATATAAAATCTTCCAAACACTAAATGTAATAAATCCATATTGTATGTTGTTGAGCATTAAGACTCAAGCTCTTTTAGTGCTTTCAATGTTCCACTGCAGCCTTTTCAAACTTGTGTATTTGCCAACACAACTAGATTTGATATTGATTTTTTGTTACAAAGCCAGGAACTGAAAGAGCTTGGAACCAAGTATATGATCCAGGGTAGGCCATTCATCATCATGCATCTCCAATTCTATAGAATTTTAGGGTGACAATGTCAACTTGTCATACATAGGACAATTAAGCAAAGGGATGGGAGATGTTTGTTGTATAAAATCAGTTAAATGAGTTTCAATTTCATTCCACATTCTGTGAACTTCCTTCTTCTTTTACACAGACACGTGAACAGACATACGCATACACGCCAGACAGAAGAAACTGGGCCAAGTTTTATATGAACTCATCTCAAAGAAATACTGAAAATGGGATCATATAAAGAAGAGAGAGCACCCAGCTTTCTGTTACTTCCCAGGCTAGAACTGAGCAAACCAGGCATCCCCAATCCCTGGACCGCAGACCGGTACCAGTCCATGGCCTGTTAGGAACTGGACCGCACAGCAGGAGATGAGCGCCAGGCGAGACAGCGCAGTGTCATCTGTATCTGCAGCCACTCCCCAGAGCTAGCATCACCATCTCATCTCCACCTCAAGTCATCAGGTACTAGATTCTCATAGGAGCACCAGTCCCTGGTGCCAGAAAGGTTGGGAACCACTAGAGTAAACTAACTAGGGGACTCTTGAAGCAATATCACATCTTGGTCTTTAGAAAATTAAGACTGAACCATGTACACTTGTTTCTGAAATGCTTTCAAATGATCAGTTTTGTTTAAGAGTCATGTCATTATGTTCTTTAGAGCCTCCCAGCAACTCTGTTGATTAATTCAGGGAGGTACAGAAGAGAACACAGAATAAAAGACATTATAATCTAGGTTGGGCACCCAGCCTGGGACTAGGGCCATCTGGAGAGGTACTTTAAACCTTTACACAATAAGCCATCATCGTGAGTCCCAGAGCTTTCATGGTCTAGATAAGACAACCAACAGGCAAGGCATGCAGCAACAGCTGGGGTGGAGGGAAGGTTTGCCCAGGCTTCCATGTGACGGCATTCATCTTCTGTCTTATTTCTATTCCCCCAGTCCATATTTATGCCTTTTTAGGGAACAGAGACATCTAGACCTAGAACCGTCAATAAGCTTGGCCTACAGGATGTGGCTGGAATTTGTGGGCTCACGTCTCAGGCTATTCATTCTCCCTTAGCAATCTGTCCACAGCCAGATGCTTCTCACCAATGAGCCAAAGCAATATGGAGGCACAGTTCTCATCTCCAGCAGCCGGAACACCAGCAGCAGGGAGATGAGCTTGAGGTAGTGTTTAGCCCTATGCACACCCGACGCCCACAGAGAAAGGAGACCGTGCATGACAGCTCTGGTGGGAACTTCCAAGACCCCACTCTGGTGCTATTTCTTAAAGATGAGGAAACTGAGGCCCAAAGAGGTAGGGGACTATAACCACACTTGAGCTCCCATGGCCCTAAATGGGTCGCATTTAGCATAATAGTAAAGAGCAAGATCTTCAAAGTTAAACACATCTCAGCTTTCCATCTCAGCAACTCCTCAGCTGTGTGACCTTGAGCAAGTTACTAAACATCCGAGGTTCAGGTCCCACATGTGTAAAATGAGGGGACTGACGGCACCTACCCCAATAGGGATGTTGCTAAGAGTCAGTGACAATTCCCAGAAATTGCCATGCATTTCAGCTAACATTATGATGCTGGTGTGATTTCTTAGCACCCCATTCCAACCGCAGCCCTTTCAGGATTAATTTTCTTCACTCAACAAATATACACTGAACACTGTGCCAGGCACTGTGGATTCAGCAGTGGCATATCAGGTGGCAGGAATCTCTGTCCTCAACCTTGGCCTGAATTGCTTGCATGGGGCCTAATTAATAGTCTCCTCTTGGTCAGGTGAGGGGCCCGTGTAGTTACCTGTTTAGCCCATGACTAGAAGCCTCGGCGAGGGGCAAGGAGTCTTAGCCCTGTTGGGCTGCATTTCCGAAATCTCCTGAGTATGCATTTTGTGTGTTGCCTGATTTGCTTCCCCTGCTTCTGAGTCTCCCTGCGGTAGATAAGGTCAGAGGCGGAGCTCCTTGCACAGGGATAACAGTGCCCGGCTGGGGTGGCCAGGACACTGCACTGTCTATCGAAAGAAGAAAGGGCTGGGTGGGGGGCATCCACAGTCCAGGGCTCTGCCTCTGATCTGCCACACTCTGGTTGCTGCCATCCAGGAGGCGGGTGCTGAGCCAGTTCTGGGGAGGTCAAGGCAATGAGCCCTGGTTTCAATTCACCACAGCGGCCTCTACACCTTACCTTCAGGAAGCTAAGAGCCAGACAAGGTGGCAGCCAGAGATCACAAAAGGTGAGAGTCTGAGGCACACAGTCATGGGTTGCATTCTTGATAAGCAGAAGAGACTGGAGAGGCAATGTAAAACCATCGGCAGCATCACCACCACTCTGATGACTAATCCATCCTGAGCTCGTTTTACTGTCTCGTTTTACTCCTGAGGACACTAAGTCTTGGTGAGGATAACTAACCGGAGGTCACTCAACAAGTTGCAGAAAGGACTTCACACCCAGGTGGCCTCAGATTCTTCATATGGCTGTACTGACAACAGCACTGCCTACAGCTCATATTCACAGACTTACGAGCCAGGCCCTATGCAGAGCAGTGACATTCTCTCATTTCATCTCCATCAAACCTCTATCAAGTAGGTGCTATTTCCTATTTTATAGAAGAGAAAACTAAACCTAACAGTATATCACACAAGTGGGTGACAAGGCTGGTATCTGACTCTAAACCCTGAGTCCCTAAGCACCACGTTCAAGAGAGGACCAGATTAGGAATCAGGAAACCTGGTTCTAGTCCCCACTTTGCCACTCACTGACCACATGTCCCCCACTGAGTAATCTTGATGGGCCCCCGGCCCCCCATCTGTGAAGTGGGAGAGCAGTACCTGCTTTCTGGAGTTCAAGTGACGCTCCAAGGGAAGGGTGTGACACACACAGCTGGGAGAGGGGTGATTACTGTGATGATAATGACCTTCCTCCGAACTCGAGATGCTGCCGGATGCAGCGGGATCCCAGACACAAATGTTATCCTGGTCCTATCATTTTAAGTCATTCTACTCTTCAAGCAACAGTATCAACAGAACATGTTGCAAAAAGGGCCACATACTTATTACATATTATAATACATAATGTGCATTCATTCATGTCTGCATTCAATTTATACCAGCACTAGGAAACTTAGACCAAAGAAAACTGCTAGCAGAAGCTTTAAGAGCAGGAGCTCTGTTGCCATGTACACGCCTGCCCCAATACTTAGCATGGCATCTACCCAGAATCTATCCTAATAGGAACGCAATTATTTCTAACTAATGTAAACAGTTAACAAATTACTATTATTTACTACTGTTAACCAGGCACTGTGTTATCTCAATCTCCCCAACCTATGAAAAAGGGGTTCTTTTTATTCCTATTTTACAAAGGAGAAAACTCAAGCTCAGAGAGGAGAAATAAGCTGGCCAGAGTCACAGAGCTGGTAAGTGGTGGAGCCAGAATTCCAACCCAAGTCCGTCTGAATCAAACCCAGAGCCCTTCTCCAGTACTTCCACCTGAGTACAATCAGAACCAGTCAGATACCAGAAATTTAGAGGACTCAATTTCTAGAGGACTAAAAGTGCCCTCAACAGGAAAATGGTTTTATCATTCAGGAAGAAGGGATCATGTCTCCTAGCTCGCCATTATTTTCCTAAAGCCTAGCGCACTCTTGGCACATTGCAACCAACCACTCAGTGACAACAAAATGTTCAATGACTGAATGAATATAGCTGTGGCCTATACCCTCAAACCAATTAGGATGAATAATAAGACAAAGGCATAAAAAGATAAACAGAAACGATGCCTCAAACACCAAGTGCAGGTTTCAGGACACAATAGATAACGGGGAATGGCGGTGGGGGGAGAGATTAGTGTGGGACCTGAGGAGGAAACTGTCCTTGAGCTGAATTTTGAAGGAACTTAGTATCTAAATAAGAAAGATGTGAGGCAATTTCACAGCACATTCAATCATGATTATTTTGTGGTAGAAATATTCCATTCCAACACAATTAAAAAAAAAAAAAACTCGATGTTTCCAATCCCAGGGAAAAAATAAATATTTATTCCTTAATTAGGTGCAGACCAAAGGAATACCATGTACTAAGCATTAACAAGCACTATGGCTCATGCAAATGAAAGATAAAGCCTTGCCCACTGAAGGTGCTGAATAAATACGAGCAGGGGCAGGGAGGCGGGAAGAATGGGTGGCAGAGTCTCTAATATCAATGAAAGAAAATGTCTTTGAACATATATTATGTGCCAAGAACCAGGCTTTCCATAGGCCTTTTCATCTAGGACTTATAAAAAACAGTTAGATTTTTTCCAACGATCATCAAAAACCTGGTTTCCTCCTGAGCAAAGAGGTGAACTATCTCCTAGCAGCCTCATCCCCTTGGCAACCTCACCCGCCACCGAAGTCAGGCCTCTGAGCCAGCCAAGGGAGAACCACGCTCTGTCAGCCCCCTGAACCAGACTCCCTCCACTCACCTAGAGAAGCCTGACATCGACCAAGCTCTTGGGGATCAGAGAGAATGCCAGAGCACCACCATAGCCAGTGTGCCATCAAAATTAGAGCAGCTATGAGAGCACCTTCCTAGAATGTAAATTTTAGTAGGTGGAAATTTTATACATTTTCATACCAAAACAAACACAGAGCATATTAAGGAATAGAACTCAAAATATGTATGAATTTTTTAAGATGAAACCTAAGACTTCAAAGAAATTTAAGGTTTGGGGAAGGCTGCCTCAGGCCACTCCCAGAAATGTGGTTCATGTTCCTCTATCATGGGGTGTTTGTGGTGGAAAACTGTAGAAGGCTGTGGGATATCAAATTTTGCAGACCTGGAAGCCCACAAGGCTCTTTAGGGTGCCTGCACATTTCTGATCTGATGCATGAGCGTTCATTTTAGAGGTAAACCCCCAGACACTAGGCTAGCTACAAGTTCCTGGGAACACACAACTCCCTATTCTAGAGATAGAACAACTGAAGTTTAAAGAGGTGAGCAGCTGGCCCAAGGCCAAAAAGTGGCAGAGCAGGGGCTCAGTCCACGTTCAGATTAAAAATATGGTCCCTTTCAGTGACCCGGGTGGTACACTGAAATGCACAGTGAAAAGATGAAAAAGATGACTCATCACAAAATACTCCCTATCAAATGAGTCCTGGAGTGAGTGGCGAGCAGAGAGCAATCCAAGGCAGGGCAGGAGAATGGGGCATCAAACAGGAAAGGAGAATGGATGATACACTTTCAGGTGAAGACCACCTTGGACAAAGACTGGACAACATTTGTGACTTTCATTCACCATAAAATAAGGATAAGGAATCTGAAATCTCACATCCTGCATTCAAATCCTTATTCCATCTCTTATTTGCAGTGCCTTGTAGACAATTTATTATAATCTCCGGCCTTAGTTTTCTCAGCTCTCTAATGAGACCCTAATTGACACAACCACACAACTATCTCAAGATGGTCAGGTGAGATATTTATAGATGACCCAGCAGTAGCTATTATAGTTCATTCAGTTAGATGTTCAAACTTTTATTAAACACTTGCTCCAGGACAGTTACTATA
>NW_011888855.1:8089730-8097841 GCF_000151845.1 Pteropus vampyrus
GGTGGGGGGAGAGATTAGTGTGGGACCTGAGGAGGAAACTGTCCTTGAGCTGAATTTTGAAGGAACTTAGTATCTAAATAAGAAAGATGTGAGGCAATTTCACAGCACATTCAATCATGATTATTTTGTGGTAGAAATATTCCATTCCAACACAATTAAAAAAAAAAAAAACTCGATGTTTCCAATCCCAGGGAAAAAATAAATATTTATTCCTTAATTAGGTGCAGACCAAAGGAATACCATGTACTAAGCATTAACAAGCACTATGGCTCATGCAAATGAAAGATAAAGCCTTGCCCACTGAAGGTGCTGAATAAATACGAGCAGGGGCAGGGAGGCGGGAAGAATGGGTGGCAGAGTCTCTAATATCAATGAAAGAAAATGTCTTTGAACATATATTATGTGCCAAGAACCAGGCTTTCCATAGGCCTTTTCATCTAGGACTTATAAAAAACAGTTAGATTTTTTCCAACGATCATCAAAAACCTGGTTTCCTCCTGAGCAAAGAGGTGAACTATCTCCTAGCAGCCTCATCCCCTTGGCAACCTCACCCGCCACCGAAGTCAGGCCTCTGAGCCAGCCAAGGGAGAACCACGCTCTGTCAGCCCCCTGAACCAGACTCCCTCCACTCACCTAGAGAAGCCTGACATCGACCAAGCTCTTGGGGATCAGAGAGAATGCCAGAGCACCACCATAGCCAGTGTGCCATCAAAATTAGAGCAGCTATGAGAGCACCTTCCTAGAATGTAAATTTTAGTAGGTGGAAATTTTATACATTTTCATACCAAAACAAACACAGAGCATATTAAGGAATAGAACTCAAAATATGTATGAATTTTTTAAGATGAAACCTAAGACTTCAAAGAAATTTAAGGTTTGGGGAAGGCTGCCTCAGGCCACTCCCAGAAATGTGGTTCATGTTCCTCTATCATGGGGTGTTTGTGGTGGAAAACTGTAGAAGGCTGTGGGATATCAAATTTTGCAGACCTGGAAGCCCACAAGGCTCTTTAGGGTGCCTGCACATTTCTGATCTGATGCATGAGCGTTCATTTTAGAGGTAAACCCCCAGACACTAGGCTAGCTACAAGTTCCTGGGAACACACAACTCCCTATTCTAGAGATAGAACAACTGAAGTTTAAAGAGGTGAGCAGCTGGCCCAAGGCCAAAAAGTGGCAGAGCAGGGGCTCAGTCCACGTTCAGATTAAAAATATGGTCCCTTTCAGTGACCCGGGTGGTACACTGAAATGCACAGTGAAAAGATGAAAAAGATGACTCATCACAAAATACTCCCTATCAAATGAGTCCTGGAGTGAGTGGCGAGCAGAGAGCAATCCAAGGCAGGGCAGGAGAATGGGGCATCAAACAGGAAAGGAGAATGGATGATACACTTTCAGGTGAAGACCACCTTGGACAAAGACTGGACAACATTTGTGACTTTCATTCACCATAAAATAAGGATAAGGAATCTGAAATCTCACATCCTGCATTCAAATCCTTATTCCATCTCTTATTTGCAGTGCCTTGTAGACAATTTATTATAATCTCCGGCCTTAGTTTTCTCAGCTCTCTAATGAGACCCTAATTGACACAACCACACAACTATCTCAAGATGGTCAGGTGAGATATTTATAGATGACCCAGCAGTAGCTATTATAGTTCATTCAGTTAGATGTTCAAACTTTTATTAAACACTTGCTCCAGGACAGTTACTATACAAGTGATAGTGGATAAACAATTCTATAATATAGCATTATTTTCTTTAAGGATTGTGCAATATGTTTTTTGTTGTTGTTGTTATTGTTGTCCTTTTGTTTTGTTTTGTTTTTTAAGTATGCAATGAGAGTGGAGAGTAGAGGAAACCAAAACCCCACCTAATTTTGCCTGGAGTGGTCAGGTGTCAGGGTGGTTTGTAAAGCCATCGCTAGGGAAGGCTTAAAAGAGGTGACGTGTGGGCTGTCTTTCAGGATAAATAGGAAATCACAATGAAAGGAGTGGGGAAAAGCACTCCAAGGGGAGAGGAAGGCATGGGCAAGAACCAGAGCCTGCAGAACACAGCCTGGTAGAGCTGTGTTGAAGGCAGGGGTGTTGCAGGAGGCCACAAGGAGCCAAGTTTTAAGCAGAGGCATGACGTGGTCAGATATATGTTTTTAAAATAGGCATCAGGCAGGAATTTAGAAGTTTAAGGGAGCCCGGAGAGTGGGAGCCAGGTTAGGAAGCAAGGTCCCAAAAGTGTCACTCCACAGAAAGGAGTGGAGACTTGAGACTTGACATTGAGAAAGAGAAAAGACAGGGAGGCCTGTAAAAAGCCGCAGGGAATCCAGATGAACCGACAAAGAAAACAAAACTCAGTTGACGGAAGCATTTCTTTCCGGTACTGGAGGCTCTTCTCCAACATGATGAATAAATAACTATGCTTCCAACAACTACAAAGCAGCACTTGGCTTCCCTTTAAGTTGCTCCCGAAGCCAGCAGTTATAAGAGTAATGCATGAGCACCCAACACACAGAGGTGTCTCCTCCTCTCCCTGAAGGGGCCACCGACTGGGAGAGAGACAGAGGACAAGGACCTGCTAGAGTTTGAAGACAGAGCCCACTTTGCCTCCACTTCACCGAGTGACCTTGGGCAAGACCCTCCCCCTCGACCCCAGGGGCCTCAGGTTTATGCTCCCATCTGAAAAACATGGCCTCTGCGACCCCTTCCAGCTTACATGTTCCATGACTGTAAAGGCGAGATTTCCCTTCTAGGGTTGGCCGTGACACCTCTGTACTGCTCTGTAGTTGTCACCCACACCCATTATGTGGGCAAATCCCCAAGGTTTAGAAACAAAGACTGCCTGGCAGTAGGCCACTGTTACTGAGGGAAGTACTAACCATACTTCTTACATTAGTAATAATAGCTCAATCACATTTTATTAATCGCCTGCTATGCAAAGCACTTACAAATGCCTGACTCAATCCTTATAACTCTCTTATTAGGTAAGAACTATTGCATTCTTCTTTTGCCGATGAGAAAACTGCAGCTTAGAGCAGATACGTAACTTATCCGAGGTTATCATAACTAATAAGTGGCAGAGCTGGGACAGGAATCAGGCTGTATGGCTCCAGTCTCTCTCCCATCCTCTACGCTATGCCATTCTCACCTGCACAGTCTCATCGTTCTGACGTTACTACAGAGGTAGAGAACATCAGAAGTAGAAGGGGCTCTGACATTACCTGGCTCAGGGATGCCACCACTCAGCCTTGCCTTACCTGTGGCAGACATGGCTAATCAAGCACAGAAATTTTCCCAATTGACTTATGACCACAGATCTATTTCTAATTGACCAGAGTTCAAGATGAAACCTGATCTTTGGTTTTCATCTTTGCCTGGGAAAACTAAATCCTATCAGAGGGATGGGATATGTTTAAGCTAACACAGCTTGTTCGTGCACACTGAACTAGCAACTTCGTCTCTTGACTCCGGTCTAGCAGGCTGATGATGATATCTCCCAATGCAAAGGAGAGGGTCTTTTCTAACAACTTGAGAAAAACAGTAGAAGAGATAATACCTCAGATGACCACATCATCAAGTTCCAGAAGGAGCACGTCCCCAGTCTAGCCCTAACACGTGGTTCTCAGGTATTATAAGTCATCCAGCTAAGGCCCACTACAGAACAGCATTTCTGCTTACTTCTGACTGAAACGAGTAATTTATAAAGCTGATGAATTAACTTTTTTTCAAGCTAACTAATATTTGAACTGGAAATCCCAGAAAATCCATGAATTAAGCGAAAGAACAATGACACTACTCATTTAACTCCTTCTAGAGAGACTAGATTTTCTTCTTTCTTTTTTGACAAGTTACATGACTCAGAGACAACAAAAGGAGGAGCCATCCATCTCATTCCCGGACACAGCAGAAGCGAGTCCCCAGAATAGAGTTCTGCAGGAACTAGCCGGACTCTGTCCCTTAACCTTGAAGCATACAGCTTAAGTGGTCACAGACCTGCCCAGAGGGAGTTCCTTCTCATCAAGTCCCTCATCAGAAGTGGAGAAGGGGAGCCCAGACAGCACCACCAAAAGTCAGGAACAGGTAGCCAGCGGCCGGGCATCTGGGCAGAGGCAGGCATGGAGATATGGAAGATCGTCAGTAAGAAAGCAGTGCCCAGGCTGGCTCCAAGGGGCAGAAATGGGGCAGTCGGGAAATTCAAGCTTCCTTCCAAGGCACTGTTTTTTTGCAGTCCCGGGGTGGGGGGATCTTAAGGAGACACATCAGAAGAGATCTATTTGATACAAAGCTTTCTTCCCCAGAAGCTCACCTGGAATATCTCCAAATAGATGACTACTGACAAATGTGCAGCCAGGAAATGCTATCATCTCCCTATCAGTTTCTCCAGTGGCCTGTTTATACAAATACACTGTGTTCTTTGTGTGAAAAGTAATAAAGATGCTAAGAGTATAAAAATCACTCAGCCAGAATTATTTGCAGAGTGGTAAGCAAGCAGGGTTCTGGCAGTAGGCGTCTCAAAGGTCCTCTCATTAAATAATAACCCTTACTTGTGAGAAGTAGAGTTGACTGGGCATGGACAGATGGAAAATGGAAGAGTATACCCGAACTTAACCGTCTGCCCCTGAGGAGAGTCACGTGTCTCCAGACTAGGAGGGGTCATGATCCAGGAATTGGCATTACTGCAAATAAGTTTCTTTCTAAAAGGAGAACTCATTATTCCAGGAATCTCATTTCTAAATTCATGAAGGTAAAATTACACCAATTAAGAATCTTATCTTTTCTTCTCCAAATGAACAGAAGCTCAAAATACTGCCAAACAAAATCCCAGGTCAAATTCCATGAGAATATATACCTTATTACCAGAAACACATACAGTTGTGGAAAAACAATAACGCGCAGTACCTCTACTTAACATTCTATACCTCGTCATGATCAAAGTATTCATTTATTCATTCATTCATTCATTCAACAAATGTCTATCAGTCATGGGGCCTTGTGTTAGGTGCTTAGAAAGCTGAGGTCTCAGCCTTAGATGAGTTCCTTTTCTAGAACAGGGGTGCCTAACCCCTGGGTCATGGACCAGTACCAATCCATGGCCTGTTAGGAACCGGGCCACGCAGTAGGAGATGAGCAAGCAAAGCTTCATCTGTATTTTTAGCTGCTCCCCAGCACTATCATCACTGCCTCAGCTCTACCTCAGATCATCAGGCATTTAATTCTCATAGGAGCACTAGTCCCTGATACCAAAAAGGTTGGGGACCACTGACCACAGAAGATAACCTAGTATAGCTTTTTCCTGGAGAGACATGATGATTTTACAAGGTCCTCACCCTGTGTTTTAGAGTTGCTTTGCCTCCTAAAAGTGAGCAGGTCCTGAAGAAGCCACTGAAAACAGTGAACCTATAAGAGCCACAGCATGCAAGACTTTCTTGCTCTAGAATCTCAGCCTGGGGCAAAATAGCCAGACTTCTGTCTGCCTCAGCAGCAGATTCTGGAAGAGTCTGAATACCAGGCCCTCCTCTAGTGAGGTCACCTGTATCTCCTGACCCTAGGCAAAGCAGTAAGAGCTAATGTTGGGGGAAGGAGGAAGAAAAGGGATGCAAAGACAGAGCAGTAAAGAACAAAATCAAACAACTTCAAAATCATATCCTAGACATCCCATACTGACAATTCCTCATTCCCCAAAAGCACTATTTTGTTAAAGGAAATGGCTTTTCTATTTTTTCTATGGGCATGTAAGTGACTCTTTCACTTGAGTTGCCCTGCCTGGTGGCATGTCCCTAGGTGCTTTCTGAGTCACTCTCTATAACACCTGCCTGTGCATCTACTGGATAGATCACCATCTGCTGAGCATTACCAGGTGCCAGGCACAATACTTTGCATGTTAAGATTTAAATGACTTAATCCTCAAGGAATCCTGTGAGGTTGGTAAAAATTTTAACCCCACTTTAAAGATGAAAACTAAGTCAAAGAAGATATGTCGTTTGGCCAAAGTCACCCAGGTTTGACACCTAAATCTAGTCTCCTAACCAGAGTGAACTCCATGTTTCCTAGTGTAACTGTTAAACTAGATGACAGTCTCTTCTTTACTGTGAGGGCACTGAAGGCCAGAACTGAGTCTGATTCATCTCTGCCTCCCCAGCACCTTGCAGAGAAACCAGCACACAACAGGCACTTAGCAAATGGTCACCAAGTAGATGCATGAGGAAGTGAGTGAATAAGTGAACACTGCTGGTCTTTGTACTGAACCCTCAGCCATCTGAGACAGTTCCAGAATACAAGACTGTATCATCCAAATGAAATTCAAAGTCTCCCAACTTTATTATTTAGATGTATGACTAAATATCTATGTTTTCAAAGCATTTTTGCAATTATTGTCTTTTTAAATGACTCACTTAAATTAACACCCCACTACAGTAAAGCAGCAGTCATAGAAACACAGCCAACAGAAACACATCTGTTTAGACAACCATTCCCCACTTGAAGAAAAATTGGGATATAAATCCCAAATATCTATCTGGAAACATGTAGGAAGAGGAATTGAATTACGAAAAGGACTCACCATAAGGTTCCCCCAAATAGCTTGTTGCCTTGGAAATTCTGGTTTTAAATGTCTGATTTCAACATCTTTCAATAAAAATATCATTTTAACTTCTGTCCATCCTAAGGAAAATGACCATTCATTTATACAGGCTTATATTGTCTTATTGTGCTTCACAGAGATTGCATCTTTTTACAAACTGAATATTTGTGGCAACGTCGCATCAAACAAGCCCACTGGCACCATTTCTGCAACAGGCTCAGATGCCGGGTAGCATTTTTTAGCAATAAAGTGTTTTTAATTAAGACATGTGTATTTTTTCTTTTAGAAATAATGCTATTATACACAACAGATTACAGTATGGTGGAAACATAACTTTACACTGAGAAACCAAAAAAATTTGAGTTTCTCAATATCGCTTTATTGCAATATTTGCTTTATTGAGGTGGTCTGGGATTGAACCTGTCATATTTCCAAGGTGTGCCATGGTTACTAAGAAGAGTATATGGCTTCATGTTATAGAAGTCCAGCCCAATATCAGAAACGTACAGGTGCATCTGGCTGTGACAAAGCTCCAGAAGACATAACAAAAACCCTAACCCCGACTAAAATGAGAATTACAGGGCAGGATTATATAACATACTTAGGTCTCATTTCAAGGAATCTGCCCCAATAAAGCAAATTAAAAATTCAAAGCCTTTTCACTTGCAGTCAACAACTAAGATAACAATAGATCCCAAATTTAGGAATTTAACATAATATTATCATAGCCATGAGGGTCAAACTATCAGAACCATTCATTGCAATACCTGCTTAGACTGTAATTAAATTCATTTTCTTGACATGAATATTCATATTTTTTTGTAATAGTTGGTATAAAAGTGTGAATGTCAATCGTTTCTCCCAAGAAAATTAGCATCTGAATGATTCCTATGGAAAAACAAGACTACCTAAAATGATGAATGAATGCTTGCCTTTCCGGGAATGCATACAACCAGTTATTTCTCCCAAGGCATCTCAAAGAAAGCAGCATCTACCCCTGCATAAAGCTTCAGGCAGTGGATTATTCTGTGCAAAGGGAGAGTCTTCGTAGGACTCCAGTCCGAGAGGGTCTCCTGGTCTGGCATCTTTTTAAAGGACACACACCAATTGCCTTGCTTCTATTACTATGCCCATCACATAGGACGGCATAAAGCCTCCAGTATCTTGTTTTATTTAATGCAAAAAAAACAACTGGCTTTTATCATGCCATATACATAGGTCATCAGGACAGAAGACAGAGAAGCTGCAGATTATCGAGTGACCTGAAAACATGCAAAGTGCCTGCGTGAATTCTGGGCACACTCAGAAGATTTGTTGAAATGCCTCTATGTGGTTCCTACTCCAACTCTGGAGTACATGGGGAAACCTCTGTTTGAGTAAGGCCACCACTGAGACCCAGAAAAATGCTGTCAGGGGGCTCTGTCATCAAACAGGTCAATCTCAGTACCACAGCTTAAGTGGGAACAAAGGCTAATGCCAGTAGCTAATAAGAGCATTTAATAAATTTGTGCATTGCCTTTCTATTTATGCATTAACCAT
>NW_011888855.1:8097891-8110157 GCF_000151845.1 Pteropus vampyrus
CTTCGTAGGACTCCAGTCCGAGAGGGTCTCCTGGTCTGGCATCTTTTTAAAGGACACACACCAATTGCCTTGCTTCTATTACTATGCCCATCACATAGGACGGCATAAAGCCTCCAGTATCTTGTTTTATTTAATGCAAAAAAAACAACTGGCTTTTATCATGCCATATACATAGGTCATCAGGACAGAAGACAGAGAAGCTGCAGATTATCAAGTGACCTGAAAACATGCAAAGTGCCTGCGTGAATTCTGGGCACACTCAGAAGATTTGTTGAAATGCCTCTATGTGGTTCCTACTCCAACTCTGGAGTACATGGGGAAACCTCTGTTTGAGTAAGGCCACCACTGAGACCCAGAAAAATGCTGTCAGGGGGCTCTGTCATCAAACAGGTCAATCTCAGTACCACAGCTTAAGTGGGAACAAAGGCTAATGCCAGTAGCTAATAAGAGCATTTAATAAATTTGTGCATTGCCTTTCTATTTATGCATTAACCATCAAGGATAATTGTCTATAGGTTTAAACAAGCCCCTCAATTAAAACATTCCCTCCCCTGGATGATCAAAAAGAAGAGCAAGGACTCGATACAACTGTAGGAAGTACCCCCTTCACATAGCTGTCAAGTGATTAGGTTTCTACTTTGTTTGACTTCTACTGTAAAAACAAATGAAAACAAAACAAAACCACTATGAAGTTTTTGAAACAGATACTTAAAAACTACTGTTGAGCACCTGTTATGCTCTGGGTACCCTGGTTGGTGTCAGGTCTAGAGTGTGCATTCTCAAGGGGGGCAATGCTGCTCCTCAAGGGATGAAAACTGGTTTTGGAGGGATGAAAAATTCTTCCTCTTTTTATATATAAAGCACAGATATACATATAGTATGTAACAGATTTTTGATATATTCATGGTATTAAAATTTCACGGAGGGGCAATTAGGAAAAATATGTCTAAAATGTCTCCTTAGAGTAGTTATGAAAAGTAAGTTGAGAAACAGTGGTCTAGAGCAATGAATAGACAAAAATTCTTACCATCATGGAGCTAACGTTCTAAGGGCAGCAGACAAAGAGCAACAAATGAAATGTATAGTTTATTAAGTATAAGTGCTATGGAGAAAAATAAAGCTGGGAGAAGTAAACACTGACCAGGAAGGTACAGAGGATGAAAACAGGAGGAAACCACCATTTCTATTGATTAATTCCTAAATTTTTCTCCCAATTCAGGCTGCTAATGAGATCTGAGACACCAATATGCAAAAAATGAAGTTCTGATGACAAATTAAAATGGTAGCCCTATAACCCAGGAGAGCTCCATTATACAGTACATAATATGCTATATTATGGGGGAAGTAAAAAGTGTGACGTGACAAACAATGGATCTATATATTATGGGGTTGGGGTGAGCTGTCTGTTCCCGTGTATTGAAAAATGTCATGAAATTCCTAATGACGCCACTTTTAAACACCATCTTTGATGACATATTTTCAGCAGTTCCTACATGTCCTTCAATTTTCTCTTTCCTCACAACTGAATACTCAGTTGACCATCTTAACTCTAATGTCTGTCTATTTGAGACTAATGAGTTGCCATCTGGGGCCTGCTTACTGATTCTTCATGTTATCGCCACCTTTATGAGTCCCGAGCTTCAACACCATTATTCTCGCTTTATCGCACATACGTATAAAATCATGAGCAAAAAAATAATGCACTAAATATTCAAAGAATCGCTTGAATATGTAAGGCTGTACCGACAAGGTATGGTCTCAACCAAAAGATGAACTCCTGGCTGGCAGGCCCTGCCAGAGCTCCGAATGTCTGGCGGAGAACAACTGAACAATGACACAGAGCTCGTGAGCATAAGGACACCCATGGGCATCAGTTCACAAGGTACTAAAGTGAGTTTTATGCAAAAGTTGAATCCGAACAAGTCAGACCACCTTAGCACACTCACCTATTGGGTAATAAGAGAAATTTCAAGAGTCATTTCATCAAGTTTACTCCAGATATATTTCCCCTTAACTAATACTGCACAAAGTTTCCAACTTCCTGTAACACTCTAACATCTTCATAGATGCCAGACAAAGTTATCCTCCAAGGCAGCAGCTGATGATTTGAAAGAAAGAACGGCATAGCTCAGCACTGTTGCTATGCCAAGTTCAGCCTCCCTGTAGCTTTGCCACAGCTTTTCTATGGGGAAATTAACAAGAAAAGCTCTTGACTTAATATATTATTGGAACTTGGCTACCAGCTAATTGGGAAAGAGAAATCACAGAGAAATGCAGTCCACTTCTAGATGTCTCCAATACAAATCTGGAAAATGGTGAGACAGTCAGTGGACAGAGGACTGAGGACCACATAGGCAAGATACAGGTAAATGTGACTTGCTGTACAGACTCTTCCCCGGAATAAGTGACATGCTGTCAAGGAGCAGACTGCAAAATTGTGGTCCATGAGGAGAAAATAGCCAAAGAGAAATCTTTAAAGAATGTTAGCTGGGAGAGGAACCTTGTGTAAAATCAAAAGTCCAGTTCAGACCTGGGTCCCAAAGCAGCTGCCTACCTACAGATTTAAGAGCCAGCATGAAATCTGAAAAAGCCTCGCCAAATACCCTGGAGGCAGCAAGGGGAGATTCAGAAACTGTCTCTGCTGAGCCAAATAAACGGTAACCTCATACACACACCCTCATAAAAGCTTCTAAATCTCAGCCCAGGGTTTTTTTCCCCTTAAATAAAGTCATTACTGCTGCCTGTTTAATAACAACAGTAAATTCCGCAGAGAGATGTACAGGCAGCACGAGACCCTTGTCCCTCTTGCAGGCTGCTGTCACAACCTAGGAAGACACTTAACCAGCCACGGCCTGCAGTTTAGCTATGTTAATGGAGCGTGCATGGGCCCAGCCCAATTTAATAGGCCTTTGTTCACACACAGTGTATTTCAAGTGTAAAACAGTTCACTTCATTTTCTTGGGTCTTGGTTGTGCTTCTAAAGTTACACTTGGAGAGGAGATGACATACCTCGATGCCTTCACAAGGCTCTACCTTGAAACACATCAACCAAGCCTGCCCAAGAGCCACACACAGGAAATCCAAGCACTTTTGAAAGCCGCCATCCCCAGGAATTCAGGGAGGTCGGCGGAGCGAGAGGTGGGTTACACTGCAGCTGGCAAGACTGCAGGCTCTGGAGACAGTACAGACCTCTGCACAGGGCCATTACTGCCACTTTCTATTTAGGTGATCTTGAGCGAGTTACTTAACTGCTATAACCTTACTTATTATAAAATGGGGATAGTAAAAGTAACTATCTCATAGAGGGTATTGTGAGACAACACACACAATCTTAGGCAGAGTGACTAGCATACAGTACATGGTCAATTAGCTGTCATCAGCACCACTATTAGACACTAATAGATATCAACTATTTCATAGATATCAACAGATTTAATCTCCACTTGGTCCCTACCCAGGTGCTCCCTGGAGTTACTTCCCTATCCAGAACCTTCCCTAAATGGTTCAGACAGGTGTACCCATACTCAGACACAAGCTTAGATCTTCCACATGCTTGTTTGCCACTAAGGCATGGAGCACGACGTCTCAGCATACGCACTGGCCAAAGCCAGGGTTCCTAGCTTGAGCATGCACAGCATCGCCTGAAAGGCTTGTTAATGCACAGGTTTCTGGGTCCTGTCCTCAGAGATGCTGTGATTCAGTATGTCTGAGGCGGGACGATTCAAGAACCTGCAAGTCTGATGTGCCGGTCCAAGGACCACATTTTCAGAACCACTGTGCTAAAGGATGGCGACACAGGATATGAGCTCAAGAACTGAGAAGAAGATGCACGGATATAAACGCCACCTTTGAAAAGCTCAGAACTAAAGGGAGTCCAGCCCTTGATGAAACCAGGGACCAGCCCCCAAGAAGCATCGAGAATGGCTGCAGGCAGGCATCTTCCCATGGAGGCAGTCTCGCCAGGCTCCTGGAACTTGGATCGTGGAGATGACCTGAGGCCGCGGCCCAACAGGGACGTGCAGATCACGGCTGGGCTCTGAAGAAAGGCGGGTTTTTGGGAACAAGATCACCAGTAGGCTGCACACCGTCCTGCTCACTAATGTCTCCGCCTCTGCGTTAACGCAACGCCACGGCACAGTGCTGCTCCTCGGGGAAATCGATGGGCATATTTCATGCTTATTCTTTCTGGAATCGGGAAGCTTTTATTTTCTTCACATTACAGAGAAAATGATGGCAGACGTTTCCGGTATAAATGCCACTGCATTTTTTATAATGTCATTCAGCTGCCGCCGGAATTAAACAAGTGACCAAATTAATCTGTTTACCACATTCATTGTGGCTTGATCTTCTTGGCCTGAGGGCTGAAGTGTCATTCTACAGAGGTATTCCCATTTATTTTCAGTAAGTAACGCTGGGCCACAAAGTGCCACACACACACAGGCGGGGTGCTTACTGCTATGAAAGCAACACGGAGGAGGGTCGTCTCCTGCTCCACCCCGCTTTACCTTTCCAAGGGCTCCCCACCTCCCTGAGGGTTATGCATAAACCCACTAACATGGCATACAAGCCCTACATGATCAGACGCTCACGTACCTCCAGTTTCCACATCTTCCATTCGCATTCTCCATACACCAGGCACCTGTAGCCGAGGGCTCACGACTCCTCATCTCTGGGTCTGTGCACGGGCTGTTCCTTGTGCCTGGAAGGCTGCCCTCTCCTGCCTCCTCTGTATGTCTAACAACTACTCATCCCTCTGGTACCAGCCTAGGTATCATTACTGTGTGCCCTAACAGTACCTGCTATGGAGTGAATCTTGTCCCCCTCCCCGCATCCCATGAATTCCTGTGTTGAAGTCCTAACCCCTAATGCAAATGGTATTTGGAGAAGGAGGCTTTGGGAGATAACTAGGTTTAGAGGAGGTCATGAGTGTGGGGCCCCCAGGGATTAGCGTCCTTATAAGAAGAGGAAAAGATATCAGAGCTCTGTCTCTGCCACATAAGGACACAGCAAGAACGCAAATGCCTGCAGCCAGAAGAGTATTCTCACCAGGAAGTTGCTGGCACCCTGATCTGGGAATCCCAGCCTCTAGAACTGTGAGAGACAAATGTGTTGTTTAATCTGCCCAGTCCATGGTATTTAATTGTAGCAGCCTGAGCTGATTAAAAAAGTGTTCATGTTTCTGATAATTATTTGTATCCAGATTGTAAGCTTTGAGAGGCCAAGACACACTTATTGACCAGGGTCAATAGCAAATTTTTATAAGCAAACGAACGAAAGAATGAATGAGCTGCTAACCCTGAGCAACTCCCTGCTTCTATCAGAGACTCCTTTTATCCATCTGCTAAATTAAGCATTTTGAGGATTTCTATCAAGATTTGCAATTAGGGGGCTCAGCAGGGGCTGCAGAGCAAAGGCAAGGAATGAAGTTCCAAGCAGGTAGGGAATCAGAAGACCCGACTTCAGGCCAATCCTATGCCATGTGAGCTGCTCAGACTTCAGCTTTTAAGGCAATGTAGAAGGATTCTTAAAGCTAGCAACCCTCAAAGTAGGAACCCTGAAAATCTGGGGTTCTGAGAAAGTGCCTTAGAACCTACTGTAGAATGGAAGAGGCAGGCCAACCTTAGAAATTCTGCTTTAATCAGCTGTATGTACTGGGTTCTAGGTGAGATTTCATTTGAGAGAAAAATGGATTTTGCTGCTTACCAAAAACAAAAAGAAATTTGAAAGGCATGGTTGTTTTCTAAAGCTTTAGTTCCATCGCTTAGCCTTATGTCATGGAGAAGAGATTTAGAAGGATAAGAAGTTGAATTGATGATCATGTTATGATTGAAACCAGAATGTTTCATAGGGTTTTGAAATCCTGATGATCCTCTGGCTCTAGTATCACCAAATAAAATAAGAATTTTAGGAAACTTGGCATCCATTGCCTAACTTAGTACCAGGCACTGGGATTTATGAAGACTGAGAGCCTTCCGTTTTGGTTTAAGGAACAAACCAATCTGCACAGCAATGTCTGTAGAGTAAGTGAACACAGGTGATGACCCAAACCCAGTGACACTCTTAGAAGAAAGGCCCACGGCTGCAAATTCCCGGGTTTTACAAAGAGAGATGAGGGCACGCTATCATAGGGCTCCTAGGAGCGCTGCAACAGCCAGTGCTAGCATTAATTCTAGAACACAGACCACCAAAGTGGGTCTGTGACATGAGAGCGTGCCTCTCAAACGCTCCCGTCCTCTAGATGTTTGTTCTCCTGTTCCCCGTGGATTTCCACGGTTAACAGGGGCTGTTATGAGGTAGATACACATATAAACAGGAGCCGCCAAACTCTACAATCCTGACTTTTCCCCATTCATATCCAACACAGAGAAAGTGTAAATTCCATTTCTTGAACAAAGCTGACAAGACAAAAATGCAATGATGAGCAAACCGAGCCTACTTTCTTCTTTTCATTCTTCCCGCTTCACTTAGCAGAGGGGAACGTGGGGCTGTCTGACCACTGTGAGTTGATCTGAGAAGGCTGAGTGACTCAGAGAAGCTTCGGGACTTTCATCGGCACATGGCTGGTACAAGAGCAGAGAGGGTGCTGGCCAGTGCCCACGACCAAGGAAGGGGCAGCTGCACGCTCTCTGCAGAGGGTTCTCAGGCCATCCAAGCCAGCCCTCAGCCTGCACACACCACTGAAGCACTTCTCTGCAAGTCTCCATATTTGAAGAAACACAACTCATCTTCAGAATACTACTTGTATGTTACTTGAGTGGAACTGCAGTACGAAGTGCAAAGATTTAAAAAAACAAACAAACACCTCTATGGTGTTTTTGGTTTTTGGTTGTTTTGTTTTGTTTTGTTTTGGTTTGGCTTTTTTGCCAGGGGGAGAAAGCACATATAAATATAATAATTTCCATTTAATTACTACATAGCAACTCTTTGCCAGATAATGGATTTACCTCAGAGCAACGTCGGAATTTAGAGACAATCTAAACAGACTTCTGCAATCACTCATCAGTATGAATACATGAATTTGTTAGGAGTGAGTCTCGGTGATGACATCAACCCCTTTAGCAACAAGAGAAGCTCATACATGGCAAATAAAGGCACTGGGAGCACCCCAGGCTGCACTACTCCAGGCCATTTCAGTCCTGCTTAGTGTGGAGACTTGATGAGACAGTTGCTGCTCGGAGAGAAGCCCTTGATCCTGACTAGACACACGAAGGGAACCTTTTACGGATCTCGGCTAGGACACAGCAGGAAACTTAAAGAACAAAATAAAATGATGTTTATTTGCTCTCTCCTCCTATAGCTAAGAACAGTAATATATAGAGGAGAAAAAAGAAATAAAATAATGGGTATTGATCATGAGTAGAGTATGAATCAGGACAAATAAATGCATATGAAGAAAACTTGACACGGGCTAGCGAAGCCAAGGCATACACCTCACTGGCTCATATAAACAAACATCTCCAAAGGTGGCTAGTGTTGGGGATGACTGTTCCACCACAAAGTCATGGAAGCATGACCTCTGATAGCTCTCAGGCCCCCAGTGTCACCAGGGGGCACAGATTCTGTGGGAAGATGACACTCACATTTGAATCACAAGGTCACAGAGGTGGAGAGGCACATCTCCTAGAAAAGTGGATGGCTACTGTTCTGGGGAGACAAAGCAACAGATGTTCAGGATAGAGTGCTCAGAGGCTGACGGCAGCCTTGTCAGTGCTGTGGAGTGGTGGACAGTGGAGACAGCTTTTAGTCTCTGAAGGGAGGGCAATCCAAGACCCCCCAGTGCTCCACTCACAAGGAGAGAGAGAGAAGCCCTTATAAGGAAAGGGGCTGGTCAGAGACAGGCCTGGAGACTCCAGACCCTGACTCTCCCCATCTTGCTTTATATACAGACATCCAAGGGCACTGTCCAGTTACCACGTGGTGGACAGTGGAGACAGCTTTTAGTCTTCACACCCAAGGACTTGGACATTCACCTTGGAGAGAAAAGGTCACCCCACCACCCACTGCAAAATGAATGAGAGGAGGAACCAGTGAGTGCAAAAGAAAAGACAGCAGCCTGCACGCAGGTAACGTTTATTTCGTTCTGTGAGTTTATTTGGAAATTCCAAATACGACGAATTTTTACGACTTTGTAAGAAAAAAAATAAAAGTTTCTTCATTTAAAAAAAATAAATATCATCTGATCACTAAGACAGAACAAAATTGATATACATTCATTTCTATTAATTTGTCAACTTTGAGACAGAAATTTTAGGTGGGATATTGCTCAATCGTTTTCTATATACTTTTCTGAAAATTTCATCGTTGGGTCTGTTTGATCATTTTTAATGCTTTCAAAATATATTAAACCTGATTCCACCATATCTTGTATCTTTTTTCACTGAAATTTTTATTAAAATCATTGTAGATTCATAAGCAGTTATAAGAAATATGCTAGAGAGATCCCATATACTTTTATCCAGTCTCACCTAATGGTAACATCTTGCAAAACGATAGCACGAAATCACAACCAAACCTTTACACTGACATAATCCATCAATCTTACCCAGATTTTAAGAATTTTACTTATACCACATGTGTATATGTGGGTATGTGTGTTTGGTCCTACATAATTTCCTCATGTATAAGTTCGTGTATCTACCGAATACAGTCAAAACACAAAACGGTTCCATCACCGCAACCCCCAGTATCACCATTTTATAACCACGCTCTCTTCCTACCCGTCTCAGTCTCCCTGCCATCTCTAACCAATGGCAACAACTAATCTTTCCTTCATTTCTAAACTGTTGGCACTTCCATAATGTTATATAAATGGAACTATATATACATTATGTAACCTTTGAAATTGTTTGTTTGTTTGTTTTTTCAGTCAGCAAAATTCCCTGGAGATTCATCCAGATCACTGCATGTATCAATAATACATTCCTATTTTATTGTCAAATACTATTCCACGGTTTGGTTATACCATGGTGTAACCAAATTCATATATTGAAAGACCTCTGGCCTGATTTCAGTTTTTACCTATTACAAATAGAGCTGTTATAAACATTTGTGTGCAAACCTTAAACTTACACAATGTTATACATCAATTATATCTCAATAAAGCTGGGAGAAAAAAATTAAAAACAATAGAATACAAAAAATTGGCAGAATTCAACTGGCCTTTTGGAAACTGGTATATTTTTCTGTATGTGAATTGTATAATATATTTTTCTTATGCTTATAAAGTCAATGGTTACAAGATTCATTTGACTTTGATTATATCCTATATACTCAGTCTTGGTCATTCACATAAAACAATCTTTTATATTTAAAAGAAAATATCTACAAGTTTTTGTATGATCGGAAGTTTTTATTTTTCAGGGAGAAAGGCTCAGGAGTGCAATTGTTGGGCTGTATGGTACGTACATCCCAGAGTGACCATACCATTTTACATCCCACCAATAATTATTAGTGATTTGGTTTTTCCACATCCTCACCGGCATTTAGTGTTGCCAATATATATATATTTTTTATTGTAGCCATTTCAATGAGGTGTGTACTGATAGCTCATTGTTATTTCAATTTGTATTTATCTGATGGCTACTGATGCTGAACATCATCTCATGTGGTTATGTTCCATCTGTATATCCTCTTTGGTGAAATGACTCTTCATGTCTTCTGCCCATTTTTTAATTGGCTTACTTTTTCACTCAAGTTTTGAGAGTTCTTTATATTCCAGATACTTGTCCTTTGTCTGGTATGTAGTTTGTAAATATTTCCATTCTGTAGCTTGTTTACAGGATCATTTACAGACGTCATTTTTAACATTTTGATGAAATCCAATTTATCAAATCTTCCTTTTTGGACCATGCTTTTGTTGTCAAGTCTAAGAATTGTCTAGCCCTTGATTTTGAAGATTTTTCTCTTTTTTCTCTAAAAGTTTTATAGTTTTACATTTAAGTCCATGATCTTTTTGAGTGAACTCTTATAAAAGGTATGAGGTTTTGACTGAGATATACTGGTTTTGCCTATGGACATCCAACTGCTCCAGCTTCCGTTGTTGAGAAGGTCTCTCTCTTCTCCACTGAATGCTTCTGCACCTTTGTCAAAAATCAGTTAAGCATATTTCTCGGGTTCTACTTCTAGGTTCTCTATTCTGTTCACGGATCATTGTGTCTATCCCCTTGTTAATACCACACTGTCTTGATCACTCTGGCCATAAAGTGAGCCTTAATATAGACTGATTCTTGCTATTCTTCTTTGTTAGGATCATTTTAGCTATTCTAGGATCCATGCTTTTTCATACAAATTTTAGAATAACTTTAACTATGCCTGCGAAACCCCTTGCTGAGATTTTGACAAAAATTTATTTAAACCTGTGTATCAATTTGGGGAAAATGGACATGTTTACTAGGTTGAGCCTTGCAATCCATGAATGAGATATATCTTCCTATTAATTTAGGTCTTCTTTGCTTCATATTTTGTAATACTCAGTATACAAATCCTATACACGATTGAAGTGTATATCTAAGCACTTCATTTTCTCTGGAGTGACCAGAAATAGTTTTGTGTTTTTAATTTCAGTTTCACATATTCATTCTGCTATACAGAAATGTGATTGATTTTTGTGTTTACCTTGTATCTTGTTGACCTTACTGAGCTCACTTACTGGTTCTAAGAGGTTTTCTTAAATTATTACTTTTTCTTTCGGTATTTTCTATATAGACAAACGTGTCATCTACAAATAGGTACAGTGGAAATTTGACATTCCTTTCCAATGTCTTTTTCTTCTCACTTTATGCCTAGAATTTCCAGTACTATGTTGAGTAAGAGTAGTGAGAGCAAACTGTTTTGCCTCTGTCCTCATGCAGGCAGTTTCCCCAGTCTAAGTCAACTGCTGTCTCTTGGTTGGGTAGGACAGTCAGTCCCATGGGGATGAAGAGACGTCCCTGACTGCATGCTGCGGTGAGCATCCCCCAGCTGCCCAGGTATCTCTGGGAAGGGGAGGCACATCTCAGGATCACAGGGAAAAAAGCCTTCCCGGGCCAGGCCACTTGTTTTAGAGGGGCCTCTCTTTCTGGTAGGCCCCCAATCGGCCTGATATCCTTTGGTGGGGACAGGAATCTCAGGCCCAGCAGAGAAAGAGAACCTTTCCCGTGGCCACCACTGTTAGTGGAGTCAGTGCTGAGTTCACCTAGTGTCCTGCTATATCACGGAAGGAGAAGCCATGGGCACCTGGGTTGTTTCTGACGCTAAGTTGTAGGTCAGGAAATAGCATGCCTGTGTCACCCTCTTCTGTTAGGTGCTGGATGGAAGAAGACATAAGATACTTGGCTGCTGTGTTCTTCAATCCTGGGGTTGCAAACCAACTCACCTTCCTCTTGCCACCTTTCAGAGTTTTCTTTGGTTACCTCTTATGCTATTTCCAGGGGGTATTGTCACACTTAGCAGGGAGAATCGGGAAGAAACCACTCTGTGCCATTTTGTCCAGACCAGATGTTGTACCAAACACCTTTATATCTTCTTAAAAGTTGGAGTGAGTAAAATCTTTCAGTAGAATTCCAAATAATATATGTAGATACTGCTCTCGGAAGGAGGAGGAGCTTAATTCTCCGCCCTTACCCCCCATACACACCTCCAGGGCAGACCAGATGTAGTGATTCGATTCCAAAGAAGAGAATAGGAAAAGGAGAAAATGGCAGCTTTATAGAGAAGACTGGAAAATACCATTTTTACCAAGTGATAGAAGTCTGGAGTTTAGTTAACTGTCAGGTACCAGAGCCAGTTTCCTAGTTTTGACAAATGTACTATGGTAACATAAGATGCTATCAATGGGTGAAACTAGGTGATGGACATAAGATAACTCTCTGTATGTGCATCTTTGTAGCTTTTTTTTGTAAATCTAAAAGTATTCCAACATAAAAGTTCATTTTTAAAAAGTCAATTCAAATGAAATAATCCTACTACTAAGTACCAGACATATTTCCAATGACAATTTCTCATCACACAGTTGGACATCGTTTACTGTAAGGCAGACAAGACACTGGTGTTAAAGGGCTTTTGCCTAAATACTGCTGACCTGGAAGTGTTTCACTAAGCATATATTGTTCCATCGCAGAGACAGTGCTGCTATGGAAGTGAATAAAAAGATGAGCTATTTCTGTCTGCCTTCCAGTGGGCAGTGACTGGGAGATCAGATATTCAGGGCTGAATCACTGGCTCAGTGGGAGCTGGGGCCCATGGGAAGATCCACGGTCACTCCGTCTTCCCTGTACGAGCTTCTCTGT
>NW_011888855.1:8110207-8113660 GCF_000151845.1 Pteropus vampyrus
TTAGGATCATTTTAGCTATTCTAGGATCCATGCTTTTTCATACAAATTTTAGAATAACTTTAACTATGCCTGCGAAACCCCTTGCTGAGATTTTGACAAAAATTTATTTAAACCTGTGTATCAATTTGGGGAAAATGGACATGTTTACTAGGTTGAGCCTTGCAATCCATGAATGAGATATATCTTCCTATTAATTTAGGTCTTCTTTGCTTCATATTTTGTAATACTCAGTATACAAATCCTATACACGATTGAAGTGTATATCTAAGCACTTCATTTTCTCTGGAGTGACCAGAAATAGTTTTGTGTTTTTAATTTCAGTTTCACATATTCATTCTGCTATACAGAAATGTGATTGATTTTTGTGTTTACCTTGTATCCTGTTGACCTTACTGAGCTCACTTACTGGTTCTAAGAGGTTTTCTTAAATTATTACTTTTTCTTTCGGTATTTTCTATATAGACAAACGTGTCATCTACAAATAGGTACAGTGGAAATTTGACATTCCTTTCCAATGTCTTTTTCTTCTCACTTTATGCCTAGAATTTCCAGTACTATGTTGAGTAAGAGTAGTGAGAGCAAACTGTTTTGCCTCTGTCCTCATGCAGGCAGTTTCCCCAGTCTAAGTCAACTGCTGTCTCTTGGTTGGGTAGGACAGTCAGTCCCATGGGGATGAAGAGACGTCCCTGACTGCATGCTGCGGTGAGCATCCCCCAGCTGCCCAGGTATCTCTGGGAAGGGGAGGCACATCTCAGGATCACAGGGAAAAAAGCCTTCCCGGGCCAGGCCACTTGTTTTAGAGGGGCCTCTCTTTCTGGTAGGCCCCCAATCGGCCTGATATCCTTTGGTGGGGACAGGAATCTCAGGCCCAGCAGAGAAAGAGAACCTTTCCCGTGGCCACCACTGTTAGTGGAGTCAGTGCTGAGTTCACCTAGTGTCCTGCTATATCACGGAAGGAGAAGCCATGGGCACCTGGGTTGTTTCTGACGCTAAGTTGTAGGTCAGGAAATAGCATGCCTGTGTCACCCTCTTCTGTTAGGTGCTGGATGGAAGAAGACATAAGATACTTGGCTGCTGTGTTCTTCAATCCTGGGGTTGCAAACCAACTCACCTTCCTCTTGCCACCTTTCAGAGTTTTCTTTGGTTACCTCTTATGCTATTTCCAGGGGGTATTGTCACACTTAGCAGGGAGAATCGGGAAGAAACCACTCTGTGCCATTTTGTCCAGACCAGATGTTGTACCAAACACCTTTATATCTTCTTAAAAGTTGGAGTGAGTAAAATCTTTCAGTAGAATTCCAAATAATATATGTAGATACTGCTCTCGGAAGGAGGAGGAGCTTAATTCTCCGCCCTTACCCCCCATACACACCTCCAGGGCAGACCAGATGTAGTGATTCGATTCCAAAGAAGAGAATAGGAAAAGGAGAAAATGGCAGCTTTATAGAGAAGACTGGAAAATACCATTTTTACCAAGTGATAGAAGTCTGGAGTTTAGTTAACTGTCAGGTACCAGAGCCAGTTTCCTAGTTTTGACAAATGTACTATGGTAACATAAGATGCTATCAATGGGTGAAACTAGGTGATGGACATAAGATAACTCTCTGTATGTGCATCTTTGTAGCTTTTTTTTGTAAATCTAAAAGTATTCCAACATAAAAGTTCATTTTTAAAAAGTCAATTCAAATGAAATAATCCTACTACTAAGTACCAGACATATTTCCAATGACAATTTCTCATCACACAGTTGGACATCATTTACTGTAAGGCAGACAAGACACTGGTGTTAAAGGGCTTTTGCCTAAATACTGCTGACCCGGAAGTGTTTCACTAAGCATATATTGTTCCATCGCAGAGACAGTGCTGCTATGGAAGTGAATAAAAAGATGAGCTATTTCTGTCTGCCTTCCAGTGGGCAGTGACTGGGAGATCAGATATTCAGGGCTGAATCACTGGCTCAGTGGGAGCTGGGGCCCATGGGAAGATCCACGGTCACTCCGTCTTCCCTGTACGAGCTTCTCTGTGTCAAGGGAGCTATGATGTGGGTGCTGTAAGGAAACCTGAATGCTTCTCCTAAAAACATCCAGACAAGGGAGCCATGACCAAGCACTCTGCTGTTCTGGGACACATGTGTCACCTACAGAAACATGGCAAAAGTCTCAGTGTTTGTGTCCAGATTACCTTACGATCATTAGCAAATGCAACGTGATCAGTTTTCATTGCCCACGAATGTGGACATAAGTAGACCCTCAGTCAAATAACTGCATCTAAAATCCTAAATTTCAGCTGCTGGTTTCAATCTGATCCTTGATAATACCAACGATGATGGCTGCTGACAAGAAAATCATCTCAGAGGAAGTGCAGCTATGTTAGAGCGGTGAGTGCGGGCAGAAAGTGCCCAGGTTTGGAGGCATTGTACAAGCAAACCGTCTGTGGGTGTGCATACATGTGCAAGGAAGAGAGGTACACATCTGTGTGAAGATGCCTGCGTGTGTGAAGATTTATGACAGGTGTATGAGTGCCACAGTAGGGCAAACAGGTGACAATTTCTGAGTGTGTGTGTGTTTACATATAAGAGTAATGCAGGTATGTCTGCTAGGAGTGTAGGAGCATCAGTGCATGTGTGTAAGGGTGTAACATGCAAGTACCACATGGAGCTCACGTAGGTGGTTCAGTCTGTGATCATGAAGAATGTAAATGCCTGTGTGGGGTTAGTGTACCTGGACACATCGGCCAAAGTTTAAGGGCTCTCCTTTGATGGAGGCCCTGGATAAACACAACCCTACTAACATTTCACAAGGTCAGTACCTCCTATAGGCTCAGGCAGAGGGGCTCCTTACTCTGGCCAGCAGGTGGAGCTTCCTGGCGGCTTACAAGACATGTCTATCCAGAGTTCATGCTTCCCCTTTCTAGAACATGCCCTCAGTCCCTAGAACTAGAATTCCCTTCCAAAATGTACAATGAGCCAACTTCCAGAACCTCTCTGGGCCTTTTCTCCAGATCTCTCCTTTCGAGGTGGCCTAAGCTGACAGTGAGGGTCCCGCAGGCCCAAGGAGACGCTACAGGGCTATGGTTTGCAGGGAGGAGGACGGTTTACAATCAGAGTTTGGACAAGAAGCCTGGGTGTCTGCAAACATGAGAGCAAGGCCCTTCATGGAGCAGGATGAAGCTGAGGGTGGGAAGAGAAGGGAGAAAAGGCAGCTCTCTCCACACTGCCCTTCCCAGGTCATTATGAAGGTTCATTTGTCATGACAGCAGAGTAGAACATATGCTACTGTTTAACAATGTGTTTGCTTGATTGTATTATAACTTAATTATTTAAAGTATGTGAGCCTCCAATTATACTCTTGCCACAGGTCCCACAAATATTAGACCGAGCCTGTGCACAGATGCATGTATGTGCAGGCTTCCTGGAGCTCTATCAACCTCAGTCTCCAGCCCTCAGGCAAGTGT
>NW_011888855.1:8114360-8115128 GCF_000151845.1 Pteropus vampyrus
AGGGTCCCGCAGGCCCGAGGAGACGCTACAGGGCTATGGTTTGCAGGGAGGAGGACGGTTTACAATCAGAGTTTGGACAAGAAGGCTGGGTGTCTGCAAACATGAGAGCAAGGCCCTTCATGGAGCAGGATGAAGTGAGGGTGGGAAGAGAAGGGAGAAAAGGCAGCTCTCTCCACACTGCCCTTCCCAGGTCATTACGAAGGTTCATTTGTCATGACAGCAGGGTAGAACATATGCTACTGTTTAACAGTGTGTTTGCTTGATTGTATTATAACTTAATTATTTAAAGTATGTGAGCCTCCAATTATACTCTTGCCATAGGTCCCCACAAATATTAGACCGAGCCTGTGCACAGATGCATGTATGTGCAGGCTTCCTGGAGCTCTATCAACCTCAGTCTCCAGCCCTCAGGCAAGTGTGGTTTACTTAGAGTCAGCTCACACTGAAGTACACATCTTGCAGTCCCCAGGAAGTGGTTCATTTATCACATTAATCCTAACCCACCACACACAAGCACAAGCGTGCACATGCACAAGTGTGCACACACACACCTGCACATGGACACACCAGGGAAACATCTACTAAGCACAGAAATATGTCAGCCTGAAAACTCAGAACTGGATAAAATACCTGAGAGCCTTTTTCAGCAAATTATACTTGGTCACTGGTAAACCCACAGCGTCCTCACAGCCCCAAACTAATGCTACCCAGATGTAGTTACTCCAGGGTGATGACCAATGCAGGGATGAAAACCGCTTTAGCACTGCT
>NW_011888855.1:8116518-8119118 GCF_000151845.1 Pteropus vampyrus
TTGTCCACAACATGAATTTAGAAAAACCTCCTTCACACGAGTAAATATAACCTTTTAAAAATAAGTGCAAAACTGCAGAACTATTATACATTAGAGAAAACTCAAGACCAATCTCATTTACAAATATCAATGTAACAATATCAGCACATAGAATCAAGAAGCACGATAGAAGAATATTAGTATATCATGACCAAATGGAGTTAAACAAGAATGCAAAGATTGCCTAATATTAGTCCGTCAAACTAGCTCATCATATTAACAGGGCTCAAGAATAAAACCATGTAACCATCCCACTGACATTGAAAAATTATTGGGCAAAACTCAACGGTCATTCTTAATAACAGCAACAACAACAAAAAAACTCAAACAGAATAGCCGTATATGTCTTTGACATGATAAAATGTATCCCTCTCAGCCCCAAAGCTAGGATCATACTTAATTAGACAATACTAGAATACAAGCCAAGAAGAATCAGAACCAGAACAGGACCAAGGTAAAGGTGCTCACTACCACCACTGTTACTTCACATTGTGTAATGGGGAACCCGGGAAACCCAAATTATAAAAATCGAAAAGTAGATAAAAGCAGGATTATTAAAAAACAATTTGATTATATATTGGAAATCTACCCCCCCAAATCAACTAAAAAATATTATAAATCACAAGACAACTCAGAAAGTTAGCAAGACACAAAATCAGCTTGCAGATATCCATAGCTTCCTTATATACAAACCTCGACCAATTAGGAGACCTACTCCAAGAATAAATTCTATTTAATATAGCACACATGAAATAAAATATCAAGGAATTGACTAAATAAGGAATGTGCAAAACCTTTAAGAAGAAAACATCAAAACCCTTCTGAGGGACACAAGGGACGACTTGAACAAACAGAAAGACATACCATGTCCTTGGACAGGAAGACACACAGAGATATCCATTTGTCTTAAAGTAATTTACAAATGTAATGTTCCCTTAATAAAAAGATTGTTTTTAGCTTGTGAATTACACAAGTTTATCCTTAAGTATATTTAGAAAAACAAATACATAAGACTATCAAGAGAAGGAAAAAAACTAACGAGGAAGGGCAGCCCTATCAGAGAACATATTACAAAGCCTTAAGGATTGAGGAGAGAAAAAAAATGGCATAGATGACAGAGGCTCTGTTTATCCCTCTGGCGACCAAACCAAAGTTGTGATGGAAACAAGGAGCAGCAGCAAGGAAAAATCGCCTGGGATCTAGAGGAACAAGCCATACAACTAGGAAGACGTCCAGGAAATCACCCTGCAATGGCAGAAGGTAGGACAGGGCGAGGGCGAGGGCGAGGACGCGGAGCTGCCCGGTCCCGAGTGGCTGAGTGAGACGGAGGCTGCTGCTGCAGCAGCAGCAGAAGCCTCTTAAAGGGGCCGTGGCCAGGAGAAGATTTTCGCAGTGACAGACCTCCCCACTCTGAGCACCAGTGCCCATTCGGTTGCGCGCAGGGGGCAGTAGGGACTTATAGGGAGACACTGTCGGAGTGAGGGCTGAGGCGAGACTTACTCTATACAAAAGTGCTGGCGGTATCCATCGTTCCCTGTTGAGCCTTCCCCGCTATCAGTGCACGGACACAGCACTGCCATAGCCATGACATCACCAAACTAGATAACAGAAGTCACTCTGCCCAGAGGATTTCCTGAAACCCCGCCTCCCCCAACTTGCGGCCCCACCCAAGCCACATCCAGGTGTATTCTCAACGAATCAGGTGCTCCTTGTTGAGCAGTGCCTAGACTCACACTAGAGGCAGCTGGCCTTGGTTTCTGGTGTGGCTTTTTGAGGCAACTATAAGCACAGCATCTGTGGATTGCTTGCTGAATCTTAACAGTTGGCCCCAGGGAGGGTAGAGGCTTGAGCTAAGTTTGGCCTGCAGCTGAACCCCTCGCAGGACTGTGCCACTGAACACCTGCTTCACAAAGCCACACTAATAAGACCGGGAGACTTAGGAGCTTTGCTTAGTATATAAAAACAGACACAGAAAGGCAGCCATAATGGGAAGACAAAGGAGCAGAAACCATGTAAGAGAACAGAGATCCAGATATAATGGAGTCAAGTAATCTAACAGATGCAGAGTTCAAAACACTGGTTATAAAGATGCTCAATGAACTTTTGGGAAGTGTAGATAAATTTAGTGAGAACTTCAACAAAGAGATAAAAAACATAAAAATGGAAATGGAAATTATAAAAAGGAACCAGTCTGAAATGAAGAACACATTATCTGAGATGAGAAGTATATTGAATGGAGTAAACAAAGGAATAAACGAAGTGAATAAAGAGGAGGATCACATGCCCTATCTAGAGGACAGGACAGCCAATCAGGACATTCAGTCAGAATGGCAAGAAAAAAGATGCCAAGACCATAAAAATAATTTAAGGAGGGGATAGGACACTATTAAAGCTCCAAATATTCATCTGATTGGCATAACTGAAGAAAATCAAGATGTTGCACAGCTGTTTGAAAAAATAATGATGGAAAATTTCCCTAACCTGGTGAAGGAAATGGACATAAAGCCCCAAGCAGCTCAGAGGATTCTAAAAATCAGGGATCCAAAGAGGCCCACACCAAG
>NW_011888855.1:8119435-8120020 GCF_000151845.1 Pteropus vampyrus
ATGTTAAAAGATATTGTTTTGATGGACCTAGAAGATATTTAAGTCAGATAGAGAAAGATAAACACTATGATTTCACTTATATACAGAATCTAAGGAAAAAAAGAACAAACTAATCAAAAAAAAAAAAAGCCTTAAAGATTAAGATAGTGCAGTACCAGTACTGAAATATGACTATATACACAAACAAATGGATCAGAGTACAAAGTCCAGAAATCAATCCAAATACAAATGGAATTTCAGTATACAGTAAAGCTGGGATCTCGTATCAGTGGGAGCGGGGGGAATATATATCCAACTAGTAATGTAAGGACAACTGGATAGCATCTGAAGAAAAAAGTTGGTTCTATATTTAAGGTATATACTGAAATAAATTCCAAATAGGTAAAACAAAAAAAATGATAGGAGAAAAACATGAGAAAATTCCTTATTAATTTTGGAGTGGAAAAGGCCTTCTGAGTCATGTCTAAAAAATACAGAAGCCATAAAAGTCAAAGTCAACAAAGATGAACTCATAAAAATAAAACTTTTACATCGTAACACACCATCAACAAAGTCAAAAGGCAAACACTACCAGTGGGATTTTCT
>NW_011888855.1:8120636-8165768 GCF_000151845.1 Pteropus vampyrus
ACTTCTTTAAGAAGAAAAAACATGTATCAAAAACAGCAATAAAGAACGGTAACAACTACATTCCTATCAGTAAGTACCTTAAATGGAAAAGAATTATGTGCTCCAACCAAAAGATAGAGTGGCTGAAAGAATAAGAAAACAAGACCTCTACATATAAAAAAGAAGGGGATGTTAAAAGATATTGTTTTGATGGACCTAGAAGATATTTAAGTCAGATAGAGAAAGATAAACACTATGATTTCACTTATATACAGAATCTAAGGGAAAAAAGAACAAACTAATCAAAAAAAAAAAAGCCTTAAAGATTAAGATAGTGCAGTACCAGTACTGAAATACGACTATATAGACAAACAAATGGATCAGAGTACAAAGTCCAGAAATCAATCCAAATATAAATGGAATTTCAGTATACAGTAAAGCTGGGATCTCGTATCAGTGGGAGCGGGGGGAATATATATCCAACTAGTAATGTAAGGACAACTGGATAGCATCTGAAGAAAAAAGTTGGTTCTGTATTTAAGGTATATACTGAAATAAATTCCAAATAGGTAAAATTAAAAAAATGATAGGAGAAAAACATGAGAAAATTCCTTATTAATTTTGGAGTGGAAAAGGCCTTCTAAGTCATGCCTAAAAAATACAGAAGCCATAAAAGTCAAAGTCGACAAAGATGAACTCATAAAAATAAAACTTTTACATAGTAATACACCATCAACAAAGTCAAAAGGCAAACACTACCAGTGGGATTTTCTCGTATTCATTCAAATTATAGGCAAAGGGCTAATCTCTCTAATATATAAAAAGCTCCCCAAAATGAACAAGTAAAAGGCCAAGGACCCACTAGAAAAATGGACAAAGGACTTGAACAGCCATACCGACTGGCAAGGTAGTTTGGAAACAGCTATTCTTAGTACTTGCCATTGTGAAGGGGGTAGCAATTTGGTGATAGTCATCAACATTATAAATGCATATAACTTCTGATCTAGTAATTCCTCTTCTGAGAATTTAGCAAACTGAAGAATTTGCACATGACACGTGAAATGACACAGAAACAGGAGTATTCACTGCAGCACTGCTTGTGATAGTAAAATACTAGAAACAACTCGAAGGTCCATCAATAGCAGATCGGTTAAATAAATTACTGTACATAGACTGGAAGAACAGTGGGCTAGAGGAGAAAGTGATCTCCACGCACAGATATGTAAAGATCTCCAAGATACATTGATACTTGTAAAAAGCAGGGTACAGAACACTGCTTACCATAATATTCTATCATTTATGTTTTTTTTAAAAAAAAGGAGAAAAAGAATATACACACAAACTAAAAAATGCTTAAAAATATCTCTGGAGGGATACACAAGAACCTAATAACAGTGGTTATAGGGTGAGAAAACTGGTCACAAGGAGATTTTTTACTGCATTCTTTCATTCATTCACTTCTGAACCATCTGAGTGTTAAAAACATTTAACTACTTAAAAACATTTAAAAAACAAATAAAATAAAAAGGAATATGATCATCTTTTGTTGGATGATCTTTTAGAAACTATCCAAACATGCCCTGGGAGGTGCCTCGTCCCATTTACAGCCGAGTCCCTGATGTTCCCCTCTGCTCAGTCTTCAGTCCATGTTCCTTTTTCCCAAGAGCTAGCACCTGGGGGAAAGTGTGTGTGTGCAGAAGGCCGGGGGGTCCTATAATGCCATATAATTGGAAGCTATTTTAAATCTTGAAATTACAATGACACTCACACAAATGCCAGGAGCAGGCTAGCGTTTTACATTTTAAATGCAGCACTAGAGCTTTTCTTTTTGCTTGTGTTTTCAGTCTCATTTTCCTAAGACTAAAGACAGGTCATCAAGAAGGTGATTCTCCAAAACTGGTAGAAAAAAATGTTAGCCTCTAAACATGGACTGCCACATTTGTATGTGGGTACCAACCAGAACAAACTGGTTTTTGAAGTCTCTCAGATAATAAATGACTTATTTGTGGAGAAAACGTCCTATCTCCCAGTGTTACCAAAAGACCCTAAGCTAATCTGCATAAGAAATGGTTCTGGCCAAATGTACTATTACATTTTTACAGAAACTCTGTAGGAAAATGCCATAATTTAATGCACTGATGGTGCTGCTGATTCAATTTTCTGGTTGCATACATAGCTGCTAAGTCTCTTATTATGAATGAACACAGCTGGCCTCAGGTATGAGACCTCCAGCTCTTATCACTGCTGGCACCAGAACTAATGATTCTGTAATGATTGAGAAACCGGTGGGCCAGCCCCACCCACCACCCAGTTCTGTGGGCTGTAGTAACGGTGCTGGCAAGGACAGTTGGAATGTGTGGGCAGTGCACAGGGATTAAAGGATTATTTAAGGAGATGAAAGCAATGGAGATGAAACCATTTCCATTAATGTGGCAACAGCACTCATTCCAAACAGTGGCAGCAGTCTCAGGAAATATTCCAGAGAAGGGTGTTGCAGCTTATGTCATTGTTGATGTAAGATACAATGCTAATAAAAATTCACTGAGTATAAAAAAAATGCCAGAGATGGTTTCATTTCATGTGTAATAAAGTAAGGCACATAAAAATAACATGTTGGCTATAAAGAGACTATATTGCATTCGATATGGGTAGGCAAAAACACAAAGCAAGAGACTGAAAGAGACTGCTAGTGACACAGGGATCCACAGAAAATGAACCCCAAAGTTCAACATATGCAAAATTCAGATTTAGGCTGAGACCAGGAGAGAGCACCGGGAAGCACACTGCCCTTTGGGTAACTGCAAGCCTGTAACTTCTACTATGGGATTTATAAAATGAAGGATGTGAGAAAGAAAAACACAGAATTTGGGGGAAAATTTTTTTTTTAGATATTTTAAAGGAATCAGCATGAATTACAGCTGATTTCTAGGTGTCTTCCCAAAGTCGTGGCACCGTAGTGGAAAAAAATGATTTCTGAGAGAACTATGAAAAACAGGGTGAGGAGTCTTAAGTTTAAAAACAAGAGAAGGGCAAGTCAGTGGGTCCTGCCAGAAGACAGAGTCTCGCCTGACCCGGGTCATCAAAGTTTTGTTCCACCTTCAATGGAAGGAGCTCACAGGACCCACATTTATGACTGCTAATGACTCCACTGAGGCTCTGTGCGACTAACTGCTGGCACGTGGGCAGGCCTGTCCCCACCAGACACTCTGCCATGCCGGCCCCCGTCACCTTGGCCTGGTACCCTCCAACACAGGAACTAAAGATCAAACCCTCTACCAGATGAAGGAGTCAGATTCTTTCAAAGACCTTTGACAAATCATTTTTTAAACATTAATTTTATAATTTACCCATATCCAGGACAAAGTTTACCTGTGTATAATTTACCCATATCCAGGACAAAGTTGACCTGTGTCTAAAATAGCTTGTAAAATGGATAAAAATTTTAAAGGTATAACTTTAAACTGAGTAATACAAAATAATCCTGTAAGACTTTTTAAAAAAATATAATTACTCCCCTCCCCCCCAAAAAAAGTTTAGGAGATATTAGTAAACATGATCACTTGTCCCCCTAGAAACAGTAAATAAACATTAGCATTAAGCTGCCAGCTGATAGCTAACAATTAATTGTAAACACATCATGTTTCATTATGATTCTCCTTGATGCTGGTATTAAAAAGAAGTCAATGATCATTTCGACTTAATAGCCAACCTGCAAAGGCAATTTTTGAAAAATAATTGGTTTCAGAAATGGAAAAGAACACATGGATGTAAGTACATCTTTCCATTACTTTCCTAGGACTCATACAACATTTATAAGAAATAATTATACTTCAAAGGATTATTATACCAATTGTTGGTTCTAATCAATAGTTAAGGACATAAGCAGAGGAGGAAATTAATTGCACATTCACTATTGCTCCTTAAAAATGAAAGCAAAATTGAGGGCAATGCCAGCATCAAGAACTTGCGGGAGTGAGAAAAGCTTTCTGTTTGAAAGCGTGAGGGGGTTCACACTTTGCCAAGGTGCCCAGATAGTTGCAGACTCGAAATCTCAGCAACATCAACAATCTTGGAAGAGCTGTGGTCAGATGGCCCAGTCTTGGATTCTCTGAAATGCAAAATTTTTAGGTGCTATTGTAAAAAAAAAAAAAAAAAAATTCTAAGGAGCTTTAACTACCTTCAGATATTCTTCAAGAATAAAATCCATGATCAAGAAAATTTAAAAAAAAAAAAAAGAAAACTTCTAAAAAAAACAACAACGAGGAAGGGCAGTCTGAAGGATGAAGAGGCATAAACTAGGTCAAAGAGGAGACCATGGATGCAAGGGGGGCCCGGGTGGCAGAGTGTGGGAAGGCGAGGCAGGGCACAGGGAGCAGAAGAAGCAGGCACCTAACCCAGGGCCTGGCATTAGCAAGCTCCATTCTCACGCTGAGGCCTGGAGGAGCCCCCGGAGGTCTCAAAGCTCATGTGCAACCCAGTGGCACACACGTCTGGTCACACTCGCCCTTGGTTCAGGTGTGAGGTCTCGAAGCTCCTGTACAGCCCAGTGGCATACATGCCTGGTCACACTCACCCTTGGTCCAGGTGCCACCAGCCATGCAGAAATTTTGGTTCTGCTCTGGTTAGGACCTCCACCATCCTACAGTTGTGAAATTAATGCAAACTGCATATTTCTTTGCAATCTCCCTTCTCCTTGGTTACCCATAAGAAACCAGACCTCAGAAAATGTAACAGATACATCTCTTCTATTCCAGCTACACAACCAGTCATCACCACAGAAATTCACAATTTAAAAAAAAAAAAAAAAAAGATGTTTCTTTACTAAGGAAAAATAAAAGAGCCTTATATTAACTCACCTATTTTTCTACATATCACTTGAAGGCTAAGAATTAGCTACCGAGCAGAGTTTTAGCGTACTAAAAATAAAATTTACTATTCTTTTGGTTTCATTCCTAGGTAAGGAAATATAGAGAAGTGTTAAGTTTTCTAAGCCCTTTTCACCCTTAAAAACTACATCATCTTAACTTATACAGCATACTACTTAGCCCCTGATAATATAAAGTCTTAAAGTGTTCTCTATTTTATACGTATTTGTTTAATTCATTCATTCAATCGACATTTGCAGAGCACCCTTCTGCGCTAAGGTCACAGGTATAAGTGACATATCATCCTATCACTGGAACTCACGGTCTGGTAGAAAAGTCTGTTTCCAACATCAGCTATGAAGGAGGAGGCAGAAGCCTCATCTACTTCTATGGGCTCCCTAGTAACTACTGACTGACCAATCTCTATCATGTAGTACAGGATACATACAAAATTTCTTGATAACTAATGATAGAAAATAGTGCACTTGGTGGTCGAGAATGGGAGTTTGGGTGTTAGCGCTGGGTCAAAGCATAGCCCTACCACTTGCTGCATGACTCTGGGCCTCTCTAAATCTCAGTTTCCTCATATGAGCATAGAAATGAAAATAGTTTCAGCCTTCTAGTGTCACTGTGCACATTCAAGAGATATAAGGGCTTAGGACAGAAGCTGGAACAGAGTCAATACTCAAAATTAAGAGGTGTCAATTGATATGTAAGCTATTAACAATCCTCCCTTAAACTTCGAGAAAAATTCATGGAAATTACAGTTTTCACAAACCACTGTTGCTTCCCACCAGAGAATCCTGAACAGGCAGGCCCTAAGCACATTTTTTATGTTTTTGTTTGTTTGCTTAAGGTAATTGTTCTTTAAATGGAAGTTGAAGAACATAATGAGATCTGGAGCCCAAAACCTCACTGTCCCCATGTACTAATTCTCTACCAACTCTTTTGAAGATAAAACATGACCTATTTCCTCACCAAACAAAAAACAAGATAATTGGAAAAATTACAGGAGACAGGAGGGAGTCAATTTTCCCACCAGCAATGAATGCTATTCTCTGTAGACATTCTTGGCTCAGGAGAATGCTTGTTTGAAATTTCATGTAAGAAAAACACTTAATGCATCAAAAATGCACATCTCCTTTGATGCAGTGACTTCGCTTCCATGAACTTACAGAAGCATGATAGATTTACTTACAGCAATATTCAATGAACCACTTTTGGTAATAATTAAAAAACTGGAAATAACTCAAATCTAAAAAAATGAAAACATGGTTAAATAAAAGAGCAGTACTTCAGGAGTACATACACAATAGAATACTACACATCCACTAAAAATACACTACACATCCACTAAAAATGTGTTGATAGATCAGTTTATAAGGAGAGCTAAGATGTAGTACATAAAAAGCAAGCATGCAGATAAAAATGAGTATGTCTACACACTATTGTAGTCACACAGTCAGTTTCCAGAAGGATACTCAAGAAGCTCTTAATGATAACTATCTATGGAAAGAATTATGGCATAAAAGAGAACAAGAGAGTGAAAAAAATTTACTTTTTATTTTACATACCTTTGAAGTGAGGTTTTTTAATACCATATGCATGTTTGTTTCACTTTTTTAAAACTTTACATTTCAAGCTGTCAGTTCAAAAGCCAAAATGACTTTCCAAATTATAATTAACACTGAGCTAAGAAGACACAAATTCTGAGGAAATTAAAATTAGATCTTCCTTAAAAACTCATGATTAAGGCAAACAGTACTTTTAGTACAGGGTTGTGATTTTTGGTTGTTTTTAGAATAAACAAGTTAACGATCAGCCACCTCTCCTTATAATGCACAGTATAATATAATAAAGATTCAAATCTGGTTGTGGAAACACACCAGATTTAAACTCCAATCACGGGTGAATCTAAACCAAGGGTCAAAACCCATGGTTCAAGGGCCAAATCCAGAACCAATCTAGTCTGCCGCATGTTTTTGTATGGCCTACAAGCTAACAATAATTTTTACATATTTAAATGATTGAAGAATTTAAACTAATAATATTCCATGGCACATGAGGATTTTATGAAATTGAAATGTCAGTGTCCATAAATAAAATTGTATTGGCAGATGATCACGCCCATGATTTGTATTTCACCGATGGCGGCTTTCACGATATAAGGCAGAATTGAGCTGTATTGAAGGAGATCCTATGGAGTCCTAAAATATTTACTTCCAGACCCTTTACAGAAAAAAAATCTACTGGCCTGTGCCCTACCTGGCAACTTAACTGATCCTCAGTTTCCTTACCTGTAAAATAGGTTAATAGCCCCAATTTCATAGGGCTGTTGTAAAAATTGAATATAACAATGTGTAAATAGCATTCAGCACTGTTTTTATTGTTTTTCACATTTGAACACTGACATCAAGATTTTTAAACAATTAATAGCATATCAGTTTGACTAGCTTGGGGCTTTTTTTTTTTTTTAAATGGTACATAAACTAATCTATCTTTCAATCAGTGATAGCTGAGATTAGATGAACTAAGGCTGAGCCCTTCACAGGTTAGTTATCTAACGCTTTTGTCTATATCACGATGACTCTTATCTCTTCACTGATTAAGTCCCCATACTCGACCTACTCAGGTGGTAATGACTACCTGCTTTCGCAGAACCAGCCTTCCAGGTCTTTTCTCTGGACCTCGGGTCAGTGTTACTACACAACCTTCCTGGCTGCTCCCTCAGCCACATTCTTCCCCTTTTTTGGCCAATGTGGGCTTCTTGCTCCCACATACAGAGCCTTAAAAGCAAAGTCTTCCAGAAAGGTGATCAGGAAGACACATGGAATGGCCTCGACATTCAGGAACAAATTGTACTATTCTGCAGGGAAAGAAGAACCAAAGCAGCTTCAAAGGCACATACGAGGACACGACAGTGATATTCACCAGTCCGAGAGGATCAGAGCAAGTGTATGCTCAACTTGATTATTTGGCTAATGCTGTACAAATCACACTCACTTACATTAGCTCACGGATTCTTCCAACAACTCTGCAGATTAGGTTTCACTATCCCCATTCTACAATGAAACTGAAGCCTGAGAAGTCAGGTGACATGTCCCAGGTCTCAGCTAATGGAATGGCAATACCAGAAAGCAAAGTCCCATCTACTTTCCTTTTCACCAGTGGTTCTCCAACTTGAGGTACATCAGAATCACCCAGGGGGCTGTTTCTAGGTAACACAGATTGCTAGGTCCCATACCCAAAGTCTCCCATTCAGTAGGTCTGAGGTGAGGCTGAAGAATTTGCATTTCTAAAAAGTTCTCAGGTGATGCTATGCAGCTTGTCTGAGGGCCACACTTTGAGAACCACTGAACTATACACTACTGAGTCATCGAAAAGGTAAGGAAGGCACTCACCCTTCATCTTTGGTCCCACCTTCTGCTGCCCAAGCAAATCCTACCAACCTCACCCACATAAGGAGAGCATTTTCTCATCTATTAGCCTCTTTGTCTTTAAGAAAAAGATTGCTCTTTTCTTCCCACTGTTGTATGAGCAGGGCTGGATGCAAGACCAGGAGCCAGGGCCTGTGGTCCAGTCCTGCCAGGCCAGCAATAAGCTGGGTAGTTTTTGACAAATGATCTCCCATCTACGGTCTCAGTTTCCCCTCTGTGAAGTGAGGTGATTCTCAAGAGCCCACCCAGCAGAGCAGCAAGGCTGATACTCTGAATCTGGCAGAGCAGCGCTCTGCCCTTGGACTCACTGTAAATCTGGGCAGCTACTAGAGGGGCCTTTGGGTAACGAGTGAACTGGGGACCGACCGGAGGAGACCTGCTCATGTAGGCGCCAAGAGAACCATGCCCCTGATCTGCTTGGGGATGGCTCCATGACACCAGATTTCAAGTAGTAAATAAGCCTGTAAATCATTCAAGGAGATAATGGGGGAAATCCAGGCATCCTCACCTCTCCTAAAAGAATGTTCGATTTTCCCTCAGGGTGTGCTAAGGCACACAGGGGCTCCCTCCACCCCTGGACCTCCTCAGGACCTTCTCTCTCCTGGTGATCACCTCTCTAAAAGCCCAGTTAGAGCCTATCGCTCTGTCTCAGTCTTTTAAAAGCTTTGGTTGGGGATAAGGTCGATACATGTTTTAACATTTGCTGTTTCCACCGGGCACTGAAATTACGTGGCCTTAGAGCAAGATCCACACGCAGTGCTCATTAAGCCAGTGCTGGGCATATACCACACCACACGGTGCTGAACTGGGCACCACGCTCACCAGTCTAGTCAGGGCTGGCTGCCCCTCTAGAGCAAGCTTCCTTAGCCTCAGCACTACAGACACGTCGGGCTGGATACCCATGCAGGGCATCCTGTGCAGGGCAGGATGGCAGGAATGTCCCTGGCCTCAAACTGTTAGATGCCAGTAGCACCTTCTCGGTGCATGAAAACCAAAAATAGCTACAGACATTGCCAAATATTGCCTAGGGGACAAACCCCCCGCCCCCAGTTGAAACTACTTACTCCAGCCACAGAAACGATGTCATGAACAGAACGCGGGCTTCAGAGCCAGACAGACTGGAGTTTGAATCCCCCGAGGCACTGAACTGCCTGGGCAACTTTGGGAAGGCCTTGTCTTTCTTGTACTTTTTATTTAAAAATAGAGGATCACACTACAATTTTTTAAATGACAACATGAAAACAATACAAATAAAAAGTAAAATTCCTCATGCCCCTCCTAGCCTACTCCTCAGAGATAAATGGTTACAAGTTGGTGTTGATGCAGATATTTTATATGTAAATATAAACAAATATATATATACACATAATAAACACTTTATTTTACACAAGTAAAATCATATTAGCTACCCTGTTTTGCTTTTTATAACTGTATCATGGATATTTTTCCAGATGACTACATAGGAATATCCTAAACCTTTTAAAAAGCTTCTGAATATTCTACTCTCAACATTTGAGCCCAGTTTCCCAGTTGTGAATTGAGAGCAACCATGTTTTCTTTACAGCTTTTGTCAGCATTAACAAAGATTATATATGCATGCACACATACATTTTTTTTAAAGAAGAATAGATAGTACTAGCGTACAGTAAGTGCTCGAAAATATGGTAATTATTATTCTTGAATACCTATTAACTCAGTACTTATTTTGTTTCCAGTTCTACCCTGGGCCTTGGAAATACAAAAGTACACAAGACAAACATAGGCTTGCTCCCAAGGAGATCAGTGTATCCAAGGAAAAAATAGTAAATAATTTTTTTAAATTGTTAAATCACATACACTTTAAGAGAGAGTGACCTAATTTAGTCTAGGGTCAAGAGAAGTTTTCCTCGAGTCAGTGACATATAAACTGAGATCCCAAGGATGAGTTGGACAGGTGACATGAAGGGGCCGAGAACATGTTAAGTGGAGAACACAATATGTGAAGGCCCTGGTGTAAACTATTTGCTAACTATTATATTAAATTCTTAAAGGAACAGTCAAATAGCTAAGAGGTAACTAACCATAAGTCACTCTTTTAATTACAATTCTCCTATCTCCCTCCATACTATCTGAAAAGTTATACCACCCAGACAACTTTCCATTTGTACATTTAAAGAATCAGCTCATAGAAGCAAGCATGGTTCTAAGAAAAATGGAATTCATACACAGCAAAGAGGGAGAATGCAAATATTAGAGTCATGAACACAGTAGCCACTGAAAATATTCTATAGAAAAACGCCTACAGCATGACCAACAGCTGGCATTATCATTTCTTACTGAGACCCCACTCCAGTGATCTGGTGGTTAGCCTAAATGTCCTTGGAGGCAGAGATGGTCCCTCCCCATTCTCTTCCAAGGCAGACTGGCTCAGTGTTGACCAGATGTGTTGACTAGACACACACCCTCCAAACACATAATAATCCCTCTTTATCTGAGAGTTGCGTGATGTTCTAAACAATTAGGGAATTATTATTTGATGTGGTAACAAAACCACATTTAATCTTTCATGCACTTCAGATTTTTCCCAGCAACACAAGCTGTCAGATGACAAGAATCTGTACAGACCATGGCCTTTGGGGCTGTGGCAGGGCATCCATGGATGGGGGTCCAGCACACATATGGGGACTGGGCTTTCCTTGAGAGCAGACGACCAGCCTAATCTAGTCCTCCAGGCCCTCAGGGGCTTCTCTGGAAAGATGATGGTTCTTATCTTTTTCTGTATTCACTCCCTTACTTAAGCATCTTCGTGTAATGCAAAAACATTAATTTATCCACAGAGGACACCAATCTCTATACTTGAGTGGCACACTGAGAAATCATACTTCATTTGGAAACTTATGCCTGTATCTGCAGCCCTGGCAAGATATTGTCTTGCCAAAGACAATAGAATCCACTCAGAGAAACAGGTTAGTTTCAAATGTGTGAAGCTCTGAACTAACTGGATTATTACTTTCCTTTACTATGAAGAGGAACACCCAGTGATCCAGCCATCTTTTCTTTCTCAGTCTTTTGTATTTGCAATGAATGAGGCTTCAGCCCAATTTATATATTCGGTATTCATGCAAAACTGCATAGACATAACTTTGGTAAACTAAATCTACCTTAGATGTGCCAACAGGCAGGTTGTTTGAGGAAATCCTGTGGGGAATCATCTACTATAAATTATCACCTCTTGACAGACCTGCCTTATCACAGAACTACATAAACTCAAAGCCAGAGCAATGTCGATGATAAGTACCCCTATCCCCACCCGATGTTCGACTGCCCCAACAGCAAACCACCACGTGATTGCCCAGTCTCAGGTGTACACATCCCAGCGATGGTGACTCTGCCCACCTCCCCTGCCCTGAGGCGGCCCACCCCATCCCCACACAGATTGGGCTGTGAAAAGAATGTAGATGAATGGAGCCAAAATCCATCACTTTGCAACGCCCCGTGCACTGCTTCCAGGGCTATCATTTGGAGCCAAACAGAATCCTCAGCTCTCTCTCCACCAGCAACCCAACCAATAGCCAAAGCAGCTATTATACCTGAAGGAGTTCAAAATCCCATACCCTGTGCTGGCTCATATGGAGACTCGCCCACACCCCTGATTTTTTATCACCCCACTCTTAGTTTTTAAACTATACATAAAGCTTGAAACCACTTCTGGATGAAGGAATCTACACCATGCTATGAACACAGAATGACAAACGTTCACTTTTCATCTGACAGTGTAATTCTGCCATGTAAACTGGAAAATTCTCTTCCTGCCTAATCACTGATAGCAACAGGACTCAGGATCGACCTAAGAGCAGAAATTGTAATTATTAGCAGATGCCTGCCAACTCTTATATGGCTCATACTCAAAAATTACATTTTTTCCTAAGGGTATATATTTTTATTTTTACAAAAAATTTATCTTAGCAGGGTTGTCAAGATGACACAGGGCTTAAAATCAGGCATTTTAGAGTTTCTACTGAGTTTTTGATAAGTGCTTCGTAACACCTGCTTGAAAATATTCCAGGATGAAACCCCTGTATCTAGGTGCTGTGGCAATGTGCCTAAATTCTTCTACCATGAGGACCCTGTTTCACCTCCAGAAAACATTTGTGAACCACACCCTGCCCTCCACCCCTCCAAGGGTAGCCACTGTGCTAATAGTTTTGTTGGTGACAGAGGATTTCATAACAACAAAATCTAATATGAATTTGGTAATGTCTTTGAATGAAATGCTAATTTTATTGAGCATAGCAGTATATGCACATATCTAAGAATGTGGGGTTCTGGTGGTGTATAGGGAAGAATGCCCATTTGCCTGTGGGTTTGAACTGACTTTCAGTCTTGGCGAGGGGGCGGGATGATTGCATGTATCAAAGTTTTGGTCTAGATTCTCGATGTCTGGCCAAGGACACTGGCTCTACCCACCAGTTGGCTGGCAAGAGGAGATCCATTTGCTTCTGTTAATTGGCAGCACAGATCATCTGAACTCCTCATTCCTTTCAGGAAAAGCCCAGAACTCTCTGTTCCCAATGTTCATCAATTCCCAGAAACAAAGCAGAGTATTCCCTGATGGAGACGCAGGCAATCTCTTCCTCCTGATATTCTCAATTTAATTCATGTATCAAATCAGACTTTTAGAGGACTGTGTACTCTTTATTATTTTGGTCTATCCCTGGATTAACTTACAGAACTGCACTTTGGCACTAAACCATCAGTGTTCACTGAGAGACCTCAGAGGAAGCGATCGTAAAAACTTACTGTGGTATTCACTGCCAGTCTGTCGAGAGTGTGGTCCACCCCGACACAACTCACCTTCTGAGAACTCACTGCAGGAAGCAGTCTCTGGTCTCAGTACCAGAACACTTTACACTTCTCCTGCCTTATTTCTACTTCACAGGCACGTAAAGTTGTGTGTTTCCTTCCTTCCTTATTCTCAAAAGTTACCTTCTAGTGAATGTGACAGAGAAAATAAATTGTTTTTTTAAAATAAGATAGAAATGTCAGGCTATCATGCATTTGGTTACAGATCTGAGGACAGCTGAGTGACATTTCAAGTAAGTTCCTATAGGGAAACTGAGCATTAATGGACTGGAAGTGACTGTAGCAGACCTCACACACATTTATCTACCTGTCTTGAAGTCAGAGGGGGTTGGAGCAAAGTGTGGGTGAGGGCTCATGTGCGGCACAAACCCTGGGCAAATTCGGGGCTAAATGTCACAATGACTCCAGTGGGCACAGAATGTCAATCTTTCTTGACTCTGACATTTTCCACTTTTTCTATCCCTTTCTACCATTATTTTTTGGCTAAAGAGCAGCAGGAGCCGCACAAGGCCGACTGCTGTGCGCAGCACCCATCTCCAACTGGATGGCTCCTCCCAGCCAGGCTGCCCCAGCCCAGGTGCTGCCCACTCCTTCTCCAGAGAAAGGAAACTCCACACCTAATGATATCACTCCCAAGATCAAAGGGGCTCCACTTTTGCTCTTTGAGGCGTGGTATGTGTCTGTAAATCCCTGCAGTACCTTATTTCGTGTGAGTGTAGGAGTGTGCTTGTGTGAGGGCAGAGGTGTGCATCCCTCTTTCAAAAATTAAAACAATCCATCTACTGGTGGTGCGGGCAGCCACCAAGAAACAGGAGTAATAACCCAGCCCCCTGCCTGGGGCCTGGTTTAGCATTCGGACTCCCGTGCTCTTACATGTGGCTTCGGGTCTCGTTCGCTGCCTCGGCAAAAATAACTTCCACTCAGGCGGTATGTCCCTAACTCTACTAGGCACCGCCTGCATACTCAGGCTATGCTGCTGCTCCAGGTCAGAGGGACCCCAAGGACTCATCAGCCTGCTGAGCACACACACCACAAGCAGAAGACAAAGTATGACCATGAGGCCCTCGGTTTCCCTCTAGGAGAGAATCCACAGACAGTCCAAAGGCATGTTTACCCTCTCAAAGATTTGTTTGTTTGGTAAGTGATAATGGATTTATTTGCCGATACCAAAGAATTAGGAGGTTTCAAAAACATACAAAAACTTCATTTCCTGCTCCTCCTCAGAAATCAGAAGTCCTGGCAATGCTAGGCCCCCAAGCCCTCATAACCAGACCCCTAGCTTGTCACAAACTGCACACCCTTCCCTATGATCCTGCACCAGGTTCGCCTCATTGCTTGCAATCCCTGCTCTAGGGGTATTTCAACATCAGAACAATCTTGAGACACAACTGGGTAAAGAGTGAAATAGCCTGCTAAAGTATTGACTTACATTTTCCACTTATAGCTTAATGTATTTTTAAAAGAAGCATCCTATCAAATTTCAGTTCTGTAGCCATTGAATGCTCAGCTATCAGGAAACATTCTTCCCATCAGATGCTGCCCATCCAGCTCACTTCCAAATATCAACCCATCCTTAGAAAGGCTCTTGAGTCACCTCCTCTAAGACCCTTTTCCTGACCCTCATCCAGGGAAGGCTGACTGTTCCCTCACCCGAACCCCAGTCTACAAGGTTCTGTCAGGGCATCTCAAACATACCTTCTTGGTTATTTTTTCTCTTTCTCTGTCTCTGTCTCTGTCTCTCTGTCTGTCTCTGTCTGTCTGTCTCTTCCCGCTCTCCCTCTCTCCCTCTACCCCCTCCCCGTACATAAGCTACAAGCCCCCTGAGGAAAACCTCTGTTCCATTCTTCTTCATAGTTCCTACATGTAGCCAATTCAGCACCTATTAGGTGATCAATAAGCACTGACTGAACTCACTGATCAATTCCGTTGCACACTGGATGGGATAAGTAGACACATCAAATAGCTCTAAGATCCTTTCGAACCTAAGACTTTAGAACAAAACATTAGTCCTCTATCACTTACCAAAGCTGATTGCCTTTACCGTGTTCATTATAGTAAGACTGGGTCCGGCACTAACTACATCAGGAGTTTTACAGACCCCTCATGTCATAAATGTCATAAATATCGTAATTTCTATTTTACAGATAAGGAAATCAAGGCTCAGAGAAGTTAAGCACTTGCCTAGGTACACACAGCTATTACAGGGAAGAGTTGGGAACTGAACTCAATCTTTGAGGCTGCAAAGCTCAGGGCCTTTCGAATATATCACCTTGCCTCTCATCATACATGGTGACTAGGGCAGAATGAACAACTGACAGGCTTCCAGCAATGAACTGCTACATAATGTAACTGAAGACCTTCAACAAAAAACTCTCCCTCTCAGGCACAAGAGCTATGGAAACATAGGTGAGTCCGGCAATGGTTCTCCAGGAAGCCATCTCCCTATTGTGAAAACACTCTAATCCACTCGACAGTTGCAAATGAGGAAAATTTAAACAGCATTATTGATGGATTTTAAAATTCAACTGACATTTTCTCCCTATTGAGAATTTCCTCAAACCAAGGCTGTATCATTAGGACTCAACAAATACAATATAATTAATTCAGGGGCTGTTATTCTAGCAGGTGGAATAATAGGAAGGATTTTTTTTCCTCTTTTTATAAAACAAACACTACATTTTATGCATTTGGGGAAAGGTAATAAACATGTCTTTAAAATGAATTTGTTCGTGCTGAAAGAGCCTTTTAAACATAGTAATAGAAGGCCGCAGTGCCCCATAATTGCAAGGAGAATTTTACTACCCTTCATGATTCCCTATTATTCCATGCACAGGGTGGAACACAACCTCGAACAGCTCTTGCTCCCTGGTTCTAGAGGCACTGGGAGCTGCTAGAGAAGCCAGGGCAGCTGGAACGTAACAATGAGGCAGCTATCAGCACCGCATGGGGACTCGGAGCCCACACTCGTACCTGACCAAGCTGAGTGAGCTGAGAAGAAACTGAGGTTTACTGAGCACATGCCACACACCCACTCCTGGCCTTCCACAAACATGATCTCACTCCATCTTCACAAACACCCTACGGGACAGATATTATCAGCCCCACTTTATACATGAAAAAATTAAAGGCTAGAGAAGTCAAATTACTCAAATGTATGCAGTAAGTGAATGGGAGAGCTGAGACTCAGACTTGAACCCTCTAAATCCTGCTCTTTCCTCCACTCCTTGCAGTGCCCACAGGACTCTGTGAGAAGAGAAAGTACCCCCTGCTTTGGCCTTTTAACCCTCAGGAATGAGGGTTAAAAGGCCCATTTAATTCCATTAATTTTATGCAAGTTATCTTCACATCTCATTGGTTAAACTGTAACCTTTGAAATTAGAGCATCAGGCTTCACATTTTTCATTTTTCCTTCTTTTATGAGAAAAACATAAAGACTCTGTGCTGCATGCAGCCATGATAGCTTAACTATTGCAGATGAGCAGAACCTCAGAAACCACCTCGTCCATCCACTTTATTTCAGAGATGAGTAAACTGAAGTCAAGAAAGACCACAAGATTTGCCTGAAGTTGCACATTTTAATGGCAGCAGAGTCATGTCCCACCCCTGGATACCACACTCTCCGGGCCAACTGCCTTGATGGAAGACTCCATCACTATGTATTAGAAATGCTACTAAAAAGCAGCCCCAACAGCAAAACAAGTGGAGACAACATAAACGTCCACCAACATGGGGATAAATGGATAAACTATACAAAATAAAGGAATTAATTACATCCACAACTATCAAATAAAACCCGTCAAAAACAATTTTCAGTAAAATACACAGGTTAGAGGGGAAAAAAACCTTTCTTTCTGTTGTACAACATATAACGTAACATATTGGTTGTAGACATGCATTTATGACATAAAATTATAAGAACATGAAGCAAAACAGCATGTTAATGATGTAGTCACCTTTAGGGAAATGAAAATGGGAAAGAGGACCAAGGAGGGGCACCCATGGGATTTCATTCTCATATCTGATGTTTTCTCTCCTTAAAATAAGCAAAGAGGCAAAGACAGCCAGAGATGAAAGATAAAACTTTTAATTTGATCTAATGTCAAAGAGGACAGGCTGAGTTAAAGCAGGAGCATGCCCATATTTGAATAGGTTGTTGTTTCTTCCCTGGCAGAATTGACTTGAAACATTAAAAGTCAATACTCAAAAAAAAAAAAATTTAATACTATTTTATTGTCATAGTCAAGAAACAGAAGAAGAGATGACAGTAGGAGGGAGTTGTGAGTGGAATGTGACTGTCTGGGGCCGGCGTGGGTTGAGCAAGAGGAGCTGATGCTGTAGGGGAAGAAGAGTCTTTAAATTATATGGAAAGACAAAGGTAAGAGCGGGAAACCAAGCCAAACATGAGGGAACCAGGAGAAAATTATTAAGATGCTTCCCACAAACCGGGCCAGCTGCATCTGAAAAATCAACAGCTCAAGGGATCAGATGAGGTGAATGGATCCTTAAACAGAGAAAATTGTTCAAGGCTGTATGAATGCAAATCAGAGGCTCTTTTGGGGGTGAGGTTAAATTCCCCATCAAGAAGAAAGCTATGGGGACTTAAGGTTCCTATTAAGCCTATCATGTAAAATTTCAGATTAATCTGGAGGGAGAAAAAAAATCTCTTTTTAAAGAATGATTTTAGAAATAAACAATCTTGCCTTCCCCGTGGGCCCTTTAAAACTTCAACAAAACGCAAATACTGTGATAATCCATGGGGCTCTGGCTCCAGAAACACAGCTGGAACACAGGAAGAACTCTCTCCTTTCGAGTTTTAAAAATTTCGCCTCAAAACAGTTCAGAACCTTGGTCAGAATTGAGTTTGTCAGGATCTTGATATAACAGATTCAAGGCAAAGGGCAAGGTTTTTCTTCTTTTTCTATTCAAGTGAACAACATGAGTGAAAGGGGCTCCTGACTTCTCAAGCTTTATTTTTATCTGGAGATCAATTTCTACAAGTTCATATTCTGCTCTGAAGATCACCAGCCTCTTCTGAGACTTAGGTACAGCCAAACTGTTCTGGAAGAGTGATTAGTATTCACTCCAGAAGGAAAACATTCTCCTTAAAACCGACAGCTATACACTTTACCTAAAACATTCATTTATTCCACATTAAAGGAATCCACTTGTCTCCAAAAAAGTTCCATGATAAATCCGCCTTCAGCCATCTCTCTTAAAAAGGTTTGTCTCATCAAGTGAAACTTCACAGCCAAATAAATTAGTGGGTTCTTTCCTGAATGAACCACGGCTATAGTACAGAACCTAAATTAACCTGTGTTCCATCACTTCAGGACATCCTCAGGTAATCAGAATTTTTATGAAAGTCATGGATTGGTCATATACATAAATTACCTTCCCAAACCCCCAACGCAAGAAGAAAATCTTTTAATTCAGCAAAGGCATTATGAATAATTTTAATTTTCTTCTTCAAAAAGGACTGGCTGAGAAGCTTTGTAACAACTTGTTAGAATTCACTTTGCTTCTTCTTCATCCTCTACTCTTTGAATCCCCAAAGCAACACCTTTTATTTTTCACAGTATTGTGTGGTTCAATAAATTCTCTTTCTTGCCCCTCCAAGCCTTTTGGATAACCTTCCTCAACAGCCACCTCACTTCAAGGGAAAAGAGAGTCTTTGCTTCTTTATTATTCCACTGAAAGTGTTGTTATCAGCAAAGGTTGGTGGTGCACCGTCCCCGTACCAGTCACAGGCTGAGCGAGGCCAAGCTGCAGCAAAAACCATCACCTCAACCAAATCTGACCTATGCAACTTACATAAACACTTGACTTTCCATGGATTGCCCAGTTTCCCAGACCAAACCCCCTTCCCTTCCTCACTTGTTCTTGGTCTCATCCTCATCACCCCCAGTACAGTAGTTTTGTTTCCCACGGTGTCAGTTACCCAAAGTCAACTGTGGTCTGAAAATATCAAATAGGAAATTCCAGAAATAAACAATTCATAAGTTTTAAGTTGTGCGCTATTCTGAGTAGTGTGGTGAAATATTGCCCCGTCCTGCTCCACCCCACTTGGGACAGGAGCCATCCCTCTGTCCAGTGAACCCACATTGTGTACACGATACACCCATCCGTCACTTAGCTGCCTCGGTTATCAGATCGATTATGAGAAAGAGAGAAATCGCTTTCACATAACTTTTATTACAGTATATTGTTACCGTTGTTAACCTCTTACTGTGCCTCATTACAAATTAAACTTCATCATATGTAAATATGTACAGGGTTTGGCACTATCTGCACTTCTGGGCATCCACTGGCGGGGGGGTCTGGGAATGTGTCTACTGTAGATCAGGGGGATGACTGTACTGACACACACCTCATGCCTGTGTAAGACCTCGGATGGATGACTATGATTGATAACCTGTGATGTCCCACACAGAGGCCTTCCTTCGTGTGGTCCCTATTATCTAGTACAGCAGGTTTAAACCTGAAGCATTTGGTAACTTTATGAAATAAATGACTGAAGGAATAAATGAATGTCACATTAAGCCTGAACCTCTTCAACCCCAATAATGAGGATCTGGGGTGCACTACTACAGTGGCCCACCTAATATGAAACAAGCCAGCTCCAATTTAGCCCCAGATCCTCATGATTGGGCTTCAGAGCATTACAACTCTGAAGGCTCCTAGGAGGGAATAAAAGAAGAAAGACCAGAGCGGGAAGGTGAGGAAGCAACAGGGAGAGGCAGCTAAACAGGAAGAGGGGGAAATGAAAAAGATCCATTACTTGCTAAAGCAACATTTACAGAGCACTTCGGGCACTTCCTCGATGCCAGACATACTAACTCATTTAACCCTCTCAATGCTTTTGTTGTTGCCATTTCCAGAGGGGAGCGCTTACAAACAGAGAAGTTCAGCAACTTGCCTAGAATCACACTGCTAGTAACCAACAGGGTCAAGTTCTGAGCCTGGAGAATCTGACTGCAAAACCCAAGACCCCAAACTGCCCTTGTCAAAGCACATCCCACAGGATACACTGTCCTCTAGGCGTACCTGATAAGTGTGGAGTGAAAAAATAAAAATACGTGGTCAAAGGCAAATTTGGAAAATGGTAAGTTAAATGGGCTTCTTTACTAAAAGACTTCTTAGAGCATTTGAATTGCTAATGAGCATTGTGAATCTCCAATAGATGAACAGAATACGTATATGAACCAGACTTATTTGGTTAGGGGCTTTTCTCTTGGGGAAGCATCTTGCTGGACCAGATGCCACTTTCAGAAGCATAAACCTCATATCTCTTCAACACCCACTGTGTGCTCCCAGGTTTTCCAGGGGCCAGCTGAGGAAAGGTGTTGAGACCACGCAGAATTTGAATCACTCCAGAGCTCTACAGCCTCAGCCAGCCTCCTGCAGAGGTCCAGCTGAGGGCCTCCACTTCTCCTGCCTATTCAAGACAGGAAGCCACTGGCATTTACCCACTGCCCTCTCAATCTGCGTAGCCTACCCGGCTCTCTCTGCAGGGTGTCTGTCTGTGTGCATTTCACAAAGGAAATTTCTCATCTGAGTTGATTGTTCCCTTCAATTCTGAACTCCTGTCTGTCCCTTCTGAAATATGGCATTAAATCATCATAATCAAAAAGGGTATCCTACTCTACCCAAATCTCAGAAAGAATTCTTCTTAGAAAAGCCTAAAGTTGATGGCCTGAAGTTGATGGCTATTATATGCCACTGACAAAAGTATTAAGGATTCCCTTAAAGATAACAAGTTAAAGACATTTTCAGTCTCCTTGAAGGAGACTGGCAGGTAAGGCATTTTTCTGCTAAGTGCCTTGGAGCCTATTACATGATAAGTGCTTGTTCTATGAAGCACTGTTGTTCCAAGTTCAGTAAATACCCTTAAGCCAAGAGAGCAATTACAGGTAAACAACTATTTTTTTTTAAATACAATGAGTACTCTAACTATTCACACCAACACCTAAGATGATCAGAAGCTGCAGGAGCAACCTGAAAGCCGAATGGGAAGTCTAAACACCTGTGACAGCCAAATTCCCAGGCAATGAATGATGCCATGGAGAAGTTACCCAAGAGGCCGTAGGAGGAAGACAATTTAGCATGTATGTCTTGGGTTCCTAATCACAGCTGTTGAGTCACCAAACTAAGTCCTCTAAGATAGTGCCCTCATCATGTCATTCCTCTGCTCAAAAACTTTCTATGGCTCCCCATTGCCAATAAAACAAAATTCGAACTTCATAGATTGGTATGGTATGTCCTGCACAACCTGCCTCAAATCCACCTTTCCGGCTACATTCCACCAGAATTCCCCACGTGCAGCTTTCCTTCCCCTTTTCCTGCCTTTCATTTCAAGCCGTCTCCATACCTACCTCCATCATGAGGCCCTTCCATCTCCATCCCAGCCCATATTTGTCACCTGAAACTCTGAAGTGCTTTCAACATGTTCGGTTTCTACAAACTAGGAAGTTTTCCCCAACCACAAAACCACCTTAACCACGTTTGATTCTTTTTCAGCGTAGGAGGGGAAATGACCTCTGTGGCTGATGACTTCCACCAGAGTTCAGCAATTCTCCTATTTTCTGGGAGATGAAATGCTCTACATCTTCCATGCCTGTGGTTTATATTTCAGCAAGTGGTGTCAGTGCTGATATAGTAACCTCCCATTTTTATTGAGCAGCACACAATGTAATTGATGACATCTGCTGGGGCTGATATTTTAAGTGAAGGCTATTCCCAGCTCTGCCTCCTCTCCCCATGGCTCTGTATATAAATAGCCAACAGCAGCTACACCTGAGGTAGAAAGTGGGCCTTCTCGGCGAAGGTCCTCAATTATACCCCGTAAAGTCAGGAGGTTTTCTGGTAAGATTTATATAAGCAGATCCAGCTTCCAAGCCTGCAAAGCTAGAAAAAGAGGGAGCAGGGGACAGGGCTCTGCTGGAAATAGTTGCCATCATTCTTTGGACTTTTCGGTTAAGTGGATGTAAATACCATGTTCTTTTCAGTGCTCAAATTTTCTGTGTTAACCCCTCAAATCAAGAGAAAGTATCATTTATCCCTAAAGGGCAAACGATGCCTGCCTTCAAGTATTACCTTTCCAATGTGTATTGGCAACAATAAAAATATCTCCCCTGGGTAAAGTTTTTGTATTTGTTTATAAGCCTTGGGGAAGAGTAAATCTGGCAGTTATTTATGCAACACTTGATCCTTAAAGGACAGGAACCTATAACTGGTCCTGGGCTAGAGAGAATCTGCCACTGTCAGAGGAGGTACCTCCGCATAAGCAAAATCCTGTTACATGTATTTGTAGAGCAGCATGTTTACCAGGCACTGAACAATGTGCTGCTCTGCATCTAAACGTTCTTCTAAAACAAAGGTATATCCTTTTAAAAGAAATTATTAGATATTTTTACCATTTTTGATGAAAAACTTCTAAACTAAATTACAAATACCTTCATATGCTTGTATATGATTTATTGTGATGATTCAATTCAATCATTGGTAAAGTCATAAAAAAGTGAGGCTCTTGGAGGCCACTAAGATACGAACAAGCCCAGAAAGATCCTCCAAAAGAAAGCCTTCCATGGCACCTACTCCCTGTGTGTGTGCACATGCATGCGCCCACGCCCACGCCCACGCCCACGCCCACACCCACACCCACACCCACACCCACACCCACACACACAGTCCCCACCTCCAGATTCAATGCTTCCCCAAACCCATCTACATCACAGCCATTAATAGCACATCTCACTGCAATTATTGACCAAGCTACCTCCCCACTCCCCACTTGAGCTCCTCCAGGGTGGGCACCACAGCTTTCTTGCTTTATCCCCAGAACCTGGCTTGGTGCTTGTGCACACCATAGTAGTTCAATCAATATTTGAGAATGAATAAGTGCTTGTATTTATGAAAGAATAAAATGTTGCCCTACTTGAGCTAAAATGTATATGTGGAAATTTTAATACCATTTTTGCTTCTAAGAAAACCAGAGTCCAGAGAAAGAGTAGCCCATTAAAATGACAAGAGGCCAGAAAGGGGGCACCTGCCACCATGTTACACGTCAACATCTTCCTTGATTTCTGTGTCAAATTGACCATCACGGTCACGACAAATACTCAAGCTACAAAACTGAGGTCACTCTCAGAATCTTAGACCTTTGATACTTGGTAGGTAATGTTTTTCCTCCAAGTTTCAGCATTAATTGTATATACATACTGGAAGTAAAATTTACCATCATTTTCTGCAGCAAGGCCTGTGCCAGCAGCAGCCACACATGGAACAATAGGAACAGGTATCTGTCTTAACTCACAGGAGGACACTGGTGGTGATTTACAATGGCCACCAGGAGACTGGCTTTATGCTTGCTGGTGTAAGTGGAAGAGCCCTCTGAGAATCGACTTAAACCCAAGTGGTCAGTGAGCCAACTCTGAAACAAGTTCCATTTAGAAACCATGACAAAGTTACTTAACAAATGAAATATCAGTGCTTGTGAAAGCTCGGGATTAACCTGTTTTTAAGAAGAAAGTTTCATTTTCATGGCTCATGTAAATTAGGCAGCGTCTTTGGGCATTGTCTCATCTATGAATTAAATTACTGGATTCAGCCCAACAGTGAACCAGGTTAGCCTGACAACAATTTTACTAATTGTTGTCAGACTAACAACCAATGATTATTGTGCTCAATTCAATTAAATTTTTTTCTTAATCTACCTTAGGCCATCTCAAACAAATAACCAATTTGATAAAATGATTTCTATCACCCCAGTCAATTCAGTTCCCAACGTCAGTAAAGACAGCAGGCTGGCCTGTGTGGTAACAGTAACTCAGAATGCAAGGAAGGAAAAATGAGACAGTGTTTCCATTGAATAAACAGCAAGAAACATCCATTACCTTGGTCAAAGGGCTTGTTGGGATTCCAGTTTCTGAAATAATCATCCTACATAAGGAAAAAAAAATAGAAAACGAAAGTCAGATTTCAGGAAGCTTCTCACATAACTGTATAAAAAGCTGCCTTTCCCTCTACCTCCCAAAACACAGAGAACACCAATAGCTTAGGAAACCCCCAAAACAGACATTAACATGCAATCAAAAATATAAATTTACTTTTCAAATTATTGTCTTTCAAGCCGTATGGATTTAACACTAGGAAGAGTAAAAGCATTTCAGCCTCTTGGAAATAGCACTGCTCTCCTTGGTCTGAAAAACCGAGACATCGTCTAAGTGCAAGCTGTATTTGCTATCAATTATTCTGCAGGTGATCCTTTGCTGCTCTCACCGATGATTACGCCTCTTTGTTTGTAACAGCTGATAATTCAACTGTCAACATTTCTCTTACATGGAGACATGGAACTTGTGGTGCACAGTTCCAGTCTTCCAGTACTCACAAAACCTGAGGACAGAGGGCCATTCAAATGCTAGAACTAACCACGGGCATTACATGTAGCTTAATACCATCTGTTCTGAGTGTGTAAAGATAAAAAAACAAAGGCTGGCCAATCTGGCTGATCCATAACCATGTCTTCCTTGCATGCATCTGGCATCAATTTATGCCCCGAGACTAGACACTTCATTACCTTGAAATTGCAAGGGTCTGGGTCACTCATGTCTTCATAGTTACATTTAATCTTTTCCCTACTTCTAATAACCTTTTCCTTCCAAAACACAGCTGTCCACTCTCTCTACTCCACTTCTATCATGTGCCCATCCCCACTGCTCCCTCGCACATCTGTCAGCAAAACTAAACAGTATGCAAGGTACGTGACCCATGTGCATCACCCCCACACCACTTTTAGGGCATGTACTCCCTTTTACAGTTAATGTCCTCCTGACTATACCCAAATTATTTGCTGTATATGTTTTTGGCAGATACTCTGCATGCTGCAGTTTCAGAAAGCTGTCCAAAATGAAGCCTCAATTTCTCTTCCAGAGAAGTTAATTTGCATCAAAGCACACAATTAGTTTAAATTATTGTCCATGCTATCTCCTGCTACAGTTTATCGCTGACACCATCTCCTGTGAATTTTATCGGCCTTTGTGTCGTTCAATTACCTGGCTTTATTAGACCCTTGTTGAGTTCACCTAAGCCCTTAAATAGATTTTGAGAAACTGGATTTAGAGTAAAATCAGAACATATTGCTTCTTGGGCAGTGATTCCATTTTCCAGAGCATGAATAAACATGAACAGGTTCCTCGGGATCCTGGTGACTCGCCATTAAATTATTTTTAACTCCAAGGAATTGGCCCGCTTTGCTCTGGCTTTAATTTTATGGCATAACTGGCCATCTCACCCATCTGGTTAGGAAGTCTCTGAGGTCTGCACCCTGAAATATAACTGAGGAAGCTTAAAACAATCCGTCTGCCACATCTCTCTCCATCTATGATTTTAAATACAATCCCAGTCTTTGGAACTGTGCGAGTTCAGAATCAGCAGCCAGCATTACATGATTCTAAGTTAAGGGCTGGATGGTGGTTGGAAATTTAGCACCCAATTAAAGCCTGACGGCCCTACACACAAGCATGGTGCCAGCACATTCTGCTGTTCACAAGGGCAAGAGAAGAGATAACCCACAGTGAACTCATCTTCACCACTAGAGAAAAAATAACAAAACGTCCGTCCTTCCAACTGTGGTTCATCAATGCCCTCTTCACCACATACAGAGGACAGCGTCATGTCCATCAGCAATGTGGAATCTTGTGAAATGCTTTCTACTTGAATGTGAAGTCCTTGGAAGCTTAGGATGTGTGTCCAACATGGCACATTCTCTTTGATGTCAAAGAAAGGTCTGAAAAGTCTCAAGAACTGAATATTCTCTAATGATTTCAATGTACTTTATAATTTGGATAGAATCTGAAGCATGCTTCTGGACCTTGTCACTTTCCCAGATTAACTATAATTGCCATTTTTACAAATTTCTTGGGAGAAAAAAATCATAGTTTTAAGTATAAAGCCTCTAAAAGTAGATATCTGCATTAGAATATTTGAAACCCATTGAAATGTAATAACACTGCCTAATTGCTGCCAAAATGTGAAAGTACACCTTGAGTGAAAGCTCATTATGCAAAATGAGTCCTTCAAACAGCCCCTTGCTCAGCAAGACCAAGCAGGGAAAGAAAATGATTCCGTGTATCTGATTACTTTTACTCTGCCTTAGGAAAGTGGATTGCCAAAGCAAAAACCAATGAGCCAGGAACTGATAAAAATCTTGGGTGTAACTGCTTTGGCTACAGCTGAGAGAGAAACCCTGTATCACGGGCCAAGATCATGAACACATGGGAAGCACTGTAGGCACTGAAGCCCACTTGGGGGATGGTCAGTGAGCATGGTGGAGGGGTCTTCGGAGTACGCATTCTGCAACAGGATCTGAGTATGAGAGGCCCAGACACAAGGACACCCCTTCCATACTGTACCAGCCAGGTGTGACTGGCCTGCACATATGGCAGGTCCAAGCAGGCTGGGGCTATATCCATCAATTCACTCTGCAACTGTGGGAATTTCTGGAGAGGCAGCATCCAAACCCATGTGGGAAAAGATGAAGATAAAAGAAGGCTTCTTCTAGAGTTTCACCTCCTGAGATTGTGCTCATCCCTGAGTCCCACTTAACAAGTGGAATGCTCAAAGAACACAAGGACAGCTGTCTGTGGCCCTGAACCAACATTCTATCAATACACAGGCTAGTCATTTCTCCAAGGCCTAAGACCCAAGGGGTACGGCTCCAGCTTTTCTCTGATCTTATTTTCTATCTAAAAAAAAAAAAAAACAGTGTGTATTTTATATTACCCTAAAACAGAGCTACATCTTCCTTTACTGTTGACAGCTCTATTAGTTTTCTAACAGGGACAATTCCCACCCTGGGAAGCAGTGTGCCTGCCTGCAGACCACCTCAGAGCTGCACTGCATCCAAGTGTGTTCCTGCTGCATGGACCCCGGGTCCCATCCAGATCCCGGGAAAGTGCAAGACTTTAAGAATCTTCACCTCTAATCTTCCTTCCTCCCTAATGAAGTCATGGCCTGTTAAAAGTCAGACTGTGCTGCAAAGCATGTAGATGGGTTAGATCAAACTCGCCAGAATACGCATATCTGTCTGAGTTGGTCTCTTAACTGGTAATTTCATCATCCTGTGATGAAACTTTTAATAATGACTTGCAAGGACCTCAGCAACAGTTAATTTTTAAAACATAAATCCAAATAGAAAGATGTAGATAGTTATTTATTAAATTCAATAACTCCTATTAGTACATAATATAGGCTGAGGAATAAAAGATGGAAGTGTTACAACACATGTATTTTACAGGCTTTGCTGCACAGTGTGGTTCTGCGGTCCTCCACTGGACAGGCCAGAGAAACGTCCTCTTCTAAATTCCACCCATATGAGGAAAGGCTGATTCTACTTCGCTATGCCACTTCATAAATGAAAATTATCCACCCTTTAGGGACTGTTAAAATCTGGAAGAACTTATAAATTTAAAGAGTCTCACACTTGAGCATATTGACTTATGTCTGAAATCATAAAGTCATAGTAGGAAGGTATAAAAAGTCAGCATACAGATCACAGTAAGAAAGTGACAAATCATTACATGTCTAGGATGAAGATGGAGGAGGTGGTGCTGGTGGTACAGGAAGAATCAGAGACTAGGAAAGATTATGGCCTCAAGTTTTTTTAATCCTCCACAGCTGATCAACATAGATAAAACCATATTTCTCCATTTATCTTACTAAATATTTTACTAACATAGTACTGGACCCTGTGAAATTATTGGCACCCAGTGGCTGGTGCAAAGGAATTTAAGTCTAGGTTTTCAACTGCTTTAGAGACAGTGATTTTAATAAGCATTCATGGACATCTATTTAAACTATATAGCACATATTGTATATAATACATAATAGACATTAATAAGGATATAATATTTATCAATATATAACTTAATAAAATATATATGTACATATATATTCACATGTGCCAAAGAACATTCTGCTCTATACAGCATCTTGCAATAAAAGCTTTAAGCCTCAATAACAGAAATGATACAAAAATTTTCCTGCTATAATTTGAGCGATTAAGCCTCTTCATCCTGGATTGCTCATAACCAGTTGGAAAGTCTATGGTTCCAGCCCACTTGAATGAGAGGCTGAATCTTTCTTCCACTTTCCTATAGCCCTAAAATGGCTGATGCAACTTAGTTCAAATATTCCCCAGGAATTTGCCTCTCGCGAGGTGCTTGTCTCAGCTCCCAAAATTATCAAGGCAGACTTAGAGGAAGAGATGGCGTGGCAGAACCGAATGAGAACCATTTTTGAAGTCCAACTGCTTTATCCCTGCTTCTAAAGATGATGTACTATGTTATCTACCTTATAGCTTCAGATACTACAAATCAGAGACATTCAGCTCACATGAAATAGATCATTTCTCCTTCATAAATATTTTAGCTAAGTTATTTGAACCCTGCAGTTTCTTCTGAAGATTACCTGAGATAATTCAAACTACCAGCCTAGAAAATAAATGGGAGCGTCATTTGTCTCAACCAGAAGTGAGTAATGAGTACACAGTAAGTCTGGGCTCAATTGTATAAAATACAAGTAAGCTGTTCTAGCTTTAATATCTCCGTATCTCTGTGAAATCCCCATTAACTGTTACCGGTGTGTGTGTAAAACAGGTGAGTATATGTTTATACACACACTCTAAAGCACTTTCTTCCTGAATAGCACGATTCTTTGATAAATTGGTCTGACATTTGGTATAAAGTCTGCAGGCCTCAGACAAACTAATTCAGAAAATAACAATGTCAGTTGTTCTGCTCTTTCAATAAATAACCCGCCAGTAAAACACAGATAATAACTGACAATCATACTTGTACTGTAACTAATGAGAAAAGATAAAGCAGCAAATGGACTGTTCATATGTATTTGATAAATTGCATCCTCTGGATATACCAAGGAAAAATAAATGTGTGCAGTGCTGGTTCACTGAACTAAAACCAATATTTGCCACCGAGATTTAGAATTTAGAATAAAATTTACATTTTATTTGGCAACTATTTTGATGCCATGTCTACATACAGTTGAAAAGTCAAAAACCTACCTCAACTTCCTGAGTACGAAAGCATTATAAATGAGAAAAAAAAATAATCACATCAAACAATAGGAAGGAATATAAACATTTTCTATAATTGCATCAAAATTTCAGATTATCATAACATTAGAAAGGTCATAGGCAGATATTTTCCCTTAAGGCAACCGACCATCACTCCCTTGAAAAGTTCCCATCATTCACTAAGTTCACGGGAAAGAACATTGGGTTACAGGGTGGAATACCTGGTGGGAGAAATCTGAATGCTCTAGTGATCTATGTCATTACTGTAGAACAGCCAGCAAAATTATGATTAAATCCAACACTTGGTCATGATTACTATCTATGAAAGTTTCAAATGAACAATTTCCTGTGACATAGGTTCAAAGGGTGAAATTCAGTAAAAACCCCAAGATGACATCAGAGGCCAAGAGTAATAGACCTACATTTCTGCAAAGAAATTCTTTTGCCTTGAAGCACCAAAATAGCTTAAAGGGGTCTAAAATCTGAGAAAGACATGGATTTACAGTCTTAGAAGTATGTAAAATGAATGAGATTGTCACGGTGCCTCCAGCCATTTAAAGGATTATAACCACCACCACAAAGAGCATCCCTTCCTCAGGACTTTGTCTGTCCCTGTCCATCCAAGCTGGGAGGTGGGGGAAGTGACCTGCTGACTTGTTCTCTTCTGAAAGAGAAAAACTGAGTCTGAATTTCCTTCAAAGTATGCTCTGGATGTGGCTTTTCCTTACAGGAATATGAATAGGTATATGATGATCCATTAGTCCTCTAACCAAGACAAGGGGTGTCTCCCCAGACTGAAAGCCATACATACTCCTGACCTCATTAGCAAAATTATTGAAATGTCTGGATATTTAGGAACAGGCTTCTAAATATCCAGGAAGGAGAGAAGCAGCCAGTCCTGTGGAACGAAGGCACAGGGGACACTACGAACAGGACAGGCGTGGAAGCAGATACGAGTTTCAATTTGGCCTCGAGCACTCACCAGCTGTGTGGCCTTGTGCAATCCACTTAGCTTCTCTGAGTTGCAGTTCCCTTATCCATGAAATGAGACTACTGCACCTACCTTGAAGGTTGACTCTCAATGATTCGCGATAATGTGACAAAGTGCTTGGTATATTATCAGGCACGAAGAATTACTCAATACGGGATGTACACTTTGTGTCCATCTCCAGAGATTTATAGTACTGAGGTGTTCCAGGAACATTGAGAGAAATAATAGGCTTTAGAGAATAATATGTTTAAAATTTCGATAATATGACATCTTACGTATTTGAACCTTACCAAGGAGGCCCAAGTGAAGGGAGACCAACTGCACCTGGGAAAAATAATTATGAAATATTTTCAATGCATGCAATTGTATTAGTCTCACATAAGAAGAGTGGCTTAGAAAAAAAAAATTCAATGAAATTTGAAAATTTGAGTTGCAGGCATGTCTTTGTTTAAAGGTCAGGCTTCCACTCTGTAAGATTTAGTGACTCCGTCTGTTAAAAAAAAAAAAATGGTAATACTGTACCAGAGCTATGTTGTGCATCCAGTGAGGAGTTCTGTACCCCTCTTAGATATTACATGCCATATTGCATACATATCAATTACGACTAACTATAGCCTAATAAGGGGACTGGGACTGCTCTTAACAAAATTTCCACATAATCATTAATTTAAATGTGGAAAACAGATGGAGAAACCCAGAAAGGGTATACCAAACAAAACTCTTGCCATCTTGTAAACCTTTACTTCATAGAAAATACAAATTATACTGGCCTGAGGCCCAGCCTTATCCAAGTATCACAAATTCCAAATTGATTAGGTCCTACCCTCTTTCTGAGAATGCCATTACTACCTTCCCTCCCCTCCCCACCACCCAGGCTGGCAGGCCTCCATAAACATCCAGATGCTACCTTTCAGAGTATAAAACCCCAGTTATTAGTTTCCTCAGCCCTCCTGCATCAGAGGTGCCGGCTACAGGGACTGGGGAAAGCAATGGTTCTCATCCTGGCCTGACCACTGCGGTCACTGTGGAGCTCTCCAAACACTGAGGCCTCACCCAGGAATTGCTGAGTCAGTGGTCTGGGTTGTGGCCTCCACAATGGGAATTTTTTAAGCTCCTCAGTGATTCTAATGTGTAGCTTCACTGGCTAAAGGAAGCTACACACTAACTCAATCATAGTGACTGAGAGGGGACCAGGAGACAGTCAGGACCACCATAGACAGCAAACCAGGTGCGGCCCAGGTGAGGCCTTCTCCCCGGCTTACGGAGCTTCCCAGAGTTATCTATCTTCCACTCTCAGGTCTGCCCCTTGAGGCTTCCCCAGCTCAGTCCACCCAGGTGCCCAGGCCAGAACCCAGGTCTCAGGCTGGAGCCCTCTCTCTTCCTTCCCTTTGCATTCAGACACTGACCAAGTCCTCTCCTCACTCCTGGATCTCTTACATCTCCCACTTGTCTGCAACCACGCAGCATCTCCCTCAGTTCAGGCCTCCACAGCTTCCCCTCAGGCCACTGCCACATGCCCGGACCAGCCTCTGCCGCCCTCCAGCCCTGCCCAGGATGTTCTCCACCCTGCTCCTATGGTGGCCTTCTGAAGGGGCTCTGGTCATATCAGCCTCTCTGCTTAAAATACTTCAGTTGCTTCCCCTGGCTCCTAGAATAAGGCCTGGCCCAGCAGCAGCTTACATGACCCTGCAAGATACAGCCTCTGCTGAGCCTCCCAGTCTCCCCAGAGCCATACACCAGCTCACACGCTTCATTCCAGCTGTGAATGAACGACTTCTGGGCCCTGAAACAGCCCGTGCTCTCTTCGTCCTCTGAAATTCTGCACATGTTGCTCCTCTTTCTGAAGCAGCCTTCCCTATCCTTCTTTGGTTGACATTACTGCTCTATCAAATCTCAGTTTAGACAATGCTTCCCATGGGCGGCCCTTCCTGTCTCCAGTCCCTGTACACCTGTGGTGTCTCTGCTGCGTTGACTCCAGCCCCCTGTGCCGCCCTCAACAGAGCCCTGCCCCACCCACACTGCAGTGGCTGGCCACTCCTGCAACTCAGCCACACAGAGGCCGGGGACCTACACGCCAAACCTCCAGGGCCCAGGACAGCACCCATTTTGTAACATTTGCTCAAGGAGCATCTCGAACTGAACTCAGGAATAATGAGAACAATTCAACCTCTGATGCTTTTTTCTGCCAGTACCTTGGGCTACGAATTCCCCCTTTGACTCAAAACCGTAGGCTCTGTGACCTGGAGGTTTCTGAGGAAAATGAAATGGGTAACTCCCTGCAGTGACCTCGGGATGGGGCAGTAACTGGAACCTGGGACCAGCAGGGATGACATTGGAAGGTCTTGGAGAAATCGATCGCGCTGTGCAGGAGGCAGACAGGTGGCCCTGTGCCTGACACCGTCACCCCACATTTAAGGCTCTGAGTCAACCCAAAGAACAAGGAGACTTCGTGACCTGGCTCACCACAGCTGGGCTGAAATTTGATGCAAGATTCAAGACTTGTTGAAATCAAATCAAAAAAAGTAATAGTAACAGGAATATTAATCATATTAATAATAGCAGCTACCATTTTTGAATGGTTAAAATGTGCCAGGCACCGTACTAAGCCCTGACTGTGTTTTATTTCATAGAACCCTTACAATAAACCTCTGAGATAGGCACCATTGGGGGAAACTGAAGTTGAAAGGGATGAAACTACTACCCAAGGTCGCTCAGCTCGGGGATTTGAACTCGGTTTTGCCTGACTCCAAAGAGCATGCTCTAACCACTACACAATGCCACCTCAGTGGAACCACATGAAGGGAGGAGCAAGAGGTACGTGAAGACCGGGGACCCCGGAGGTAGGAAATGGGACTGGCTGCCCTGTGAAGGTGCTGACAGGAGATACCAAGGGATGAGAGATGAGCACACAGACCAGAGACCTCCCAAGAGGCCCTCTCTACCACTGCCATGACTTAACGTGTCTCACCTCAGCCTTCCCAGCTGTGAGGAGGGGGATGGAAACACCTGCCTCACAACGTCTTTGTGAGACTGGATGGCTGGTCCATCTGTCATGCACCTGGCTCCAGGAAACTAGACAGGACACCTGATTTTCTGAGCCACCCTGACTCCAGATAGCTCCCTGGCCTTCAGAGTCATGGCCACCAGCACTCATGACAGCAGCTTCAGCAGTCCTCTGCCTCTGCACATGCGCCCGTCTGCAACCAGCACCCCCTGGGCCCCAGTTCAAAGTGCAACATCCAAAACTGACATGAAGGCATGGCATGGAGGAAATGGTGGCTTTGGCACCAGCCATCGCTCTGGGAACCTACAGCTACAGACCTGGCATGAAATTATCATTAGCTGCACAATGAGGCCTGCTAAAGTTCCTCCCAGCCCTACCATTCAGCCTTTCTTCTCTTCAAGGGAACATCTGGGAAGGGTAGCAATAAAGACTCGCCTCACTATGTCCCCGAAAGTGCCCTAGCAGCCATCCTGCCCTCCCTCCTCTGCAGCCTGAGGCTCTGGCTCTCGGACCACTTATATAGCAGATGCTCTTCACCAAAGCCCCAGATATTAATCTGGTCAAGGTCTTTTGTCCAATTTTAGCCAATGGTGATATAGTCAGCATATGAGAGTGTTCACTTGAAATTTGCAATTTCCGAAGTGACATTTCCCCCATGGTAAGAGGTAATAAGAGTAGGAAACACTCCTGACCCACAATTTCCTTCTACAGTCACCAGCAAAGCTTCCTTGGAGAAGGGTAGGCATCCCCTCTCTGAAGTACACCCAAACTAGGGCTCGCCAGGGGGCTGGACCACTCCCCTGAGACTGACTGAAGACTCTCCACAGGACCCGCATTCCCCAAGGCTGCTGGGTCTGACAAATACTGGATCATGGAGAAAAGCCACCTTTCTTCTCGTCCCACAGTATTTATGCAACCCTGTGATTGACAGAACACAGTCTCTCACCCTCAGACTGCCCAAAAGATGCCTGGTAGACTTGGGAGACGTGGAGAGATCGACCACAAAGCACTTCAGTCAGGTTCCGCACTTGGGAACCTACTCGTTGGAGTCCAATAGATGATGTACTTATGTCATGTGACAAGACGGAGAGCCCAGAGAAGTGACAAGAGAACTGTCCTCATACCAAGAGTAATATGAGTCAGTCCCCTACTGGTAGTTCAGCCCCCTCTACTGGGGGAATCCAAGGATAAATCTACTCCATGAACATCTAGCTGGCCTGTCTCCTCTCCAGGGTGTGGGGTACCCAGAGAGAGAGGTTGAAGCTGGGCAGAGGCCAAGGATACCAGTGAACATAATAATCTACATGTGTGCAATAATCACTGATGGAACATTTGCTATATATCTGCTCTTGTAATAGAAAAAGATACAAGTATCAACCAGTGCTTACACTCAGGAAGCCCCAATCTGAACCAGAAACGTAAGCAGATGAAGCATAATATTACCTGGCAATGTGATCATTATTAAAAGTAATAATAATAAAAGCTACAGGAATGCAGAGGAGGAAGCCACCATTCTTATGAACTGGGGCAGACTCTGAGGAAGTGGGACTCAAGCTGAGTCTCGAGAGGCAGAGAGTTTTCCAGGAGAGGAAGAGTGGGGTAGGACAGGGCGCTGCAGGCAGAGGAACCAGCATGTGCAATGAACCTGAGCACAAGTCTTAGCTATGACAGTCCTCAGCTCAAGCAAAAGGCAATGAAGCCTGAGCCCAGATGCAGCCACAGAGATACCTGCCAGCTTTGCTCAGGGTCTCCCAAAACTCCCAACGCCCCAACACTTAATCTGCCCTTTGCTCTGGAGGGACTAGAAAGCTCTGTAGCTACTGTGGCTGGTTGTTGACATCATTATAATCTGTCCACTCTAGCTGGAAGGCTGAGCAATGTCTGGAAGAGCCACACTGACCATGCATGCCACTCCAGGGACAAGAGTTAGCTCGAACTCTGGCCTTTCCAACCACATCAGCAAGAGTCGCCATGCCACCACTGAAACCGGCTAGCCTGTGTGTCTTTCCTTCTCTCCATCTTGAGGAGACATATTGCCAGCTTGCTACACCTTTCCTTTGTTAAATAAACATCTTCCACTTTGGAGGTGAGATCCCTAAGAACAAAGACAATGCCATGCGACCATGCCCTGGGAACCAGGACCCTGGAGGTCCCTCGGTCAGTGATAATAATTAATGGCCTCTTGCTCTCACTGAGCCTTTGAAAGCTCCCACTCTTATCTGCAGGGGACAGGGGCGGAAAGAGGAGATGAACAAACAGGGTTCCCTGGTACCCATCTTTTAAAATCAAAACCCTCCAGGGCAAAATTTTCAGGTGAGATCATTTATATGATAATAAAATGCACATCAATAAGGACATATTTCTTTCTTGTGGAGAAGAATTCAGCTGGCAGAAACCATGTAATACTTTTATTTTTACACTTTCTTTTCATTTATTATTTGAGGGAATAACAGGAACGTTAATAATAACAATGCAAGTGCCTTCCAGCTCTAAAATTCAATGATTCTAAATATGTCAAATAATAAATCAAATATGCCTGAAAGCTCTGGGTAAATAAAGTAGGAGCAATTTTCAGACTAGCAAAGACTAAAATGTACTAGGAAGAATCCAATGTAGACAGACCAAAGCAATAAGCTGCTTTTGCTTTAAATATAAGGACCTAATATGAACACAAACAGTAATTATGTCTTAGATCTTTAAAGTCCCTTTCTATTAAATAACTTGCAAACATTAAATAAAGAGTCTACTTGGGTTTTTCACATGATGCTCAGAGCTACTAAGAAAATTCCTTGAAAAAGTGCCCAAGATCAAACTCTTTAGGCAAACTACCTTCTCTCATGAGCATTTTCGACTCCTAAAAGTTACATATAAAAGCATGGGAAGAAAACAGAAAACTAAGAAGCATAATGAGGACCAAAGCAACAGTGACTGCTTCACCTACTCTCGGTGCCCAGAGCTGACCTCCTCAGAGGCCTCTGAAGAAAGAAGGAGCCACAGCCACCAACACACATGGAGCCAGGATAATATGGCTACACTGGAGCGATGCTGAGTCCTGTTCATTCGATTGATCTCATTTAGTCATTTGCATGGTCACATTTTCTAGGTATCTCAACTACCCTCAAATAGTGCCCACAGCCCATCATGAGATGACAAGGTAAAAAAAAAAAAAAAACAGAAAAGGCTTAGAGAAAAATCAAAATTATAACAATGGTTTAAACAGGTGGGGGAATATAAGAGTTTTCTCCCTGCTTCTACTTTTTAATTATTTTTCAATATTTAAAAAATTAACATGAATTACTTCATGTATTTGTATGTTGTCTATCCATTCACCCATTTACTCATTCATACATTCATTCATTCATTTGAAGTCCTACAGGGTAGGGACGAAGACAGCATTACCCTAACATTATATCAGGGTAACTTTAGCCCAGAGAGGTAAAGTCATTTTTACAGGAACTTACACAGCACTGAAATCTGCAGTATGAGATTCACGCACACCAACAGCTTAGACTGAAACAAATGCAAAGTAAAAAGGAAGAGCTTCTTGAGCCATGACCTAGGACAATGACCAGAAATGTTTCTAGGCAGCTGAATGGAACCACAAACCATGATTATTAGCCTGTTTCTGGGCTGGCACACAGAGTCACCATTCATTTACTCCTTTTGCCCTGGCATTTCTGCCACCCTATTTAGGGCTGAAAAATCTGGAATATGCAGGGGGTGATCCTCAGCACACTCAGCCATGCACAGCCATGGCCCCTGTCAGAAACATGCAGTAGAAGGGCCAAGAGCTCACAGTAGAAATCATACATTTACCTACGCGGCAGTGACAGCTCCTGCAACAAAACCAAATTGTAGCTTGATTTAATAAGGCATCCGAAGCTCAGATTCTTCATCTGATTTACCAGCAGGACACACAAATCACAGCTAGGACTGGAGACACCTTGTCAGGGCTGCCTGCTGGAATTATTTGGGGATGACATTGCAAGGGTTTCTTTGGTGTTGCCCATCAAAGCCTCGTATGTCCATTTGTCATACCGTTCTTTTCACAAAATGCAGCCCTTAACCCAGCTTGGAGCTGAAATCAATGGTTCTGCTTCCCCATCTGAAACATAAACAACATAAATGCCTACAGCAGTTTTTTAACTGATACTTTCTCTTGACGTCTACACTGCCATTGTCTAAGTGATTCTGAACAAACATTTCGATGGTTGCGAGCTTCAGTTACCTCTTCTGTAAAATGAGGGCAAGAATGCCTATGTTACCAGGATTACTGGGAGGATTATTGGAAACATATGCAAAATGCTCAGCATGTAGTATGCACCAAACGTGGTAACTGAATTTTTAAATTGACCTCAGTATATCCTCTGCTCTAAGCTGATAACAGTTTAAAAAACAGACCACGAGTTTCCTCTGGATTAGTATATTTGTGATGTTGCCATCCTGACTCTGAGACGACTTTTAAGAAATCAAATCTGGGTGATGGCGGTTTTGGAAAAGCAGCAGCCACTGCTCTGTGCAAAAGTGTAAATAAATGCCACTTAAGTAATCGCATTACTCACAGCTCAATGTGTGTGATCCAGAGCCGCAAGCAAGCATGTGTGTGGTGGAGTTCTCATTATCTGTCCGCTGCCACTGAAGTCTGTCAGTCATCTCCAGGTGCCCTGACTGGGAACATCTCATTAGCTCCTGACGGGACCCACACTCCTGCTATCGGTGGGAACAGACTCAGCAGGAAGGAGGCAATGCCTTCATAATAAGATGATAATACAGACATGTTAGCTTGGGGAAGAGCTGCTAGGTTATAAATCAGCCATTAAAGGTCTCTTCCTCAGCTTGCAGGAAGGCCCAAAATAGTCTGGGCCAGAGCAAATTTCTAGCTGAATCATCTTGGCCGCCACCAGGTAGGTGCACAGCCTCCTCGGATGCTGTGATACACCCTGCTTTTGACTCAGCATTGCCGAGTGCCAAACCAAGCCCCAAAAGCAATGCTGCCCTGAATCCTTTCTGAGGAGGGTCTCTGAAATCTCAGGGATTTCCCTTGACTAGAGCTGCCCGGAGAAGAGCAAAGAAGTAACTAGGGACGTGTTAGGTCTTTATACCATTTATGCTCTGGATAAATGCAGAACTTCTAGAAAAGCCACTTCAGAATGCAGCTGCAAATGTGCTCTGCAGATATGGGCTCTATAGGGGCACAGGCTGGAATAACCCCAGGGAAAAACAAAGGGCTCAGTTCTTAACATTAAATTGAGGTTCACAAGGTACCTCCTGCCTTTCCTTGGGGACAGAGCCCCCTACACATGGGTAGCTTTGAGGCAAGGCTTGTCCTCAGCAACTCTGTTCTTCCTGCGTCCACAGTCTAGCAGGACTTCTGTGCCCTCATGGCCCTCTCCCCTACACTTGGTCATCAAAACTTGCTCCTGCACCCTTTCTTCAGAGCCAGGTAAAGAGGGCTGTGACAGCTCCCAGGCCACTCACATTCCATAAGGTATCCAAGCCTGAGGTGCCAAAATCCTGCCAGGATGTATTCTAATAGGGAGGCGAGAAATATTGAGGGAGAGGGCCTTAGCTGGCTCCTGAATTTATGGCACACTGATCAGCCTGGGTCCAGGTAAGGACGGAATGTGAGGAGAAGAAAGAACTAGTGGAGAGGGGGAAATGGAATGAAAAGAGTCTGCAAACAGTCTTGAAGGGAAAAGATACAGTGACCAGGAAAATGAACACGAGCAATGTAAGAACATTTTCTTCTAGAGACCCAAAACAGACCCAGAAGGCAGTAGAGCAAGGACTCGGGTCTTAGAGAGGCAGTGGTACCCTGCAATTTTCTAAGGGGAGTTCAAGAGACACCAATTCAAACTTGTGTTCAATCTGCAATGGGAAGTAACAAATGTCTGCTGAACATCTACGACTGGCCAACCACCATGCTCTGTGCTTTACATTGAGTATCTCTCGTCATCATCACAATGACTTTGCAAGGAAGGAGGTATCCTCTAGGTTTTACAGTTGAGAAAACTATGGCTCAGACAGGTTAAGTAACTTGTTCCAGGTCACACAGAAGGAAGCAGTAAAGCAGGGATTCAAATCTCGCTCTGTTCAACCACAGAGCCCTAGGCTCTTTCCACATGCCACTATCACCCATATTGGCTGAGCACCTCACCAAGCTCTGGCCCATCAGCTCCCAATGGACGACTCTGCTGGACCTGGCTCAGACCTGAGCAACCAGCAGACTCAGAACAGCTACTGGTTGAATCAGAGCTGGTATGTGAAGAAATTGTGACTTCTCTTGGCAACCAGCAATTTAATTCTTTTGAAGGGAAAGGCCCACCCTTGACAAAGCCCAGGGAAACTGAGCCTCTAGGGATAAGATATGGGTGAAGCCAGAGTATGGAAAGAGAGAACTGAAATCCCAGGAGGAACGTGCTATGACATCAGACCTCTGCACGGTTGCTGAGGTGGAGCTTAGGGCTGGAGGACAGAGGATGAAACAGGAGACTGGCCGATGAGAGGACAGCATGGAGCAGGATACAGGAGGGCCATTCACATTCTAAGCGATACTGCCTTGCGAAGGGCACCAGTCTGCAGTCTGACCTGTGAATCATCCCGGACCAATGTGCCTCTTCTCCTAGCAGCAGCGCAAGCTCAGACCTAACCCAACACGGGCGGCTCCTCAGCACTCGCTTGTGGGAACACACACCCAGGCCTTAACAAACCTGGGTCCACCTCACTACAGATCAGATGCAATTTGACTTGGGTCACCGCTTGCCTTCCTGCTGCTCCTTGCATTCTTCCACGCAGCAATTACGCCTGAATGGTAGAACTGGAGAAAATACTGAATAAATTATGAACACACACTGGACCACAGCTCCCCAGACCTTTTGTGCTCATTAACACTGTCTCTGCTCTTCGAGGACCACATTATTCTTAAGTCTTTTGCAACTACGCTCTACCTGGAAATATAAATCTTCCTCACCATTACATGAACAAGTCCCATAACAGCAGCAGCTGTTCATTACCAAGCCATTTTGGTTACATTTCTCCCAGAAAATAAATAACCAGTTTAGAGTCTGTCAGAAAAATGTTCCAATACTCAACTTAAACACGATGATTTATTAGAGATTATCAAACGCTACTTACACCTGTGGTAACTATAAGCACACATGGTCCTCCGTAAGTTTTATACCTAAAGGCGGGAAAAAGACGTAAACCGCAAAACTGCTACGGATTTCCATTCTGCGCAGATCTCCCTCTGAGGCCCGCTTTGGCCTTTGCAGCTAATCTTGGTGATGGAAGGCTTTCGCATCAAATGCTCAGGCAGGGAGGAACCCTGGACAAAGATTTGTAAGAAGAGAAAAAGCGGGGAATACCATATGCAAAGGTGCCACCCTGTGCCAGGCAGGGCTCCACTCCCCACAGGAGGGGTTGGCAAACTTTTCTATGCAGAGCCAGAGAGGAAATATATTCGGCTTTGTGGGTCACATACAGACAAGCACACATTTTTCTTCTCTCTCCCTTTTAAAAACGTACAAAAATATTCTCAACTAGTGGCCTCAGCTGCATTTGGCCTGCAGGCTGATTTGGTCCACGCCGCTCTAGGCAGACTACTTTGTGAGTGCCACTGTTCTGTGTGGTAGATGCTGTCTGTGGTCCCATTTTAAAGACAAGGGCAGTGAAGTGCTGAGATATTAGGGAACCTGCCTGAGCTTACACACTTGGCAGAGTGTCAAAGCGCAAGCTGGGCAGGCTCTGAGCCTGGGCCAGTTACACTTCCCACTAGACCTCGTGGCCTCAAAAATGTTCTAAACTCAGCAACTCTCTTTTCGGCCAAGAGTAAATTTATATTATGGGTAAGAAGGGATGTAAAGGGAACTAACATTTGTTGAATGTCTATTGTGGATTGAACCCTGGCCGCGGACCTCACACATGAGCCCACAGAGCCACCGTGGATGGTTGTACAGGTTGCTCACTGTACAGAATGCCAGGTCAGGAAAGGGGTAGGGGCTGAAATCCCATGTGCACTGCATGCATCAGCTGCACCCTGGAGCAAGGCTGCACCCACCAGAATAGACTCCTCCTTCTACATGTCACTACATGCCCCTGCAGCAGCCTTGCCAGTGTGCCTATTACAGGGGCAGAATGAAGGAGGAGCAGCCTCACCAAAAGCCAGGTGAGCCTGCAGCATGGAACAGCAAAAGGAGAAGAGAGTCAAGCGTGTAGACTTACAGAGCAGGAGGGTGGTGGGAAAGTCAGTGAAAGGAACTCGAGTACCAGGCCTCAGCCACTAAGGAAAACCAAACTTGCCCTCACTCCAAAGTCTCAGGATTGAGTTTTGCAGTAAGGAAAAAAAAGAGACCGCTGTTTCACACACAGTGTGAATTAATGGGCTTCATTATTCCAAAAGGTGATAACAGTAGAAAATAGGTATTTTAAAGGAAGATTTACACAAATCTTATTCAGTTCAACGGACATTTATTGACTCCCTTGGTGATCACTACTGAAGAGTTTATTAAAGGAAGCCAGGAGCAGCCGGAAAACATTCCTAACATCTTGAAGTTTTTATGGTATAGGTTCCAGCCTTAACAAAAAGGATCCTTAACCTGAAAGCAAAATGGGCAAGACCCAGTGTGACTGCTGTTCAGGTGCCCCCATGGGTTCCTCTACAGTTCTCATGACCACTGTCTCCAAGGCTATCACCCCTCCCCCACCGCCCATACATCATGGGACTTACAAGGGTCCTGCACAACTCTCATAACATAATGTTAACTGTTTCTGCCCAGAGTTCCTGAGGAAAAGACGGCCAGGGGCCCAGCCCCAGGATGGTCCATGTGTGCTGTACCACATGCTCCAACCCCTGGGCTCAGACTCCCCGTCATAACTCCCAGGAGGCAAGCTGAGCCACACCCTACAGAAAGCCCTACAGCACAGAGGCCTGCCTCTGCCTCAGCACTCAGTGACACTTCCTGGGAATGACAGTGCTGGGAAAGAGGATCCATGAGACTTTCTTTCTCCCACGTCCTACCCAGTTGGAAAAAAATACACTCATAAATGTCTTCCCAAGACCTCAATGGGCAAAAACATAAATTGTTAGGAATTAGTTAACCACTGAATGAAACTGCATGTTTTTCTTTTTCACCTCCAACTCCAAGGACAAGATTTTTCTCAGATGCGTCTAAAAGTTTCTGCAATTGTCTCTACACAGACTCTAGTGAGAGGAAGCAAATTGCTCTCAGCAATTATTAAGCTGTGAACTCCCTAAACAGCCCATCTTCATGCTGCCACTGTAGTTGTGTCTATGGAAGGCTGGTTCCGGCCAGGGCAGTCCTTCCCAGGCCCCTTCATGACTGCTAAATTGTTCAAAGGACAATGTGGAAAATTACTCATAACACAGCTGTTTATGCTTTAGGCGGTACCTACATGGGGAGAGAAGCAATGGGCGGGTGGAAGTCACAAGCCATAAAATTAAGAAAATACTGTTTTCAAGTTAAATGTAAAGGGAAGTCCCTTTGCAAGGGGTAATCAATAGTCAAGTAGAAGCACAATAAGACAAGACCCTCTGGTTAAGGAGAGAAGTGGCAAGACTCACCTCCAAATGACAGGTCACTGAGCTACAACAGTCCCACTGTTATAGTCCCTGGAGCACTGAGGGTGCCTCCTTCAGCCAGCATGAAGGAGCCAGGTCCGGCCCCAGCTTCTGTATGAGTTTCTCTTTCCACAAGGTAGAGGTAGCTTCTAAATCAACTGTGGAAAATTGTGCTACTCAAGGCACAGTGCTATTGACATTTTGAAAGAACAGGTAATGGCAGCTGTTACTCTACTCTGGCCATAAACCAAGAATCAAAGAAACTCGGAGACCCTTGGACATACCCACATCAACTTTGTTCCAAGTCTTGATAATAAGCTGCCCACAACATAGAGAGCCCAGCGCAGCATCCTGAATCCTACTTAATGCTTCTCTTATGAGTGTCCTATCTCCCCAACCGGGGCCAATTCCCACCCTCATAGCTGTGAGAATTTGGTCAGTGGACTGGACAGAAAAGGTTTTCAATCAATGGATAGAGAGAAGATCTGTAAGCAGCCAAAGACTCTAATCACTGGCCTCTCCTAGGTTCCTGAGACTGAGCAGTTATTTGCTGCTAAGCCTGGACATCAGACTACATTTAAAAGGGAAATCTGGACTCTCAATGATTTTTGCAAACATGATTTTAGACCAGGTTGTTGCTAAACTCTGATGATCACCATATTTTACACAAAACTTCCAGGTCCTCCTGATAGCACCAGGGGAACAAGATGCAATGCCTTCCAGAATGAAGAGAAATTGAATAACTTTAAAAGGCACAAGGAGACAGTCTTACTGATTTATTTCTGAGATAGAGAACTGGGCAAGGAGAAGCTACCTAATTTTTCATTAGTACTGAACTATTCATAGCAGGAGGCCTGAAATGTGCTTTGATTGGCTTGATCCAAATTGCAAAAAGCAAGGCTGCATCTTTGCTAGCACTGAGCTCTGGAGTCCAACAAAGCCTACTCTAAATCTTGGCTCCAATGTTCATTGACTGTGTGACCTTGGAAAAGTATGGAACCTCGCTTTTCCAATATATAAAATTAGGTTATTAATAGGGCCAACTTTACAGACTTTACAATGTCCAAATGAAGTAATCCGTGTCAAGTGCTTAACAAAAGGATTGATTAATGTTCATAATGAGCAGCCATAATTAGTGGAATTATTGTTTAATAGATGATTCTCACTTACATGCATTTTTAATTCTTTTCAAAGCCTGCCCATCATATTACCATTTTAAGAGAAAAAGAATAAAGGGAATGATTTATTGGCCTGTTGCTTTTCTTTAAAATACAGCATTCTCTGGCTCCATGGTCTAAAAACAGGTCCGAAAAGTCAGTAACTTAGAGTCTTTAATAAAGAAGGGGAAAAAACCCTAGCATATAAGCCAGAGGCAAAGGTGAGTGAAGGTTCTGTTTCCTCATAAAGAAAAAGCAATTCGGGAGGGAAAAACACAAGTCTCCCAGCTGGAGATGTGTTGGTTGAAGCCAGAACAAGGCCACAGACTGCTGCACACTCCACTCAACAAGAGCAAGAAACCACATTTTTCTAGATGTTGCTTTAAAATATGTAAGGGAAATGATATGCAAACAAGAAAACTCATAAAGCATCTTCCTCATCAAAAAACACCATAAGGAGAGTGAAAGAAACAAGCCACAGAGTGAGAGAAGATATTTGCATCATTTAAAACCAACAAATGGCTTGCATCCAGAATATATAAAGACTATATAAATTAATAAGAAAAAGACGGACAACTCAATTAAAAGTAAGGGGCAAGAGATTTGAACAGGCACTTCCCAAAATAGAATACCCCTAGGCGAAAATATACAGAAGGACTAAAATAGTAGACGATCCCCAGGCCCAGTATAAGAAAAGATGCGAGGGGACTGGCACTCTGACACGCTGCTGGCGAGTGTGGTACTGAGGTGCTGCCTCCACGAGTCTGTCCAACAGATGCGAGTACAGGTATGCAAAAAGTAACAGATAAGAAAGTTCATAAACTACCACACTTGCTCACATATCCAACGACAGCATGGGCAAATGGGTAAATGTGTTCATCCAGCAGAATGCTAGGCAGCAACGAAAACAAACGAATGCTGCTACGTATTACAACAGGGACGACATCGCGTGCATAATCACCGAGTGAAAAAAGACCAGACACAGAAGAATATAAACTGGATGATGTCGCTTACATCAAGTTCAAAAACAAGGTTGAAACTAATGTACAATGAAAAGTTACAACAGCAGTAACCTCTGGGACGAAGAGAGGGGAAAGAAGTCAGGAAGGAATACAATTAGGAGCGGACGAGTCAGGCCTCTGGGGTGCTAGCATGTTCTGTGTCTGGACCTAGGTGCTGGTTGCCTGGGC
>NW_011888855.1:8165818-8175215 GCF_000151845.1 Pteropus vampyrus
GAGAACTGGGCAAGGAGAAGCTACCTAATTTTTCATTAGTACTGAACTATTCATAGCAGGAGGCCTGAAATGTGCTTTGATTGGCTTGATCCAAATTGCAAAAAGCAAGGCTGCATCTTTGCTAGCACTGAGCTCTGGAGTCCAACAAAGCCTACTCTAAATCTTGGCTCCAATGTTCATTGACTGTGTGACCTTGGAAAAGTATGGAACCTCGCTTTTCCAATATATAAAATTAGGTTATTAACAGGGCCAACTTTACAGACTTTACAATGTCCAAATGAAGTAATCCGTGTCAAGTGCTTAACAAAAGGATTGATTAATGTTCATAATGAGCAGCCATAATTAGTGGAATTATTGTTTAATAGATGATTCTCACTTACATGCATTTTTAATTCTTTTCAAAGCCTGCCCATCATATTACCATTTTAAGAGAAAAAGAATAAAGGGAATGATTTATTGGCCTGTTGCTTTTCTTTAAAATACAGCATTCTCTGGCTCCATGGTCTAAAAACAGGTCCGAAAAGTCAGTAACTTAGAGTCTTTAATAAAGAAGGGGAAAAAACCCTAGCATATAAGCCAGAGGCAAAGGTGAGTGAAGGTTCTGTTTCCTCATAAAGAAAAAGCAATTCGGGAGGGAAAAACACAAGTCTCCCAGCTGGAGATGTGTTGGTTGAAGCCAGAACAAGGCCACAGACTGCTGCACACTCCACTCAACAAGAGCAAGAAACCACATTTTTCTAGATGTTGCTTTAAAATATGTAAGGGAAATGATATGCAAACAAGAAAACTCATAAAGCATCTTCCTCATCAAAAAACACCATAAGGAGAGTGAAAGAAACAAGCCACAGAGTGAGAGAAGATATTTGCATCATTTAAAACCAACAAATGGCTTGCATCCAGAATATATAAAGACTATATAAATTAATAAGAAAAAGACGGACAACTCAATTAAAAGTAAGGGGCAAGAGATTTGAACAGGCACTTCCCAAAATAGAATACCCCTAGGCGAAAATATACAGAAGGACTAAAATAGTAGACGATCCCCAGGCCCAGTATAAGAAAAGATGCAAGGGCCCTGGCACTCTGACACGCTGCTGGCGAGTGTGGTACTGAGGTGCTGCCTCCACGAGTCTGTCCAACAGACGCGAGTACAGGTATGCAAAAAGTAACAGATAAGGAAGTTCATAAACTGCCACGCTTGCTCACATATCCAACAACAGCATGGGCAAATGGGTAAATGTGTTCATCCAGCAGAATGCTAGGCGGCAACGAAAACAAACGAATGCTGCTACGTATTACAACAGGGACGACATCGCGTGCATAATCACCGAGTGAAAAAAGACCGGACACAGAAGAATATAAACTGGATGATGTCGCTTACATCAAGTTCAGAAACAAGGTTGAAACTAATGTACAATGAAAAGTTACAACAGCAGTAACCTCTGGGACGAAGAGAGGGGAAAGAAGTCAGGAAGGAATACAATTAGGAGCGGACGAGTCAGGCCTCTGGGGTGCTAGCATGTTCTGTGTCTGGACCTAGGTGCTGGTTGCCTGGGCGTGCTCACTTGGAGATCAGTCTATTTTACTGGCACTTTGTGCACACACGTATTATACCCAATAAAAAAGTTTGAAGATGAGAAACACAGAAATAATAGTCCCTGCTGTATTTATGTGATCTAGCCAGGTCATTGCTTAGTTGGAAATACAGAAATTCTCTTGCAGAAGAAGACATTTTCAGGGAAACGTTCACATGTTGAATGTGTTTTTCTGGCACCGGGTGAACCACTGGATGGGCAAACCCCACAGTCAGGGAGAGGAAGGGGCACCGTCCCAGTCTCAACTCTGACAAGTCTGGGAAGCCAGAGAGGCACAAGGGAAACCTGGCCCTGGCACCAGTAACAATGCACACATTAATCACTTACAAAGTGTGGGCACTGTTTCAAGCTCATAACCCTCATAAACTCCTATTTCATTCTTCAAATGAGATGCCCAAGCCCAGGGGAGTTAAGTGGCCAACCCAAGGTCACACAACTAGCAAGAGACAGAGTATGGATTCACTCCAGGTGGTCTTGCTCTACAATCCACATGCTTAGCCACATGCTATGCACCTCCCTAACCTACCTGCCAACCTAAGGAAGAACAAGAGATATACCATCTGCCTCAGCAATGGGAGAGTGAAGACAGAGGCAAGGAGAAGAGCCACTGTTTACAAAGCACCTACTAGGTGCCAGGCAATGGGCTCTCCAAGCCAACTTTGATTTAATGTTCATAACAGCGTTATAAAGTAGATAATAATTTTGTCCCTATTTGAGAGATGAAGAAAACAAGGCTCAGAAAACTGCCTTCACACAGCCGGTTAAGGTCACCGGCAGGATCTGAACCCCAAACTCTCTCACCTGGAAGGCCAGTAAATTCTATAAGCCAGACCAGGCCCTGATATCATGGTGTTTCCATGGCAATACCAGGGAGGCCACCACCACTGAAGTGGGAACTGAAGGTTTATGTCTGAGTGGTTGCTTTATAGGCCAAGGCCAGAGTCAAACCCAGCTGGTAAGGATGGCGTTCTCCTGTCCTGGGACAGGGGTGGACTGAGGTGTAAGGACCCCCCCACTACAGACAAAAACTAGAGTGAGGCCTGAAGATGCTCTGCTTGGAGCGCTGAAGCGAACATCTGTCCCACAAGGTTACCCCTCTTCTCATTTAAGAACCCTTTAACTGTGGTTCTGGCCCAGCTGACCATACTCCCAGCCACGCAGAAGGCCACATGACTCAGGGCCGGACCACGTGAGCTCACCCTCCTTGCCTCACACCAGTGATTCACCAGGAACGGGCATGAGACCCCACAGGTCAGTAAGAGTCCTCCCTGGGTTTGCATACAGATGCTGGAGAGAGAGGGTTCTCCCTCCACAGGACTCTGTTAGAAAGAGCTGTCTTGAAACTTCCCCAGAACACACTCCCAGCCACATGAAAAGAGCATATTTGACAATACAGCCAATGTGTCAAAGGAGCTGCAGCCAAGAGATGAAGAGAAAGCGAGAGCAGCCCCTGTGGGGGCCCTGCCTCAAACCCACTGCCGGACTTTAAAATTATGTGGAACATAACTTGGCTTTTGTGTTTAAGCTAGTTTGAGTTGGGTTTCACTCTCTTGGCAACCATAAGAGTCTAACACAGTGGCAGTCTCTGAATAACGTATGAGTAGGGACATTGTCCAAAACGAGTGATGGCAATTGGGTGGAGTAAAGCCAATAAGTCTGAATTACCTCTAAGGAAAGCTTCAAATGGGAATCATCTTAAGCTGAACCCCCAAATCCCTTTTTAGCTTCCGGAAAAGAAAGGCAGCATGGTTCCATGAGAAAACTCTATGCTGTCCCTACTCACTAGTATGGCTTTAAAAAAAAAAAGGTAGAGGTGACCCAGATCAAAATGCTAGGGCAGCTACCATGGGTGCAGACATGACCTGAAACCGCTGAGTCACCCATCATCTTCCAGAGCAAATAGCTGTCAGGACGCAGTCCTTCCCTGGCAGAACTGAACACATAGCCAGGATTGTCACCTGCAAATGAATCTCTATGGCATAATGAATCGACCCATCTTTAACAAGATTTTCCTGTGAGTTTAATTCTGTGCAAGACTCAGCCAGTGAGGAAGAACAAAATGGTATTTTACTACCTGTAGATACACACCTTAACTTTTAAATTCATATTTTCAGATAGAAAGAGAAAATTAAATCCATAAATCCACTGATTTATCACTGCGCACACAACGGGCACCGTGACAGTAAACTCTTCACAGGTTGTATTTCTTCCAGAGTTGTTGCTACAAATACAATGGAAAATTCTGATTTGGAATGAGAAATAATTTCATTTTAATCTTGTTTATCTTCTTGGTCTAGTAATCCCCTGTGGCTGCTGCCCATCTGGCATGTTTCTGTAAGAAAACTATGGCCACTGTTGTTTAATTCAATTCTGTGGTTGGTTTGTGGATTTTTTTTTCATTGTCTACTATAGGCCTTTGGGTATTGGGCTTATTTTTCATAAATAAATCTAATAAACCAGCACAAAATATTATTCATTTCAGGAATACGTTGAAAGTACAAATAACATGTAGACAGCTTTTATGAAAGCACATGAAATACTATCTGCAGGGGAGTTAACAGAGCCCAACAAATTAGCCTAATTTCAAGTAGACCAGGAGGAAGGAAACTAACTCACCAAAGCAATATGCAATTAGTAATAATTTTGTGCAATTCTGTAGCTCACATCATTGGAGCATCTTCAGGGGTACAACATGCCTTAACTCTGACAGTGCCCTCAAAGAGCCTCAAATGACAAACTTTAGCCTGCACTGGAATCCCAGAGAAAATGGTGAAGAGATTCCTGGCCTTGCCCTCAGAAATTCTGATTCAGGAACTCTGTCCTGGGGCTTAGAAATCCCACTCCCCACCCCCACTCCCCAAAGTGATTATGATCAGATCATGGTGGTCCAGACACAGCACAATGAAATACCACTACAAAGAAAGATAGTCTCGCCCTCACCACACACGTAGACAAGCACTCAGGATGAGTAAGGGTCTGCCCCTGCTCTAGAGAAGCGCTGTCTCATAGAACTTCTGGTGATGATGGAAATGATCTGTCTTCTGCACTGCCCAGTGCAACGGCCACATGCAGGTAATGAGCACCTGAAATATAACTAGTATGACTGAGGCACTGAATGTTTAATCTTAATTGATATTCTTCCCCCCCGCCTATATATATATATATATATAGTCTAAGTACTTACTCATTCTCAAAAATTCAATCAAGGAAGTTTTGTAGATGAGGAAATTGAGGCTCAAAGAAACTAAATGATGTGCCCAAAGGCCAAGTCACAGAGCTGGATATGATAGAATCAAGATTTGAATGCAAGTCCTACTATGCCAACACCGCTGTTTCCATTACAACATGCTGCCTACGCATATATGAGCTCAACTTAAAACACAAAGAAGAGGTAATGGAATTATTGTCTCCCTTATTCTAAGCTAAAATTTCTCATTATTTTCACATATCACTTGGCATTCTTATGCAGGGTTCTATAGACAAACATCGTCACAGAGAGAAAGAAAAAAGGCTCCAGGGACCAACCACACACTGCAGGGTCTGGCCGTCATTGCTCTTCCTACTCTCCAGCTCTCCCTTCTGCTCACTCTGCTCCAGCCACACTCGCCTTCTGCTGCATCAACATAGGAGGCATTCTCCTGCCTCAGAACCTTTACATAAGCTGTTTTCTCACCTGAAATGTTTTTTTCTTCAGTTATCCACATGGCTTACTCTTTCTTGAGATTACTGCTCAATTGTCCTTTTTAAATGAGTCCTTCCTTCATTATTATTTTTTTTCTTAAATTTCTCTTTTATCCCCACAAGCCACTATTCCTAGCACTGATTTGCTCCTTTTATTTTTCTCTGTAGTATTTATCACTTGTTTATTGTCTGTCTTCCTCTACTTCCCTTGGGATACTGGTGTATCCCCACACCTGGCCCGTTGGAGGCATGCAGTAAACACTTTGAATAAATACATAGATATACAACAAAAATTTACCTGCATAGCTATAATATAGGTGTTATTTTTGTTGTTTTTCATACTTTTCTGTATTTCCCCAATAATCTGCAATAAACATCTACATCTCTTGCAGCCATAAATCAATAATTGTTCTTCACATAATTCTACTCAGTTGTCATCCAGTTGCCTGAATGTTACCACCTCCGCTAAGGTTTATATCCGCCCCTCCTCTCCGCCCTTCCTCCTCTGAGCTCCACTAACAATGGCACAGAGCTAATATCCCCTTCAACCAAAGATGGTCTTGTCTGTATTTCATCAAACCTAATGTATCCAAGGAGCTCCACCACAGAGGCCAATGAATCATACTCGACTTCTTTAAGAAACAGAAGTCCATCATCTCTGACAATTTTACAGATGCATCAGAGGTTAAGAATTAAAGGTCCCAGTACTTGAAAAAGTAGCTACATATTCCCCCACCTAATTAAGTTCACCTGTAAACATTATTTACAATGCCAGCATCAGGAAGTTGGGGGTAGACTAAACTTCACTGACCAAACATGCTTAGATAATGCTTTTTTTACTGAAAAAATAAAAAGTATTATTGGATGCAGTCTGATTTATATCATGTATCAGTGAAGTCATTCAGATGTAAAACAATAAGTGCATAATAGTGCATCACTTCCTTTTACAAATAGCTTTTCCTCATGTATCACCTATTGAATCTTCTGAACAACTCAGAAAGGTAGTTTTTATTGTTATTCCTGTTAAGAGGTTAAAGAAACGAAAGCACCAAAAGGCAATATGACTTCTGAAATGTCACAAGTCATGTAGGTAGACAGAGGTAGAGTCAGGATTCAAATGCAGGGCCTACACTGAGTTAAAGTGCATAATCTCTAGTTCTGAGAGTTATAAGCAAAGGAGCCAAGAGCGGTGCCCAGAAAACACAGAAGTTGTGATGGGCAGCTACAGTGTGGCATGGCTGACTGAATATGAACTAAAGGAGGGTCCAGGCTGTGAAATTGTGTTCCTGGCTCTGCCTATGAATAGCACTGTTTGACAGGTGCTATCTGGTGAATTAGTAGATGGAAAGCCTTTTCCATTGGCCTGACACTAATGCAGGCCTCGTAAGTAAACAGCACTCATCTGTGACAAGCACAGATAAATCCCAGTTTAAGGCTCTCCTCTGGAAGGGCTGGTGGAGGTGGCTGATGCTCCTCCACTAGTACGATTCATCATCCCGAGGAGACAGGTTAAAAGGTGTACTCAACACCACACAGAAGCTTGTCATAGGCTCATGTGGCAGGGACCCAGGAACCAGGCTTTGATGAAGCACACAGACTGAAGACCACAGGCCTCCACCACAGGCTTCCCGACAAGAGGAAACCCTGCTTTCAGGGTTGGAAATGGAGCCCTCTAGCAAAAGGATGAGTGTCAGAGCTAATCCCAATGAACTTTAACACATTTGCTTAAGGAATTTTAGCTTGTGTGAACCTCAAAAAAAGACCAAAGTATATATCACTTGTATAATTATATATTATTTGTACAATATATATGCATATATACATATGTATGTTTGTGTACACACATATGCATGTGTGTGTGTGTCTGTGTGTGTGTGTGTGTGTGTATGTCAGGGGTTACCTCACTAGATCCAAGGAAGTCTAGATCTTCAGCTGAAGTGCAAAAGAAGATTTCTGTGCATATTTAATATTAATAAAGACAAACGCTTATAAAAAATGGAAAAAGGACAGCTACAAGAAGAGTAGACAATGGACAAATTTTCATCGGAAAAGACCATAGTCTCATCAGGAAAGGAAATGTAATGACATACCTATGACTAGAGACCATACTTTAATATAGTCCAAAGAAGGGCCTCGGGAGTCTGACAGACGAGACCCCAATCTCAGCTCTCCCACCTACTACCTATGAAATTTGAGTAAGTCACTTAAGTGTACAGTCTCAGCAGAGATAGCTATGCAAGCAGTGAGAACTTGGTAAATGTCATTGTCTTCTCCTCTCATTATGATGGACTGACCAGACCCAACCCTGAATGCAAGGTGTCCTTCTGCTTTAGACAACAGAGAAGTGTCTCCCCAGGGCTCCTGTGGAGACTGTAGACACAGCATGACATAAGTTCCATTTATTTGCTATTCTTTAAAATACTGACTTCTAATTTAGTTCCATTGTGGTCAGAGAACAAACTCTAAGATTTCAATCCTTTGAAATCTAAGTCTTATTTTATGACACAAGATGGTCTTTATTGGCAATATATTTAAAAATATGTTCTGCTGGGTGGAGTGTTCTATAAAAATCAGTTAGATCAAGATAGCTGATAGTGTTTTAAAGATCTTCTGTATTCTTATTTTTTGTCTGCTTGTTCTGTTAATTACTGACAGAGCTGTGTTGAGATTTCCATCTATGATAAAGAATCTTTTTCCCTTTAGCTGTCTGTTCTTGTTCAACTATATTAAAGCTATGTTATTAAGAACAAACACATTCATAATTGTTAGGTCTTCTGGATGAATTGGTCCTTTCATTATCATGAAATGTCCTTCTTTATCTCAGGGAAAACTGCTTGTCTTGAGGTCTACTTTGTCTGATATTAACACTGTCATTCCAGTTTAATTATGCTTATTTTTTACATGGCATATCTTTCTCTATGCTTTCATTTGCAACTTATACATTCCTCTGTATTTAAAGTGGGCCACTTACACATAGCATTTAGTTATCTTCCCTTTCTGTCCAATCCAACAATCTCTACCTATTATATGAATGTTTGTTTACATTTAATATAGTAATTGATATGGTAGACTCAGGTCTGACATTTTCCTATTCGTGTCCTCTGTTCCATCTATTCATTAATACTCTCATTCTCCTTTTCTTCCTTCTTTTGACTTAATTGGATTTTTCACTATACCTTTTAATCCTACTATCTATTTTGACTATATATTTTGCTTTACTTTTATTTTTAATGATTGATATAGTGTTACAATATATATCCTTAACTTATCCTTGACAATCTAGTTCATATTGTACCATTTTGTGTAAGAAACAAAAGAATTCCATTTATCCCATGCCCTATTCTGTCACTATGGGCAATTGTTGATGTTCATATACATGAATGTGTGTGTAAGTGTTTTCTACATACATCATAAACCAAATACAGTGGTTTACTTTGTTTTACATATCCATATCTCTTTTAAATAAATGAAGAAAAGAAAAATATATACATAAACAATCCTATAAATTTTATATACATACATAAAATTCATTCCTATAGATCTGTGTTGTCATCTGGTGTCACTTCCCTTCAACTTGAAGAATCTCCTCTAGCACATTTTGTGGTACAGTTATGCTGGTGACAGTTTCTGTTTTTACTTCACTAAAATATTTTACTTTCATGTTTGATGGACATTTTTGTTGGATACAGATTTAAGAACTGACAGATTTATTTTCAGTGTCCGTTTAGTACTTTAAATATTGTTCCATTGTCATCTGGTGTCCATTATTTCTAGTAAGGAGTCAGTTTTTAGTACCATTATTCTCAGCGTATGTAATACGTCATTTTCCTCCCTCTGGCTGCTTTCAATATTTCTCTTTCTTTGGTTTTTAACAATTTGACTATAATTTGCCTAAGGGCAGATTTCTTTATATTTATCTTGCTTTGGGTTTGCTGACTGTGCTGTATTTATAAGTTGATTTTTTTCCACCAATTTTAGGAACATTATTTCACAAATATTTTTCCTGCCACTTTCTCTCCTCTGTCTTTTGAGATTCCAATTACACATGTATTATACAACTTTATATTGTCCCACTGGTCTCTGATGCTGCTAATTTTTTTCTATCTTTTTTCTGTTTTTCA